>NW_008824866.1:1696053-1744615 GCF_000699105.1 Pygoscelis adeliae
GCAACATTTTTGTGGATGTTCAGCCTCGTGGTGGATCTGGGTCCCTGCTGCAGAGCCTGGCCCTTGGGCCACTCTGTCCCTTATTCTGCTGAAGGAAAACCATTCCCTACAGCTCTTTTCCTCGCATATGAAGACCAGACCTGGGGCACAACTACCCGCAGACTATCATGTTTAGTTAGTTGAGAGTGGGGGAATTTTCCAGTGGTCCAGCCAAGTGAATGCTTCTGAGGACAGAGAGCATACACAGCGCCTGTACGTATGCACAGAGGAGATGATCTAAAAGTTTCCTGTTACTCTAGTAGAGCTACTAAATGTAAATTGACAGAATGCAAAGAATATTATCATGGAAACATCAGCAAGCAGAGTAGCCTGTGGGAAAACATCACAGGAAAAGGAAAAAAGAGTTCCCCTCCACATTTGGAAATTTGGATGAAGTGCTAAGCTGCAGGGGTTGGATCTTGAACTAAATGTCAGTGCTTCGGGGTCAGTGACCTTACCTCTACAGTACTTTATTGGTAGTGTGATAGATAATTTATAGCTTTAAAAAATGCTGGAAGGACATATTCTTTCATGGAGCATATGGTTTGGATTTGTACTATGTCCATTATTCTTGTTTCTGTCAATCTGTAATAAGTCTATATAAATTTGTTACTAAATCGCTATTCTCTAATAGATATACAATATTTCCATTATTTGACGATATTATTGTCACAGGGGTACATATGTCAAGTCTAAAAGCTCTTATGAAATGTATGAGTATGTGCCAGGATTTAGCTTTGACATACAACCTTTAATTTTAAATACAATCATATAAGCAATAAAGCTTCAACATTTCAGCTTGAATTCTTTGTAATAATAGCCTTTTGTTTATTTCTTTCTTTTAAATAAAATTGACACTGACAGCATATTGGCAAGGTTAAAACAATCCTGTTATTGCAAGCATTTAATCACAATAAAAAGGAAATAATGTATTTTTTAAAAATATTCCTTTGAAGCATTACTGCCTGATTACCTCATAATATCTTTATCTCTTAGCTATTCCCTGCCAAGCCTGTGTTTCATTCCTCTATCTGTGAAGAATGTCATTTTTTTTCCCCAAGTAGAAGCAGAATTTCTTTCAGTGGCTGCGAAATTCTTTCCTATTTCTGATACTCTTGCAAGGATCTCCAACAGTAATTTATCATGGGACATAGGTTTTAATTATTACCATAATTTGCTTTGACATCAAAACAATCTGTAAGCTTGTGTCCGTTGTTTGGCCAAATGAGACTGTTTGCATAAGCAATAACTTGCCATTTCCTTCATGTTGGCAACACTGAGTTCCTGTGGCCTGGAGAAATTAATGCATCATCTGCTCCCATATAAGTCAATGGGGTTTTGCCATCAATTTGCATGGGAGAAGAATCAGGTTCCAGGTAAGAAATAGCTGAAAGAGCTGCTTTTTACACATTTTTCTTTACTGAAAGATAATTCTTTCATGAGATTCAGGAAAAATAATACAAAAGCTTTTGTTTCTTTCATTATACTGTCCTAGCAGCAAAGGGTCACTGCTGAAATGTTATGTCTGCTAGAGACTGCCAAGGTTTGTCATTAAGCACGATCACTTGGGAATGTTCCAAACACTAATACTTTTATATTCGAGATAATGGTATTTTCAGTCAAGCGATATGCAATTTTTGCCAAACCCAAGCAATGCAAATACAACTTCTCTTTGGTCGTATTGGCGGGACCTGTATCACGTGGCAGGTGTCCTCCACAGCTTTGGTCCCCTGAGAGGTTGCTCTGGGGCCCTCCTGGAGCATTTTGAGGCTCCCTTTTGACTTTGAGCCTGGGTTTCCTCTGCAGAGCTAGCCAGGATTGCCTGGAAATGGTGCACATATGAGTCTCGTCCCAGCAGGAGAAACACTCCTGGATCCCACATTGCAAAGGAAGAATTTATCATTGCCTATTCCCATTATTCTGTCTCTCTCTTCATTTTATGACAAACCATAACAAAACAACTAGCAAATGTTCAGTCTTGCCATTGTTTGTAGTGTATCTTTCAAACATAATTTGTTATTTTCCTTTTTCAAAAATCGAGGTCTGTGACATGGCTGTTCTCCTATTTCCAAGCATTAACTCTAACTTTACCTGTGCAACAAACACATTGAAAACATAATCACTCATCCTATTGCCATCGGAGATCAGCAATTCCCCATCAGCACAGAAGGAAAACAAGAACGGTCTGCTACGATGTTTGACAGAACTGTATCTTCTATTAGTAATAAAAATACTTTGCATATATAAATTGCATTTCATGCAAAGCTCCCTGAGTGCATTACAAAGGTTGAACTATCATTATCCTTGTTTTACAAATGGCCTGCCAGTGTCACAATGAAAACCATTATATCATTGTTCCTTCAGCTAGATCTTTTTAATCACTAGTGGCCAGGGCTGAGCTTGAAATTCATCTCCCACACAAGTATCAAACTAGTATTTAGCCCTCCTCATTGTCCCCTGGTGACACTTTCATGGAAGTAATAGTGATGAGCTTGAACATGTTGCTGAGTGCTGTGTGTTTGTAAGAGAGCAGCTCTAAGAGCATTGAACGCTCCACTCTGGTATCAATTTGAGCTGTTCCTGGAGTAAAACAGGAGTTATCTAGTAGGGCACCTCTCAGGAAGCTGTAAAACCAAACAGGGAAGAAGTATAGCTATCAAAATAGGTTGGCGTCAAGAGAGAACAGGTGGGTCCACAGCATTTATGATTACAGGTCAGACAACCGCTCCTTTAGGAAATAAAGTGTTGGGGAAAGCCTGTAAGTCTTTTCCTTCTGCATGGGCATTGAAAGGTTTCGTGATCCTTGCATGGTCACAAGACCAAGCAGTTGGTAAGAAACTCATTCTTCCAGCCAGGTCACAGGAGGCTAATCCATGGCAAGAGAGCAAGGCAATGCAATTTGCAACATGGAAGGCAGTGGAGGAGTAGAAGAGGAGAGCAAGGGTAAGTCCCGAGGAGAGCAGGATGTCCTTATTGCCTCTACAGTCCTCCGGAAAGTATGGGTGGGTTTAGCGCTGGAAAGGAAATAATGCCATGGCAGAGACGCTGGCTCAGCCTGTTCCTCCTCTCCAGGCTACACCTGCATGTGGAGCCCCTTCTCCATGCCCACGGGGACAATCCAGCCCTATGTAACTCCCTGCTCCCTGCTGACATACCCTGATATACCTTGGACTATATTTTTCAGGGACTCTGACATTACACAGGAGGGGAACCAAAACCCCTGACATAGAACTTACTGGAATTTTGGACCAAAAGGAATTATTAGATCAGCATGTCTGACTTCTGCTCGTTCATAAGCTATAGGATGTCACAAATACTTTTCTATTTTTTAGGATCAGAGACTGATTAAACTAGGTAATTTCAGTCTTCAGGTAACTTAACAGGCAAAAGTTACAAGCAAAGAACAGGGGAGGCTGAGATGCCCAGTGTCTAGAAACCCAAGAGATGAGATATGCCAAAAGACCTCCAGCATGGGAATTCTGAGGCAACCCCTCAGCCCTCAGAGTACCTCTGCCAAGCTAAGGAGTGGGAATCCCGACTTTACCCCAATTTTCCCTTCAGGGGAAGGCAAAACATCTCCATGAACTCTGAAAAGCATACATTTGCCAGTTAGACTCTGAAAGAAAAAATCCTCCTGTGTGCTTGCAGAGATTGTGAGCTGTCTTACACTGAGCTGGAAGTGGTTTGAAAGAAATACAAGTAAGCCTGAGATGTTCCACAGCCAATGCAAAAAGAGGGTGAATGTGGTTTCACACACTCATAGCTGAAAAAAGCCCCTGTGATTAGCCTGTCAGCCATAGGCTAGCTAGTCTCCAAGAAGTTATGACAAAACACACATTTTTCAAAGCCTATAGTCCTATGTTGATAGTGCAGCATTAACTTTGCCTGGACTCCTTGTTGGCAATGATGGTGTTATCTTAATGTTACAGGGACAGTCACGGCAAAAGATAATGGAGAGAGGGTTGCCGGTTATAAAAAAAGTTATTCTCTACTTCTGCTTCTTCCCACCTGGCTGCCTGTCCTTGCCTTGTCCCATGAAGCTCTTTGTGAAAGAGGGCAGGCCTCCTGCTCACTTCAGCAAAGACTTGGCAGTGCTAGTACCGGCTTTATCAGAGCACACCAAAGCCATGTGGATGTTTATGGTAATAGCAGTGGTATTGATTAAAAGAAAAAGTTGGAGAAAAGATGGAATTTTCTCTTCTGGACCTTGCTAAACTCCTTTGCCAACACCCTCAGTTGGGCAAGTTGTCTGCCATTTGTACATGCTGAGGTACTCCTTGGCACAGTTTATATATTTTTTAACTTTTCCTAATGATTCTACAGGACTCTGAACAGATGTGTTCTCAGTATTACCAAAGTTTTCCAGTTCACTGGGAATATAGAAGTGACCTCATCAAAAATGGGCGGACTCTTGCAGTACTGATAGAGGCATATTCCCCATCTTTCTTCCTCAAAATGCATAGGCATTTTTTCATACGCACTTAAATTACAGCACTGAAAATATTGATTGGATATCCATACATTTCACCAGCATGTGTGGTGGATGCCCCTGGACTGGGGCAGTGCATGTAATAGTTTCATCTCCTATGGAATTTTTTCAGTTAGCTGAGTTTGAGGAATCACACATATGAATTCTAATAGAAATGTACAATATATGTTCCTAAAAATTTTAATCTCAAGAGGAATAGCCAATAAGTAAACACTGCAAATAAAAAAATCCTGTATTTTGTAAAAAAAAGGATAAGAGGTATGAAGAACCTGTATAAAAGTTGCTACCTTTGGCTGTAAAAAATGCATTGCAGTGTCTTGTGTGTGGTGATCAGTTCAGGCTACATGGCTGTTAGTTAGTCTGCTTTTTCACAGCTGTATGAAACTGCCTAATGAGAGGTTTATCCCATTATAAACCCTGACTCCAATCATTTAAAATCCTAACACTTTATTAATTGTAGCTCGACCTAGCAGTTCACTGCTTTTGCCTCAGAGGAGTCAGAGAACATCCCTCAGAGAAGGATGCAAAACCCAAAACTAGACTCCTGCATCTGTATGCAGCCCATGTCATTTTCTTAACTACCTGCCTTTGCAGTGGTAACCACCGTCATTCTGTGGGCACCTCTGTTCAGACCACTGCCGCAGTGACACCACGCTGATCTGTGGTATGGTCGGTCCTGAAAAGACTGAAGTGCAGCCAGATGCTGTGAGCCATACCCAGCGTCCGGCAGGTGGGAAGCACTGAGCCTCTACAGATGAGTGGACTAAATGCTGTGAAGTGAAAGAGGAGAAACTATTTCCTTAAACTTACACAGCAAGTGGCTGCTCAAGTAGGGAGCAGAGCTAGGTCTTCCCTTGCTCTGCCTCCCCACAAGCATCTCCCTGCACGTGTGCGTGCATTTGTCTCTGTGTGGAACTGATGTGTCTTTCTGCTTGCCTTTGCTAAAGCTTTTCAGCCTATTCCTACTTTGAATTCACCTAGCATCAGCTTCCAGCCTTTATACTGTGCTATGTCTTCATCTGCAAGGCATTCCGCTGCCAGCTTTGCTGGTATTCTCCTGGGAATTCTGTATTTTCACCTCCTCTGGGTCCCCAGCAGCTGTTGGACAAGTAATAAAAGGGAAGTAAAATATTGGCCAACAATGTAAGTATATAAAAGAATAACCAAAACACCTTGGAAATCTGGGTAGAATTATTTCATACACATAGAGGATCTTATTTTGATATTTCTGTTTTAAACACATTTATTTTTTAAGCACACCTGTGATTTCCACATCTGAAAAAAAAAGTTCTGAGTCCTTCTCTGCAAAATCAAGTGAAGCTGCAAAACAGATCCAGATAGCAGTGGCTGCATGACTCAAGGACTGATAGCTAGATGCATTGAATTTACATTGAAGTCCTTCCCTGAAGTCTGTTTCTGTCCAGAAATGAGCTAATGTCGTTATTGTCTGATGGCTCACAGGCATACTGTCTCTGGGGTGCAGGAAATAAACCTTGGTGATGTTTGTTCAGGTTTTGGAGAATTGCTCACAGTCGCTATCTGACACCTTTTCAATAATTTTATTGGAGAGAACAAGTATGGAATGAAAATGTACTCATTCCTCCAGACCAGAGTTGATTATAGCACTAAGTCAGCACTAGGATAACTGCTCTGTGTTGCCTGGACAAAAAAATGTAACGTAATATTTATTTTCTGTTCATAGACAAGTTTGCTTAATTACTGACTACAACTGTAGATTATATGTGGAATGTATGGATCGATCAGGTTCAGACCAATAGACTATGGCAAAGACAGTAGCCTGATTTATCTGCTACCTGAAATCAAATAACAAAATAACAAAATGCATCTCTCTGTGGATCCTTGTTCAGGTTAGGGTTATGAAGGAAATAAGAATGGACACATTTTCCATGGGAAAATGAAGGTCTGTCAAAACTGGAAGATTTCATGGAACTGTTTGAGCTTTCTTAAAACTTTTGTTAGGAATTAAAAGAGGAAATTGTTCTAAGAATGCTGAAAGCAACTGGTTTGATATTTTCTGAGTGAATCCTTTCTGATTTTTCATTTGAAAATATTTTTTCAAATTAAAAAGAAACCAAGACTTTTAATTTTATTAAAAACAAAATGTTTCAATTACACAGAAATTTCCTCTCCTCACAAATTTTTTTCATTTCAAAGTAAAACTAAATTTCAAAATCCTAAGAAATTCTGGGAAATGAGTTTATACTCTCTTCATAATTCTATCACATGTAGTTAGATTACTTTTTTTTTGGTTGCATTCACTCCTTTCTGTCTGTGTATTGCAAAAAGTAGTGCTCAAGTCTTAATAGAAAAATATCTTAAGAAACAAAATTTCAAAGTCACATCACAAGTATTTTTGGAGGGAACAACCCTGATGTGATGAATGACAAATCACAAACAAGGAATCTGATTTAACACTTGAATTCATGTTCAATATACAGAGTAAAACAAACTATTTAAACAAATTAGTGGGAAAGAATGAATTCACAAGAAGTTCGAGGTAATGGAATTTCCCCTTCTGTGTTCTTTGAACATGTTTTTCTTTGTGACTTATTTGCTTGGATCCATTCATGACATAATATTCCACACACAAAGAAGTGGTACGGTCTTTTTCTTAGTATTTCTAAGGCACTTAGTATATCTAACATTACTTCATTGCAAAGATGCCAAGAATTTAACAGGATTAAAAGATGCAATCAGATAATTACACAGATATTAAGAATCTTTACAGTTGTGTTACATATATTTTTCTTAATCCTACTGGGTGTAGAAATCCTCACATTTCAAACCAGAAAATGACTTGATGGGAGAAACACATATTTCACTGAATATTTAATACCATAACTAGTGACTTTTCAGTTGCCTGAAACATCGATGGTGGTAGACTGGCCTCTGCAAAGACTTAAATAAGGAATGGGACTGAATGAGATGCCATATTTATTCACCAGTTTTCTTCACTCATGTAACATACTAAGCATCAGGTAACAGAGAAGAAATGCATCACATTATTTTCCACCAAAACAAATTGCTTTGAATTCAATTAATAGTAACTTGATCTTAGCTTCTCACAGAAAGACCCAGACTGCTGAAGACATATGTGTAAGTTGGTACAACCTCTAAAAGTCTCTGTGCCCGAATCTCATCCTGTCTCGATGCCCCAGACCCTCTCCAGCCCAGCCTAAGTGAGCAGATGACCTGCGCAGTTGGCAGAGGAAGCAGAAAGCTCTTCAAGAGCACCAAGAGCTGCGAAAAGCATGGGAATGAGTCCAAATTTCAGGATCCTGAGAAATGACTCCTTCTCTGAGAAAAGTCATGTGATGGCGGAGATGATATTTGGATAACTAAGCACAGTCAGTCATGCCTTCATGCCTCTGCAAATCACTGTTAGTACCTTGTAGTTTGTCATCTGTCAGTACAATCCCATCACCCGACATACACCAGTGTTCTGACCCCCACAACTCACTTTTCTTCTGCTTGTGCGTTTTGCCAAAATTGTCCCTCCCTTAAAAAAGATGTGGAGTGCCAGCAAGCAGCTTGGCAGTATCAGATAACCCAAAGCCAGGAGTCGCTCCGTGTCCAACAGCTGTGTCACGTGTGTATACTAATCACCTTGAAGCTGCTTCATTGCTTCAACCAAAGCAGAACAGCATGCCAGGATGAGAGGAAACGGCCCCAAGTTGCACCATGGGAGGTTTAGATTGGACATGAGGAAAAATTTCTTCACCGAAAGGGTTGTCAAGCATTGGAACAGGCTGCTCAGGGAAGTGGTGGAGTCACCATCCCTGCAGGTATTTAAAAGACGGGTAGATGTGGCACTTAGGCACATGGTTTAGTGGTGGACTTGGCAGTGTTAGGTTTATGGTTGGACTCGATGACCTTAAGGGTCTTTTCCAATCTAAATGATTCGATGATTCTAAGAGTCTAATTACCTTGAAGCTGTTTTTTTGCTTCAACCAAAGCAGGTCAGCATGCCAGATCACTGTTTTGGGTGAAGCTGATAAATGCACAGCAGAAGGACTCTTCCAAATGTCTACAGAAGATCCTGGTTAGACAGCTAGGTTAGGCTCTAGCCCAGCTAGAGTGACAATGGCCACAAAATGTTCCTACACAGCTCCACCTGGCTAGGCTTCCTATGCTGTCCTCAAACTCACCCTTTTCTTTTTGAGATGTTCCTATATCTGTCTCCAAGGGAACAATTTGCACAGGGGATTTCAAAACAGTGTGAACCATTCCAAGTTATATGTCTAAAACTTTGCACGCCATACCTGTTTTTTGAAAAATAGCCATAGATTCTGCTCAGCTTACTGTGTAGGTGCCAAATTTCAGGAACCAAGGGTTCAGTTTGCAGACAAAGTGGTTTAACATATTTTCCACAGATATCATCCAGAATTGGAGGAGGATGATACAACTGATGATGAGACCAAAGCTATCCTGGACAACACTGGCCCCTCAACCTGCACAAGCACAGCTTCCCAAGCAAGCCTGAGTCCCAGCAGCTCACATGTGGCCTCTGCCAACAAAAGTGTGGTTTTGCTAAGCTGTGTGCTTCGATCTGCTGATCAACCAGGAGGGAGGAAAACCCATCAGAGCACAGAGGAAAGGGAGTAAGAATCGGCTGGGGGCTGTTACATCTTCACTCATGCAATTGGATAGCTCGGTATTTGTCTATCAAAGTCCTCAGACGTGCTGATTCCTGCCCAGGGAGAGGGCCAGCCACTGCCTGTACCTGCCTGCCTGTGCGTGAAGGGGGACAGGATACCTTCTGTCTGCATGAGTAATGCTCCCTGCCAAGCTGTAGGTAGATGTCCCTTCTTCTTCTGTGGAGGCAAACACAACGGTCCCAATTGGGCCACAAGAGACACACGCCGCCCTGAGATACCCTAGGGCCTGACTCGATGTCTGTGAAAGCCACAGGAGAAGTCCCAGCAGGGTTTTCTATTGGGCTCTGTCAGAGTCTCATCAAAGGCATGCAATTGTGGAGGTGTCCTAAAAATATCCAAATAAATATGCAGTGCCTTTCTGCTTCTCTTCAGACTCAAAGCAGGTATAACAGCTTTTGCACTTTCTCAATCTTTTTTTTCCTTTCAGACTAAGGCTGGCTCAATACAGACACAAGAGGGAGAGGGAAAAGATGGCACTCAGGCCCCACTTCTGTTATTAAACCAGACTGGTGAGGCTTCTGTGGTTGATGGACAAGCACCCATGTGATCTTCGCTCATATCCATGTGGCTGGTCCATCTCACCCCCCGAGCAGAACGGCCATGCCCAGAGCACCTCTCAGCAGCGGTCGCTGGTGTATGTTAGCCTTGAACTATGCCCCAGCAATGCCCAGGACAGGACTGGACAGAACAGGTCAAAAGCCACTCCAGGGTGCACGTAAAGAATTAAATGACGCATGCAATTGTGAGTCTGCATCCTGGTCCTACTTTATTTACTACAGTAGACGTAGCTGCCCACTCCTGCTGCTCTGTGTTGTGCTTTAGCTGCCCTCACACCCTGAAGGAGGTTATTTAAAGCCATGGGGGTATCTCCGCAAGTGCTGTGGCTCCAGTGCAGGATGCACAGGTGGGACCTAGAGACCTCCCCGTGGGCAGGACCCCCTTTTCCACCCCCAGCCATCTCCATGCCCCCCCGTGGCGGACGGCACAATCCAGCCCTCACTGCGTGGCTCTCTGCTGTGTCCTGTGCCCATCTGTGCCATTCTCCTGCCAGGATTGCTAGTGGCATTATTTTACTTCTCTTAGACTTTGTGAGCCTATTGTGGAAAAAAATTCAAGCTGAGCCACCATCTGAAGGAATTTGGACTATTTCTGCCTTGTATTCAGGCACAGAGACTTTATATGCCTGTAATAAGAAACATTACCTTCTCCTCCCCCCCCAATAAAATGATTCCTCTAATATTTAAGTTTCAAGACCATACACTGTGTTTATAAGCCTCAGGCCCTGAAGTAAAATAAGATTGAGTTTCCCTCAGGTAAGTACTTCCAGACACTTTATCTGCTATATCATTACAACTATACTCTATTTGTTACTGTACTATGTAACACAATACTTGCATTATATTCCACATGAAAAGCTGTTTCTGCAGCATCTTGTCATCATTTCACGAACGCGGCTTTGAAGCCGTTTTGAATTCTGAATTCAGTGCATAACAGCGAAGGCTCAAGTGCACAACACCGTATTATTTACTCAGATGGGGTTAATTGCTGAATAAAAGAATGGTTCCTTTCAGTTTACCTTTTTACAATCTCACTCACACTGGATATGGAAGACAGGAAAGTCTGTGATAAATATCAAACTTTCTAATCAGAAACGAGCCCAGTCGTATTTGAAATCTTGAACTTAATCCAGAATCAGGAAATGCAGCCACTTGTGTTACTGTTGCTGAAAGAAGAAAATGACCTTTTTATTGTAGCTTACATTCACTATTGTACTTGTGAACCATGGGGAATGGAGCAGGAGAAATGCAAGGGCTTAAGGAGACCTTCTTTTAACAAGAAAACTGAAATTGGGTGTAATAAAAATATATAGCTGATATAAAGGCTGTGTTTCTCCAGGGGAAATCTGTGACTTTGACACAGATTCACTCCTAACAAATTATTCCTGCTTCCTACCTACTGTTAATATTTGCTGTCAGGCATCCATTGCCTTAAATTTTACCAGCTTTAGCTTCAGCAGAGATTCATTTGAATGTAGAAAAATTAATAATCCACACCTTTAACAGGAACATAAAAAGTGAAATGATACTATAAATTTTTAAGTGGAGATTAACTTTCAGCAAACACTTTTATTTCCCAGTGATGTTACAGGGTGAATGCCTGCAGGTTATTTCCATATAATGACTCTCTGTCAATGACTAATTTATAGCTGAACCTGAATCCTGCACCAACATCAGTAACAGAATGCCATAACTCAACGGTGTGCTCTTGGATGGCACACAGTGGTAGGTAACGTTGGACCAGAAGAGATCAGAATCATAAAATTATACATATTTTTTTTTGTGACGTGGAACCTGGATGGAATTTATACCTTACCCAAACCAAGTTTTTTTACATGAGCAGTTTATTGTGGTGCCCTCTGATGGTATGAAGAATCAGATGCAAAGGGTATTAATAGCACAGCTGGAGCTAGATTTGCCAAACAGTCATAATACTGTGTGGGCACTTAAACGAAGTGGATGGGTTTTAAAATAGTTTTAATTTTTTTAAATATTTTAGAAATACTGAGAGCCTTACACATTCCCTAGGGCTGGCTGATCTCTTTTGGGAAATCAGTTAACTTAATCATCTGGAGAAATCAGAGCCTAGCAATGAGTGAAAGTTTAAGTTGATGACTCAGACAGTGGAAAGCTGTGAGAGCTTTCTCTGCATTTTCACAAAGTCTTCAGTATCTTGTAAAAGAGAGTCAGCCTTGTTTTCTGATCCCTAGATCTCATTTTTCACTCTCCCTGATTCAGAGGATAAGAATTTTTTTTTCTTTTCACTGTTTATACTATAAAATTCTCCAGAAGATATTTAAAATGAGATTTAAAAAAATCAATAAAAAAGAAAAACTTGCAGGAAGTTCCTTAAGCTTGCATGTTATTGAATGAGATACTGGTATTGACTGAAAGGGTAAACTCATACTTTTCTGGAATAAGGCCTTATGGATTTTTCTCATCAGCTCACCAGCTGTCATAGGTCACAGTGAAAATATTACCATGAACTTCGGCTGGAACAAACTCAGGCCTTACCTAGGTGGTTTGTTGGCTGTGATGTGCAAGGATCATCCAAGGTCAGCACCAGCCATGCTAGTGCCAAAGGATGGGAGAGTTGCTGGATAAAACCCACCAACAGCATCTTCCAGCAGTGCTGTGTGTGATTCCCCAGTGTCCCACATCAGCAATGGCAGTTATGCGGTGCTCCCCAATTAAACTGTGTTCCCATATCCCATTAGCAGGTGGAGTTGCAGCAGACATGATGTCAGGAAGCACACTCTGAGCCCAGCTGTAATTCTCAGGCTGGAGTTGGATAGGAAGTAGTTTTATAGTCCCACCTTTGCTGCTGTGGAGATTTTAATTTTTCTCTATTCTTTCACAAGAAGAGGGAAAATAAGACCTTCTGAATTGAAAAGGAAGATCAATGGAAGGCAAGAAAATACCTACAACTGCAGCAGCCAGTTCTGTAGTTAGGTCATTGACTGGAAATCTGGGAAAATAACCTCCATGTTGCTGCTCTAAATGATTTAGAATAAGAAGGAACAGAAAGGGACATAACTGGTGAGAAAGGCTGCTAGAATAAGCATCCACCACACACAATTATCTCTGTAAACCCATTAATCTGTGTATGTCCCTAACCTGAGCACATAGCACTGACTGACAAGTACATTTATTGAAATATAAAACTAGACCAGCCATCTGCCTCTATTACTCTACTTGTATGTCTGTTCCAAAATATCCCTGTTACAGAGAAATTTCTTCTCATTTCCACCCGATATTTATATGTGTGTAGCGTATTCCCCCTTGTTCTTGCACGAACAGTGTCCTCCAACACAAACAGTGTTTCCCTCTCTGATGTTCCTGTGATGTATTTCTATGGATTAGTTATATCCCTTCTCACTCTTCATTCTGCTGAGCTAAGGAGGTTGGAACTGCGCAAATCTCATCTCACACAAGAAGCACTCACTCCTCCAGCCATCCCAGCCCTTCTCACTAGAGAGGACTCACACGCAGTCTTTGCAGGAAGAGTGTGAGTTTTTGCCAGCAGCATTGACCCTTCCCCCCACTACCGAAAATACCTGGCACCTCCTAAGATCAAATAAACCTTTTTCATGTGTATCATGCTAAGGGCTCACAGATACCCTATAGCGGACCAGTATCCCCTGATCTTCCTTCTCTTCTGTTGTTTCATAGTAATGAACTCCTAACACACCAGAAAAGTCTTGTACTTTGTACAGAAAAGCATGGTTTTGCCATGAAAACTGTGTTATTTTAACTTCTCGCTGTTATTCCAGACCTCCTCTGAGCTGATGATGCTGCCCAGTTTGATATCAACAGCAAGTGCCATTAATACACTTCTCTGTGTGTTAAACCAATTCGTGAAAACATTTTGTAAGATCAGTTCAAAAATATCCTTCATGTACACTGTCAATAACCTCTTCCCAGCCAGTTTTAATAGCACTGGCAACTACCTTCTCTGCTTAATGAGTTTTTACAGTTTTAGCACAAATATTGTACAAAACGTTTGTACAAAAAAGAATCTCCATCCTAGTGGTTTTGGAGCAGATAACAAGCATATCACATAGATTTTCCTTGTTCCAAAGATGCATTGTCACAGAAGAAGGTATACCTTAAGTCTGGTTTTATCTACTTTTGTAATATCCATTTTGTACTTTATTCTACTTTTTGTCTACCCCCATCTTTCCTTAGTCTTCTTTTCAAGTTTTTCTCTAAAGCCTTGCACACTGTTGAAACACCCCTAAGAAACCTGGGTTTTTCAGAATCTCTTTTCCCTCCTTTTCAAAAATCTTTCATCTCCACCTGTTAGACCCTTGCTGCTGGACACCAGTCCCCCAGAACTCCAGTATGGGAGTTATTCAACACCCAGTTTAAATCAGGAAACTCCTAACCTCAGCCTCCGTCTGAGATCAGAGTGCTCAGGGATCATTTGTCCCCACTTCACTGACGATGCTGAATTCACTGTTGCCGCAACTCTTCAGCAAACAAGCAGGGAAGACTGGCTGTCAGCTGCCTCACTTGCTGGTGTGATGTTCAGAAACACAACTTCTTCAGTCTGTCTCCTGTTGCACTTTGTGATGGCACAAGAAAGAGTTAACAGAACAAAAAAACAAGTCCTGCTTCAAGTATTTTTATAACTTTCTTTACGCCACAGAGCTGTGCAGAAAAACAACATTTTAAGGTTTGGTCTTTTTTTCCATTAGGTTGTCTGCTTTTACAGGTGGTGAGTTGCTGTAAGATCTGAAAATCTCCACACATGAAAATGCGATGGTGAGATGGTCTGGAACTGAAACACTCAACCTGCCTGACCCATTGCTTGCGGGTTTATAACACAGTCATTTGCTAAACTAACAGTAATAGTCTGGTGTGTGAATGCCTAATACTATGAAAGCCAGAGATACAGTTTTCTCCCTAGTAGCTGGTTCACCTTGTCCTGGAGCAGTGTATATAAAGTCCCTTCCACAGCCCTTGGGAGAAAAGTCTGGTGGTCACAGTATCTACCCATCAAGTGCAGAATTTCACTTGTAATCTCCATAATAGAAGACAGATTCAACCAATTCTTTCCTACCACTTTCATTGCTTTTAAGACTTGCATGTTATCTTTAAAAGTGAATTATTTGTGTACCACTATTCTGCCAGTAATCTGGATCAAGATAAATATTTGGAGTCAGGCTGAACAGAGCTGGCATTTTTGGTGTTAGATCTTCTCATGGCCAACTGATTCCACCAGACTGCTACCATGTTCATAGCATTACAGGACAATTCAGGTGTGAAGGGACCTCACGGGACTTTTAACCCAACCTGTTGCTCCAAGCATGGTCAGCTCTCAGATCAGCCCAGGTTGCTCAGGGCTTTATTCAGTCAGGTCTTGAAAACTTCCAAGGAGGGAGACTGTACAACCTCTCTGAGCAACTTGTTCCACTGCTCAACCGTCCTCATGGGAAAAAGTTTCTCCTTATACCCCATTGGAAAGTCATTTATTTCAATTTCATTGAAAAATGAGATTGTCTGTTGTCTTTTGTCCCCACCTGGTTTCCAGAGCTCTTTACTTTCAGAGCTCCTCCCATGGGATCCCATCTATTTCCTGAATGAACCAAAGCCTTGTTGCCTGCTGCCCGAGGTCTGTACCCAGCTACTCTCCCTCCTCACTCCCCTCAGGATCTTGAACTCCACTATTTCATGGGTACTAAAATAACAGTTGTCACTGATTATCACATTCCCAATCACTTCTCCCTTGTTTATAATAGCAGATCTAACTTTGCGTCATCGCTGGTTGGCCCATCTAGTACCTCTGTCAAGAAGCTATTGCCGATCCCCTCCAGAAACCTCTCTGACTGTTTGCAACCCACATTGTTGCTCTTCCAGAAAATGTCAGGAGGTTGAAATACCCTTAAAAACCAGGGTTTCTGATCCAAAGACTTTCTTGAGTTGTTTAAAGAAGGCTTCAGCCACTTCCCCACCCTGTTCGGGTGGTCTGTACCACAATCCTACCACAATGCCATCCTCACTGAGCTCTCCTCTGACCCTGACACACAAAGTCTCATCCAGCCCATCATCCATCCTATACAAGAGTTCCATGCATTAAGATTGCTCCTTCACATAGAGGACAAGCCACCTTCATCTTCCCTGTGTCTCCTGAAAAGCCTGTATCTATTGTAGCACTGCAGTCATGCAAGCCTGCCCCACCATATCTGAATTATTCCAATGATGCTGTAACGTTGTAAATACATGCAGAGCTCTACTTCTTCCTGCTTGTTTCCCAGGCTCTGTGCTTTGGTGTACCTATACTTGAGGCAGGCTTCCCTTCACTGTCTTTTACCATTCCTGAGGCCTTTCTTGTTCCCAATACCCTGCAATATTTTTCTTTCCACCCACAACCACTGTTTCCTCACTTAGCTGTGGGTTGTAATCTCCTTCCCCCAAAGGTTCAAGTTTAAATAACTTTCAGTACTTAAAATACTGAATGTCTTTCATTACTCAATACTTTTCAATACTCAACACATAACAACATTCAAAATTTTGCTTTTCATTCTTCCCACTGTGGGTGTTCTGTGGTTTTGAAACAAGGTAAATCTATTTACAAAAGACTTTCTATATTGTGTCACCATGAGATGTTTCCTTAAAATATCGTGAGATGTTTCCTCGAAAGGTGGACAATGTGGAGCTTCTGTTGTCCTCAGTGATCAAAAGTAGCTGCCTGCTCTTAGCTGAAACCAGTGAGAATCACCACAGGGCAAGATGCTTCAGAGTGAAGATACCAAGGGCAGTGATAGTAGGACATTCTGGTGCCCTTAAGTATCATTTGTTGTTTTTATGCAGACACCCAAAATTTTTGTGCTAGGGAGTTCACAGAACACATCACGTTACTGTCCTAAAGTGCCTGCCACATGGAATAAGGGCATGCACCACCACAGAGGAAGCATAAGGGAAAGGAAGGTGGACAAAGGTAAATATGATCAACCCACATGATTTTGCAAAATATTGATTCATTTCATTTTTTTCTGATCTCAAAGAAGACATGAATCTGTGAGGAGGAACCTGAACAAACTAGGGGGGAAGAAGATAATATATGTCCTTCAAAGAATTAAAAATTAAGTAAGTCCATTGCCTATTTTGTACCTACCAACATGTTATTTTTGGTATTAGAATGTAGAACCCATGCATATTTCTAATATCACTGAAGCTGGCCACAACATGAAGCAGCCACTGGAGTATGTCTACAGATGACCAAGGGGATTTTGGTAGTAGAGTGACTGATTTATACTGCCAGATAATACCACACGGGCAGGCTGATGGAATAAGACTTTCAACATTGTAAAAATGCTTGAGGCATAGAATTATTCTATGCTTGAGGCATAGAATTATTCCCAACCTCAAATTAGAAACTTTGGGTCAATTGGACCTGATTTCTTCTAATACAGGGGGTTGATCAGGTTTGACTTGTTCCTTTATCAGACTGCCCTATAAATTAGACAAAAAGTTTATCTGTTTATTTTTCTTATTTTTCTTTATTGATGTTAAATCTTTTTGTACCAAGAAACACTAAGAAGTCAAAGGCCACTCGAGACTTGCTACACTCTTTCTGAGACAGAGTCCTGAGACAGCCAGAACGGCTTTTCATGCAATTTATTGGCAGCAAAAAGGAATGGAAGAGAGGTGAAGAGATGGCCCATAAAAAAGGTTGTTCTAGGTTGGTGTCTGATCTGGAATTTCACATCTGGAAAGGTGGAAAGTCAAAAGGCTCAATTTTGCCCTTTAGGTGTGGAAAAGTGAGTATGTTTTATAAATAACATGTCCTTTCACTTGAACAAAAAATAATAGCATGCTGTATATGACATTCCTTCTCTGAATAGGTGAGAGTGAGATGGGGGCAGTAACAGCTGAACTGAAGAGGGAGGTGAAACGAATTCTATCACTTCTTATCTATTACAAAAGTTGCAACTAGAGAGGAACAAATCAATCTGGACATAACAACGGCCTTTTTCCAAAACATAAGCATGTCCGTACTAGTGAATTAAAGATGAAAAAAGGAACTTCTGTTCATTTCTTGTTTCTTTCCATTTTATTTGTAGGGTCTTAAGATTTTGGTTTAGTTTGGTTCAGATTTTTAAATAAATTCTTTTTTTTTTTTTTTAACATTAGATGTTCATTTTCCAACCAGGCTAGAAGATGCAGTGACTGGGGGATTAGTAAAGTGGTGCTGCCATTGCAGAGTTTTTGCTAATTAAAATGGTTTTTTTTGTAGTGTTTTAACTCCCATTTAGCTTCAATTTTAACATCTTGAAGAGAAGAAGACTCTACTGAAAACTGAAGACCTAAGAGCCAAACCATTTTAATTATTACAAGTCACAGTAAACACTCCTTGCACCTTCCAGTGATTCTCCAAAGAGCCAGACAATGCCAGACTTTTACTCATTATTTTAATAATACACATAAGTGTAGAAGAAGAAAACCCCTTAACATACAACTTGCAGGTTGTTTTGCTGCATAAAACCAAAAAAGGGTAAATATAATTTTAAAAAGGAACACGACTAAAGAAAATAAGTTTCTAGAGTGAAGTCCTCTGGAAAGTAATAGCGATGACACTAGTCAAGTTCTATGTGAATGATTCTTAACCTCTAGGGTAGAAATCCAGACCATTTCACTGGTTTATTGAATATGACTACAAAATACATTTTCTATTCAATTTTTTGTTACTTACCAGATACAGAAATTTAACCTGACCATTTATGCTTTTCAAAGGTGGTTTCATTTTGTGTAAATTGCTTTTCTATATCAAGAAAATACATTCTGTTCTTCAGGGATTTCTGGTCCTACTGTCAAGGTCAGAAGAGCCCCGTTGGTGGCCATCAGGTGGAATCTGGCATACCAGGCAGCTCTGCCCAGCCTGCTGTTTTTTTTGCTGCCCCTGTCCGGGGCTGGGAGTAAAAGAGAGCAAAATCAATGCAACATACAGATCCAAGAGCCAAACAGTTCCTCACATGCTCTCCACCACCTAGTATTTAAAGCACAGACTGCCATGAGTGAAGCCTGGCACCTAATCTCCCAGTCTTTGAAAGGTTGGACAACTTTATGGCAAACCCGTTAGATTCTGAAGATCTCCCTTAGTGGCATATTTACAACACAAGGCGTCTTTAATGACATAATTCAATGAACCAAAATCTCACATTTTCTTAAGTGTTCATCATTATTCTGTACTTTTTCCCAGTCTGAAAGAACAATGTAAGTAGATTTCCCGATGGTGTTATTGATGTGACTATCATAAGACTTAACTGATTGTATCTGGGATGACAACAATTAGCAATTATTACATATTGTGTAGATAAATGAAATGCCTAATAAGAGGAGACTCCCTGCATCTTTCATAGATCACATGGGAGAAAGGAAGACACATCTTGTCTACTCTGGTTGTGTCAGACAGACTGAGCTCTGATGTTATGGATGATCATTCCTGGGAGAATGTGAGTGTCTACTTCTCATTGCACTTGGCAGTCTGGCTACCCACATGGATGTTTCAGCATCCATGGCAGTGCAGAACTAGAGAAATGACTCACCTGTGATTTCTGTGACCTTCTTCCAGCAGAGATTTACAGCATCTGATGCTGAGGCATATCTTAGCTATTGCTAATGGATATAAAAAGCCCAAGCTTGAGCCGTTACATGTTCTTTTGCATGCATCAGCCTTGGATATGTCTTAGCCATCTTGGCAATTCAAAGTTTTGCTGGTCTACAATGTAAAAAAGAATTGTACATTGATTTATTTAAAGGTCTTATCTCAATCCACATGGGTAAGTCTCTGCATGTTGTTGATGAGTATCAGAGTGTCTGTTCAATAGGGTGAAAAAACGTGTGCACCTCAGAAGTGAGGTAGAATGGAGAAATTCCTTACAGTTAGGATTTTGAAAGGATATTCTTTTAGATCCATATGAAGAAACTTTCTAAAATCCCACCACCAGCATATTTTTTGCCTTTTTATTTCTTACATGCAGTACACTGATGTAGGTGAGGTAAGAAATACTCATGTCTTCTTCTTGATTCTGTCTGTTGAAATGAGGTCTTGCTAAGGCAACAATATGAGGTTTAGCAATCTGAGGTTAAGATCCAGCCTCTTAAACCCTATGTGTGTCCCCTTCTCTGGAGAACGGGAGCTAAGATATCTATATGATGCCTGCCAATTAAGAAGATGTATAATTCATTAGGTTATCCTCAGAACTAAAAAAAAAAGAAAGTCCAAGACTAAGCTTGCTGCTTCCACAGTGATCCCTTCTGTCCTGCTCCAGGAGTGCAGAAGAGATTGCTGAGAACACCAAGACATCCTCTGACATGGCCTGCACAGCAAGGACACAGAGGTGCCTCGAGCACTGTGTGCTGCAGACCCAGAGAAGGTATTGCTGCCTGTCTAACTGACAGATGAACAGATTTCAGCTCAGAAAGCTACTTCAAGCTGGGCTGGTTTGGTCTCCAAACTCCACTGTTCAGAAACCTCTGGTTTGATGGAGAGGGTCGGCACAAAGGTGGGACTGCTCCTTTCCTATACTTATTGCCATGTAGTTCTGGGGCAGGCAGAGCACAAGGTGAGGAGGGATGATGGTGCTGAGCTGCCCAGGGGGTGTGCTGACAAGCGGAGGTCCTTACAACGTGGAGGTCTTTCTCAACAGCTTGCTGTGGCAGCTGTTATCATGCATGACACACAACAACTCAGGCATCCCAGCTGCATCTGGTGGAGCCGGAGACAGGCCACAGCACTGTGCTGCAAATGGGTCAGGCATGGACTGACCACCGGGGAAAGAGATGAGAGCCAGAAGGGTGAGTCTTGCTCTGCCCAAAAAGTCAGCTCCAAGACCTTCCTGCCAGCAGAGCAAGCATGCTCAGCAGCCCAAGCACTGCACTGCAGATCATAGGTCTCATCTACCATGCAATTCTTGCACCTTAAAATTGAGGTTAGGGCTGAAGAAGGGCTAAGCAAATGCCAAAGGAGCTCACTGTGAACTTCTGACCAGGGACCAGACTAAACTTTCCTGCCACTTTATGATCACAGCTCTACACTGCACACATGGCAGGACCCAGAGCGGTTGTTGTCTCCTCCACAGAGCCAGCTTGGGTGGCACTGAATTCCTCCACACAAGCCCCTCTGCCTTGAATCACAATCAGGCACTGCATGGAAATGGGAGCCAGTTTGATATCTCTGCTAAGAAACTCATCGCAGGAATCCGACTTCTGGTACTGTCCTGGGGATTCTGTTCACACTGGGGCCATTATCGCCCCCAGTGAGCGGAGAAGAAGCGGGCTTTGCAGCCAAGCCCACAGCCTCCGCACAGCGTGGGCTTGCATTCTTCCAGCACAGCTGTATCATGTTGCGTGGTGCTTCGCATTGCTTGAGGACAGTGCCACTGGCAGGCCTGAGCGCTCCTATCTGCTTCGTCAGGAAAACAACATTTAGGGCCAGCTTCGGTCCCAAACTCAGTTCCTCCATCCACACTAAGTCGCCCAGGGGAAGCAGGGCGTGTATCAGGGCAGGAACCCACTCCCTGCAGTCATCTCTCTTGCTGAAGTAACGCTGTGAGATACAGCACAGCCTTGTCTGCAGGGGGACAAACCTAGAATCTGAATTAGCTTTAAATGGATTAGTTACACCCCATCAAACTCTTGTGGGCATGTTATTATTCAGAATTCAAGTGACCTGATTTCAGCATAGCTTAATTCCACTCATAACGGAGTTAAGCTAAATCTGAAGATGAATGCTTTATTACAGCTGGTAAATCTGATTTGCATCTCTGGTTAATTTGGATTAACTTTCTTGAGGGATCCTCCATGCTCAAGCCCTGCTGGTGGCCAACTCAGTTATAGCATCTGTCTCTGCCTTTCTGCTAACAGTGCTAGGAGAAAAACATGTGCTGAGGTGGAGTGCTCCTCACTGCAGGCTGAAGGAACAGGAGAGGGTCAGCCACCGGAGACTACTCCTGACAAAAGTCAACACTCAAAGCACTTCTTTCCAAAGCTTTATCACCAGCTGCCTCCTTAGGCAGGTACTGCAGTGTTTAGGTGCCAGGGCAACCACACAGGAGGAGACGCTGCCTCCCCGGGACAGGAGGTCCTGTCAATGCCACCGCTGTGGAGAAAGAAAAAGGTCCCCACCCAAGGGGAGCGAAGCTGCCCTGGCAGCATCCCCTTTCTTCAGCCAAGGGAGGAAGGGAAGGAGGTGCACCCATGGGCCCTCCTTTTTAGCCTTTTCAAGGTGGACAGCTTCACAATGATCTCTGTGCTGGGCTTCCCCACTCGCAGGGCTCCTTCTGCAGACTGCTACTTCCCAAATCCTTGCACAGGAGAGTCAGTATTTCCTAAAGATGGTGAGTTTGACAGTCAAGATGACAATGTAGTTTATCCAGTGCTCAGCAGCTGGGAGGTCACTGCTAGCTCAGGAATAACATTGAAAGCTTCAATCCCAGAGATCTGCTACAGCCACTGGGCTTTTCTGCCCCTCTGGTGTGCATGCATGGCTGTGCTCCCCAAAATGACCAGCAAGGCTCTGATTCTGCCTAAATCTGAACATTATTCACTTCATGAATATTTGTCTAAGATGTCTGACTGTTAAGGCCAAATGAAGCCTTCACTTCCTCTACAAATATTTGTGCAATGACCTGTAACTACTGGCCAACATGCCTGCCAGCACTCCATTAGATGACATCCCATTTTACAATTAACTATTATCATTTGATAACCTCTTGAGGTTAAGAATACAGATGTAAGATCTCCAAGATTCCTAATGGGAATACTTCATATCAGAAGTATGTTTCCCTTGAGGATGACATCACCACAGGGACACATATTTCAAATATTTTGGCCATCATATTTTTAAAGCTTCTTTAGAAATACAAAAATGCTTTTTGAGGCCTGAAAGAACTTTTCTATCAGTCTCAAGTAAACATACTACCATTTAACTCTTTGGAAAGCCTTGCGCAATAACAACAAAAAGTGTCATGGGAAAAAAAGCAAAGAATTGCAACGTAGCCAAAGAAAGAAGCATGTTTGGTATATAGTGTTGATATTACCTGAAAACAGTTCTTTGCTGAATGTTATGTTAGAATTTTTGTGATGAAGCAGTTCAAGTGTAGCCTAAGCCACAACTTCAGATCAGGACCCTGACTATTTGGGGAGTTGGACTGTAGGTTCAAACTTAACAAATGGTCTCCATGCACAGTATGGCATTAGCTAAACTAAAACCCTAAGCCTAAGTCCCCCCCACCTGTTAAGCTCCGGTAAAAGTTGGAAGTAGATGTAGTCTTACCTTTAGTTATAGACAGGACTTTCACCAGTGACTGGGTACTGAAGCTAAATCACTGACTATTAACTTTAGTAGAAAAAGGTTATACATGCGTGTGTGTGTGTATGTATGTATATACAAATATACATGTATCTATGTGTGTGTACATATATATATATAACCTGGATATGCAGCTATATGAATAATTTATTCGTGGGTTGGGTTTTTTTTAATGCTTCCTCCATTTCCATTTCTGCCCTTCTCTCTGTGTCTCAGTTCATACAGCTTAGGAAAACAGACTATGAAATGAGCAGCATTTACTATACTTTGAACTGCTGAAGGCACCTTTCACTACATAAATATAAATGCAGAGTAACTTCAGTGGAATTAAAGATATTATCTTACTGAGGAAGCAGTACAATGCATGGAGACAATGAAGTCTAACGAGTTACCTTTCTTACTTGAGGGAATGAAATATTGCTTTAAATAATGTACTCGGGGAGAGAAAAAGTAAAATTCATACTCCTGCCCCTCCTTGTTGGCAGAAGAGGCAGGACCCAATTCAGTTTGGGCCCTCTTACGGTGACTGTTGCAAGGGCCAACAATGTTCCACCAACAAGGTCATGACCTATGGGGTCTTCACTGTAGGATGGCACTTATTAAATGCACTTTAATTACCTCAGGTTTTTCTGGTAGCTGATGAACAGGTCAATAACTGCTCTAAGATGTTTTCTTACTTCCTGTTTTCATGCTAGATTAATTAACAATAAAAGCTCATAAATCATTAGACCATCATTCAAAAGGTAGCCATGAACTAATTAATATTATCTTTATAAAGCCTCCTTTACCTATAACATTAATTTGACAATACAATATGCAAAATCATCCAAATGAGGTTTTAAATATAGCCTAATGAAATATTCAAACTAAAAATGAATACTTAAATCTTCATTAAATAAAAAAAAGACTAGTTTAAGTGTCCAACCCCGTTAATGTTTTTGGAAGGCAACATTCTAGAGTTGCTTCCATTCTCAGACTTCATAGAATTCCTAATAATTTGATAGACAATCCCTAAAGATTTGTTAAACAAGAATGATGATAATAGCAAGTCATCATTTAAACAATTAATTGTAACTGAAATCTTAGTATGTATACATTATGTATCTTAGTGCCATAGTTTGAAAGCCCATTGTATATTTGAAAATGTGGATAATTTATCTGAAGCTTTAAGAAGGAATACAAATTCAGTTCTGCTTTGAGTAAGCTGTATTAATACCTATGTATCTTGACATGTTTATTTATACTGTGAGATGTATTAATTAAGTTAATTTTTAAAAGAATGGTACTTTAAGGTAAGCTGCAGTTCACTCCCACCTGTTCAGACAGCCAACCGTTTGGGTGCTTTGATAATACAAGAAGCCAATGGCTCCTGTTGGCAAGGGCATCCGCTCCTCTATCCACATATGTCCAGAATCACAGACTTTGCACAACTGGAAGGCAGACTCTGAAAAAGCAAATTGCATCATGTTCACATGAAAACAAAATACCTGTTGTTTTAAAAAATGACAGTCAAAAAGTGCTAGACTACCACTGAAAAATGGTCCATCCGTTTTCCAGCTTATTGGGAAATCTGGACATAGGCTTCAGCTTAGTCTTTTTAGAATGGGTACAAAAAAACAGATGTGCTTTCTGGACTGAAAATCTGAGATAGAGAAAAATATGCATCTATTATATGGAATTTATGTTTTATATTGCAGGGGAACTGTCCCCCTGGCTGTCTTTCTTATCCTGCAAGGTAATGATCTTTTCTGTAGGGGTGGCAGCTTGCAATTCTGATTTCAGCATAACACCTCCCAAAATAAATTAAGCTTATACAGAGTGGAACAAACGTTCCTTCTGTTTTTCCTTCTCTGCCACTTCAGCCTTGTTCTACTTAGGCTTTTATACCATACTTAACAATCACTTGAATTTTCCAGGACATCAGCCTGATTGCAGTGGGACAAAGGAAAGTAGAAGACAACCTGATCCTGTTAGGTAATACAGCTGTTGCCTGTAGCTTTTTACCATATTAAAAATGATCACAACACCTCTGTTAGGATTTCACCAGATCTATTGCTCAGAAAAATACCATCTCTACTCATACAAATAAGCAATGTGGTGCAGAAATATTCTATCATAAAATCTCCCTAAGATACAGAGACTGGGTTAGCATGGCTACCGCAAATCAATCTTTTTAGTATGCACACCAGTGTTGTTAGAATAGAAAAAGAGATTCCCAGGAATTGTGCTTTAAGCTGATAGACACATGAAAGTGCATGAAATACGCATTTGCTGGTCTAACAGCCCATGAGAGATAGTCACCCCAAGAAGAAATGAAGAAATATTTGGAAAGCACAGTGAAGCTCACAGAGTGATACCAAATTAAACAGATTTTGGTTTTAGTTTTTGACATCACTAGACAATAGACTTCACAAATCAGTAACACAGACTGATTCGAACATGACCTAAAATTACAGAAACATAGGAGAAGGAATGAAAAAACTTTCAAATTTAGTTAAAAAGTACAGATGTCTTTGTTTTTTCATTGGCAACTTCAACACTATTGCCTTTGGACATTTTATTTTTAAGAAACATCTGTCCAATTTGGATCTGTCATACTGCAACTGTGATTAGTTAGAGATGTTATAAAAAGTGAAATTACTTATGCAAGTCAAGTCTACAGAGTTAGTATATCATGAACACAAAGTAATAAACTTCCTGAGAACAACAATTTGAATTTCTCTGTTGTCTTTTACCCATGGACCCCAAACCACTTGAAAAGCATTATTTAATTACATATTGCGCAACCTAGAGACAGGATGTATAACAAAAATTCAGTAAGTCTCCTCTGAGATGGAAAGCAGCACATATTCAGAAGGAGAAGTACAATGCCACGACTTAGGAGGATGTGAGGATAGCAGTCAGGGAAAATTCAAGAGCACATAAGTAGGTAGCCTGTAATTATTTATGTTGTGTTTGACTGAGGTATCATCTTTAACATCAAAGCTTTTGGGGTCCCTGCTCCATGATGTTTACAACCACAGGTAGACAGTCATTTTTTCCCGCCAAATATGGCAGTGGCAATAGTTCTGTTTTAAATCTCATTTATGAGAACTTTGAGATAAATTTTAGAGCTGGACAAAAATTTTTAGACAAATAGTTTACTTGCCAAAAAATGCAGGATGACTGAAGTTATTTGGGAGTTTGGATTGAATTCAGCAAATTGTTTCAGCCAAACAATGCGGGGGAGGAAAGTGGAATTCTGAAAATGTGAAACATTTTGTTCTGACATTATCAAAATTACAAAATTCCTCCTTTATTTTCTTCTTTTTAGTTAAAGCATTAGAAAAAGTGGGCAGTACAATCAAAAAGGCAGAAAAGAGGAGAGTGACACACCACAAGAAAAACCTGGAGTGTGTCACACTTGGAAGCTTTTCAGTCTGACCATTCCCAGTTTGTGCAAGAAAGCCTCCAAATGAGAATGAGCTGTACCACAGAGGATAAGGATACGTGCACATTCCAGCTGAGAACATATTTCTCCTGTGAGTTAGAGCAAAGATGCACCAATTGAAAGCTGGAAAATGCCATTACTAAAGTCTATCGGTTTGATCTATTTTCTCATCTTACATAACATGTTTGATGAAAAGCAATTTAGACGGCTTCTCATCTGCCTTGACTGAACTATTTTTGCACGGGTCATCTTCTGCCTTTTAGTCGTTACAAATATCGATCAGATAAAACTATCAGTACTCATTAATTGACCACGCATCTTAGCCAAATGCTTCTCTTCAGCAGCCTACAGTTGCCTGGAGCTGACAAGCGCAGAACAAAGTTAAAACTGTCTTACCTGCTCACAGGAGGACTGTCTCACAGCAGAAGAGACACCGTCTGGAGACCAAGGAACCAACTTAAAGCAATTGATTTCCCACTCGTCAAAGGAGTGGGATGCAACTTCCTTGAACTCTGGAAAACTCCTTGAATATGGTACACATTACTTAAAATGATGGCTCTATGGCACATGTTGGACTGGTATTCACTCAAACTCATACAAAGGGCCACCAGCCAACCAGCTCAAGATCAAGGAATCCAAGAAGAATAAAGCAACCTTTGCATATTCTCTTGTCCTGTGCTCCACTGCAAGATCTTCAGATGCAGCTAAAGGTCGAGATCAATGACTGCATCGGTTTCTGAACCCTAAAGAGAGAGCAAAAATACAGACATAAAGAAATGAAAGAAGAATTAAAAAACTTGTATCTAAATCTTCATGACAGAAAACAGTTCTAACCATGGTTCTCATCTAAGAGCAGTTAGAAAAGAGCAGATCTCGTGGCACTGCTGCATACACTCAGAGCACGTCTGACTGACATGGCACTCTGATAGGACCAAACTGCTGTTCTAGCAGACTGGGCTGCTCAGGCTGCAGACTTGGAACTGGCTATTTAAACAGGTTGGGAGGAACAGGAGTGCCTATGACTCAAGCCCTAGTATTGAACTCTTGCTTGATAACAGGAAGGGGGAGAGTGCTTACTCATAAGTGTGAGTGATGTTCAAATGTCTGAAGCATCATTCCTTCCACTGTAGGAAGCTGGCAGAGAGGTAAAAGATTAGAGGACCTACAAAGATGCATAACTCAGGGATGTGTGGGAGGTTCTGACCCATTTCTTGCTGGATGTGTGAGCCTGCTCTGAGGGGCACATTGACCAATCATCCACAATGCAAACCATCAAGCCTCAGCAATTCACCTTGGGCTTCAGAATCTCTGGAGTCTGACCCAAACCTGTTGTTGCTCATGAAGTCTGGACAGATTGGGCAGCCCTCAACTAACTACAGCTTCTACTGCTGGCAGAAATCCCAGGCTCAGCCGTACTGGGGCTCTGTGGCTTCTCTTGCCCTTTAATAGCTCATTAAGCTCTCTTGCAAGGGAAGAACCTGGCATCCAGAGCTGCAGCTACTAAACTGCATTTACTGTCATCTGCATACAATTTGCTGTATGGAGCTGAGGCACCACATTGTTGAGAAGGCAGAAAAGTGATGTGGGGGAGCAATAAACATTCTCTCATTCAGGATCCAAACCTTGTTTCTATATTTTCTTAGGTTTGTTCGCTTTTGTGGTGAGCAGAGAATGGGAACACAGAAATCTTTGAGCATGCATATGGCAGAATCACACACGATGCACCAGGCTGTTGATGCGAATTTGGCTCAGGCTAGCAGTGACTATATATTAACTCGTGTTGGTAAGCAACTTGTTTCAGCTTTGTTTGTTCTGATGTTGATTTCTGATTAGAAGTCTTCTAAGGGCCCAAGTTCTTATCCACCATAGTGTATGGGGAAATGCAGTCTACTTCCATAGGGAAAAATTTCAGCTATCAGGATAACAGAGAACAGGAGTTTAAATGATCAAGAAGAATGCTATGCTGCTAACCAGCTAGAGTTGGTTTATGAATTTCACCATTTATTATTCAAAGGGAGAAAAGCAGACCTGCTGTTTACCAAAGGAAAGTGTATTTTTCCTTGATCTTTGGTGGAGATAGAATCATTAGAGCAAGGGGGTAAAAAGAGAGAATTAGTTGTGTTTGCCATTTCCAGAACCCTGTTCTAACTCAATCCCTAAGTCACAGCAGTAGTGTAATCACACTCAAACATGATCAGTTATCTTTCCTCTTTCTCTCTTCACATACGTTTGATTTTATAAAGTGCTGAGGAAAAGGAAATTGAGATTACACTACTTACAGATGTCCTGAGAATGCTGGAAATTGTTGATGGAATACACTACCCTGAAAGATCAACTTTCCTTCATTTCAAAGCATGTGTTCCCTAATTTGGCTGATGCTGAGAGATGTTTTCTTCATGGGGCCTTCTGTCTCTTCCACTTTGGCAAGCAATGGAAGAAGATGATATAAGAGAAACCGGTCCAAATTCAAGCACGTACATCCTTGAATTTAGTTCATGTTCAGAAGGAAAAGTGGTTTCTACTATATAAATAAATCACACCCTTTACAAAATTTTTTCTATGGCTCTCTGACAGTAATATCCAATGAAAAATGATACTTCTATCATGCACAACCTGTGAAAATTGTCCCTTTGTCATGAGAAAGGATTAAGGCTGTGCTATTTTCATCCTTGGCACATTTCCTTAACTAAAGTGTAATGGCTTCATTTCCTTTTCTTTTCAATGTGAATTTAGTGCTGATGAAAAGTACCAGCTTAGCAGCTCAGGAAACTGAAGCATGTTATTCATCCAGAGAGTGAGAACCACAGGTAATCGCAGTATAGAGTACCAGCAAAGCCAATCAAATTTGATGTGGATGGGAAAACTACTTCAGGCAAATAACTTGTTCCTCCCCACAAGATATGTACAATTCTTAGTCTCCCTGAGGACTTTGTCAACATCGTGCCCACTAGTGTTCCTGAAAAACGGTTGCCTAAAAAATATAAGATCTTTTCCATCGCAACTGTTAAGTCAAAATGTGAACAAAGCAAATGTGACCATAACTGTTTCACTGACAATTTCCATGGTGAAGCTTTCCAAGTAGCTTTTTTTTAATGTAAAATATCCCCATAAGAGGTTATTCTTAAGACTTTGTCCAGCCTTCTTTTTCAGACATTAATCTCACGCTGCCACAGTTATGCTCCGCAAATGGCCATTCAAAGCTGACAGCATATGAGCATCTAGTATGCTTCATGTTTCTGATTTCAGTGTAAACATACCTCCATGCTAGGTAGTCTGACAGCAAAGTCACCATAAAGGATCTGTGCTCAGGCTCACCAGCCTTGCTTCTGAATGGAGAAAAAGAACATTTTCTGGTGGTGAACTTATTTCTAGGTTTGGGTGGCCCTTAAATCTGAACAACTCAAAAGATGCAGCACCTCCCAATGTGCTAACCTACATGTTTGGTAAGTCAATGTGACACACCTGTGCTGGTTTTGGCTGGGGTAGAGTTAATTTTCTTCATAGTAGCTAGTATGGGGCTATGTTTTGGATTTGTGCTGAAAACAGTGCTGATAATACAGGGATGTTTTTGTTACTGCTGAGCAGCGCTTACATAGAGTCAAGGCCTCTTCTGCTTCTCACCCCCCCAAACAGCGAGTCGGCTGGGGGTGCACAAGAAGTTGGGAGGGGACACAGCTGGGACAGCTGACCCCAGCTGACCAAAGGGATATTCCATACCATGTGACACCATGCTCAGCATATAAACCTGGGGGAAGAAGAAGGAAGGGGGGGATGTTTGCAGTGATGGTGTTTATCTTCCCAAGTAACTGTTACGTGTGATGGAGCCCTGCTTTGCTGGAGATGGCTGAACACCTGCCTGCCAATGGGAGGTAGTGAACAAATTCCTTGTTTTGCTTTTCTTGCATGTGTGGCTTTTGCTTTACCTATTAAACTGTCTTTATCTCAACCCACGAGTTTTCTCACTTTTACCCTTCTGATTCTCTCCCCCATCCCATTGTGGGGGGAGTGAGCGAGCGGCTGCGTGGTGCTCAGTTGCCAACTGAGGTTAAACCACGACAACATCCTACAGTGACATTATATACCGGAAAAGATCAACCTTTGTACATGCTAGATACAATGCAAAGTGTTTGAAACTGGATATGCCGTATCTCAAATAAAATGCAAGTGCAGCCTTTGCAGGATGCTTCCTTCAAATGTTACCAACAGCAAACAGCTCTAACATTTGCAGTAAGGCTTTAATATTGAAGCCCTTGTTATTTCAAAGTTATACAGAACAGTTTCTGTCATCCATGTTGTAAAGCCTCTATCTGCCAAGAAGTACATACACCCAAACTCTTCTCTCCATTCACAACGTTATTGCACAACTGTGAAGGCAAAGCAAATGTGACTCAGAGTATATGATAATAGTCACTAGGTGGTTTAAATCAAAACATGCAAGGTGCCTCAAAGTTTAGTCACTGTTGGATAGGAACTGAGATACATTCTTGATGACATATGCTAAGTTTTTAGCTGTAAATGTGTTCTTCAATAGATCTCTCTTTTCTTTTGAAGTGGTAAATAGCTGTCTTCAGGATATCAATAGCATATATGTTCATAATTAAATTTATTATAATACCATTGATAATAATAAAAGTGTTGATAATTACAGTGTTGATAACGAGATGCATGTTAACATACATACTTTAGTATGGCACACAGAAATGCTTAATCTTTGACTAAGCTGGGGGTCCATGTGTAACCCATGCCCATCCTGGCTCAGATGGTGGGAGGAGATGACACGTTGAACTCTCCTCTGTGGCTCTGGATTGGCTGGGGATCTTTGGTGCTTGTCAGCACAGGACCAGGGTCCCAAAAATACATCAGAATGTTCCCCTGCTCCCTGTTTTAGATGTAACCTTAGAATACTTTTAGGATTAAATGCTAATATCTTAGGCCAGCTAATGTTCACTCACCAGTGGTCAGGAGCAACTGAGCCAGGAGCCAAAGAAAAGGAGAAGCCCAGTTTGAACTTATGCCCTCCTATTAGCTGCTCTTCTTGCTCCACTCTTCTTTCTCAGCCCTTTGGTGGGGGGTTAACTAACTTAAGACTTCCTTAAATTCCTTAAATGCAGCTTTGGATGGCCAGGTTCAGAGCTCATGTTAAAAAGCCAGGAGATTTATACTGTGGCTGGTGGATGTGAGCCTGAGTGCATCTCAGTGAACATAAATGAAAACTAAATCTGAGGGAAGCTAGGTCGGCATAATGCACTCCTGGGACGAGGGGAGGCGGAAGAAGGTGTAAAATACACCAACTCAGACTCCCTCCGGAGTTTGAGAACTCAGATTCACATCTGAATTTGGCTCCCATTGCCTGACTCAGAAAAGCAAACTCTCTCCAAGTCTGGAGACACCGGTACATTCTGTGCAAAACCCTTACAGGGATACTGTTAAGCTTGTCTAGCCCACAAATTAACTTAGCCTGACATATCTTAGGTTTTACTCTGGAGGCACAGGCTGTGTTCAAAGAACCTCTGAGCAACAGAAATGAGGAAAACAGAACAGGCTGCTCTGCAACCTGCCACCGCGTGCCGGGGATGACATGTGGACAGCACCCATGCATGGTGCCACAGGTATTTATGCTGGGGCTGCACGGACCTTTTGCTTTTTTAGATGGAGGAAAAGGAAAAAGAATGAAATAATCTGTTGTAGGGCAAATATGTAGCAGAGAAACCTCTGGGATCCTTACAGCAAGACATACTGTGAAAAGTACATGACAAAGTAGGGGCTGCTTGGCTTTTAGATGTGTCACAGCTATATAAGCTGCAAGGAGAAAACATCTACAAGTCAGGATCTGTCAAGTGAAAAGACAAAGTGGAAGTATTAGTGCTGGCATCTGGTATGGGATTTTAAACACAGGCTCAGATTTAAAAGAAGAAGATGTTTTGTAGCAAAGCCTACTAACCCCACAGAAGGTTTAATAGCGTCCTGCCTCCATGAAGGACACCACCACTTAGTGACTTAGACTGGGGACAAGCAGGGTGGCACACACAAGGCTTGGCTGAAGGAAACCTGCCACCTCTCTCTCGAGCTGCCCTGGAAGGAAGTGGAGACCTTCACAGGCTGCCACCTCCTTCTTTGCTATAACCTCTGCAGAAAGCAGTAGCGTAAATTGTGTTTGGTGTAATTCACGTGCCAATATAGAGCGGTGACTAACACCCACAGCTCAGGGAGGATCACAAGCCACAGTTTGGTCAAAAAGGTGTTGTCACGGCCAGTCAGGACTAAATTCCAGGTATCTACACACCTGAGAAAGTCTGGAGAAAACTCTGTTACCACCAAAATTTGGTTTTATGATGGAAATTTACAAAAATAAAAGAAGATAAAACTGGGGACTCACAAATTTAAAAAAAGTTGGGAAGAACTTTTGATTTTGCTAATGTAGACTCCCAGACCGAGGAAATTTAGGACTTGTTTTATTGTAATTCCCTTCTATATCCAGTTCTGAATGCAGGGTCAATGTCTGTGGTGCCATACCTTTCCCTCATCATCCCCTTCGCCTTTCTTCCCCAACGGCAAATAGGTTTTGACAGAATCTGGAAGGGTATTTATTTCTCAAAGAATTATTTGGTTTACTATAGCAGTAAACATCTTTGTGTCGGGGTTTTTAGGGTGTTTTTTTCAAAAATCTAGAACTGCCAGCACTAAGAATAAATTGCTCAAATTCTGGCTTATTTCTAGTCACAATCACCAGATATTTCTTTTGTCTGTATTGCCAGATTAAAAAATAATTATATTACAGAAGGACTGCCCTGGAAATTGAACAGGTGAAACTAGAATGTTGTTCTCCCTCATATATTAGCACTGTCAAAGGAAGACCTGAGATCCTAGAAGTGTTAGTCAGGCACTCAGTGCTGCTTCGAACTCCATCATCTGCTTTATAAGAAGCAACCTCCAGGATCTCCCCAAATGAAAGCTGCATATGACACAGCAGAATGAATGAGCGCCAGCAGCCATCTGCACGAGGGGCACAAGGGTGGCCGGGCGCAGGAGCCCAGCAATCTTTGCTGCTGATGCCGAAGAAGGGCAGGGAGAACAGCAGAGTGATAACTGTGTTTTGGTCCAGTGAGGGAAGGCAAGGTGGAAACACAGCGAGGAGGCGAGCAGCGTCAACAGCCTGAGGCTGCATGAAGTGTCTGTGAGAGAGAGCAGCAGCCCCAGCACAGCTGTGTCCCAGAGACCAAATTTGTAATGACTCGGCATAGCACATGCCAGAAAGCCTGCCTACCCCCGCAACCATAGAAGTTGTGAGTGGATGCTTTGGGCCAAATTAGTCCCTGATGGAAGCTCAGGAAAAGCCAGGGGAGCTAGAGGCATAAAAAAAATCGGCCCTTTATTAACATCATAGCTTGGAAGCCAATTTTTGTACATCAAGAAGTGATAAGCAACCAAAATAATGTTGAAGCAGAAGAGGACTTCTCTTTCTAAGAACTTCTGACTCCAGTGTTACTCATCCTTGTTTCCTGCTGTCCCGTCCATTCACTCAAGTGGCTGGTGGGAATCCAAAGCCTATTAATTATCCCTTTTAGTAAAGAAACAGAATAAATATCTCTCTGAGAAAGGGCTCCACAATTTGGTCAGCTTCATGGACATGGGCCAAGAGATTAGCACTAGATCGTGCAAGCAAAGGATCAGCCTGCTGCAAGCCCACACTTTGTGCAGGGGAAAGTTTTCCAGACGTAAGAATTGCACCTGAAAACTGTGCGCTGTAACATGATAGAGCAGGTAACATCTGCCAGGTTTTGAGAGATGTTAAATACACAAACATATGTTTGGGCAACCTCATGCAGACTTTCGTAGCTCATAAAGAAGACACCTAAGGGGGTACGCTTTCAAGGGCTGAGGTCGGTATTTTTTGTTGGGGTGATTAATATTGGTTGGAAAGTGAGCAGTAATGGTGGTGAAAACTGGGAAAAATAAACTTCAATAGAAGCCTCTGCAAAAAGCAGACGTTCCCAGAAAATGTTTAGACCAAAGCCAATTTTCCTTCGGGAAAAAGCACTAAAAGAAAGCCATCAGCCCAAGCACTGACTAACTCAGTTTTTGCTTGCTGCCAGGCACTTTGAGGTGCAAATACGCAGGTTTCCAGCTAGAACCAGACTGCAGGTGCAGGTCTGATGGCAATTCAGCAAGAGTAATATGCAAAGCAAGTATCAGTGTGCAAACTGCAACCACATAAAGACAATGGTTCATGTGCTTTTCAAATGTTGTACACAACTCAGTTTAATCTATGTCATGCCTGATCACATAGAGTTAAACTAAAACATACTGTTAGGGAAACAAAGAGGAAATGGAACAATGGCAAAGATAAGTTCAGGCTGAAAAGACTAAGTGGTCTTTGAGGAAACAATAGGGATGCTATTAATTGTAAAATATCCAAGCTGTAGGCTCCAAGCAGGTTGGCAGCATTCACTTTTCCAAGCCTGGGGCCAGAATCAAAGAGGACACTAAATCATCAAAGCAACTAGGGCCTAGAAAAGCAGAAGAGCTGTATGTGTTGCTGAGGGTTATGGACAGAATGTCAGTGAATGCTGGCAGCTACACAAGACAGCCAGACTGAGACCCGCAGACCACTCTGTAGCTCAACAGTCTGCTCCCAAGCCCAGTGACGAAGGTAACAGGGCTGAAGAGGAGCTCATGCTTGCAGGGGAAGATTAAATTCCTGCCTCACATTACCCAAGGTCAGGGAGAGCTGATGGTACTGATAGTTGCTCAGTATTAGGCCTATTATCTGTGATTTACTAGGTAAAACTCAATATGGATTTCAATGAGAAATGTTTGGTCTCCATGAAGAATACATTTACCCATCCAGGCTGAAATTGCTCCAAATATCGTTCAGAAAAAGATGATGTCTCTTCATGAATAACATGTGTAGGAAACACAAGCGTGGCATAAAGAAAGGAGCGAGGCACAGGGCATGTTATCGTCCGCATGTCATCGTCCTGTGTCAGAGCGTGGTTCAGGTGCGGCAGCCCTGGCACTGACCCAGCCTGGCACACCAAGCAGTGTTGTTCAAGCCCTGTTACCATCAGGTCACTCCTGGGTGCTGCTCCCAGCCCCAGAGCTTGCACAGTGTGTGCCACTTTAAACACCTCTGCAGCGGGTGTCTGTCCCCGGGGACCATGTGTGGTCCCTCAGGAACCTGCTCCAGGGACAGGACTCAGCTTCTGCAAAGCATACGGGCAGCCCTGAGTGGGGCCACAGTCCAGGAGCATCCCCATGCTTGGCACAAGGTAGCTCCCACCCTGAATTTGGGACTGCTCCAGTGCCCTTGGGGAGAGCCTCACCCTCCCCACTGCTCAGAGAGCACTGACAGCTGACTCCACAACATTTTTAGATGTTGGAAAACCTAAGCTGGGGACAAAGAGGAGTTCAGGGTCTTGTCTTAGGTAAGGATTCAAGTGCTTGTATGCAATGGGCTTGGTGTGTGCTCCTTCATGAACTATAGTTCTTTCAGCCACTTGGATGTAAGTGCAGAATATCATCATTTGGGCCTATACCAAATAATTACATAGCTAGATATAATAGCTACTATTAACTCTTAAATTATTAGTGCTAGAAGTAGCCAATTTAAAATAACAACTATAACTCAGTCGTGTGTAGTTTTACATTCTTGTTTGGTGATTGCCAACAATACATATAAATATCTGTATAGAGACATTTAGACAAGAAGAGGTACAAAAGAGAAACAAAATGAAACAAGTTAATGTTTAAATCAATGCCTATTCACATTCTAGTCAGTCTTGCATAAAGTATTCAAGGTTTTTTAAAAAACTATAACAAATGTTTTAGATCAAACCTTCTACTTGAAAACAAATTCTGCTCTAACATGAATTGTTTTGATTGCACTTTAGTTTTGAATACATTTTGAAATAAAGTAAAATAAACCAAAACAAAACAGCAAAACATTGCACTCAGCGTGATTAAACAGAAACCTTGACTTTTTTAGCTAAAACACTTTATCAAATCTAAATGCAATATGTTATGTTTTGGTGAAACTTTCATTGGCTTAAAAATATGCCAAATTCTTGGTCTCACCAAGACACCAAGGGACAAAATATTTAGGAAATCAAGGAAAACTTCTAGGACATAATGTCATAAAATAAGGATGAAAAAGCATCACAAGACAGGCCCTAAGGAAGTTCCCCTAGCTATAAATAAAAACAAGGGCTAATGCAAGAGTTGAATATGCTCATTGCCCAGATTGTCTATGTCCTATATTGTCCCTGGTGTCACTATGTAGACCTGATGGTACCTACTGCCTAACTCTTTGAGGATCCCCTGGGTTTCATCAGGGAGGCCTATTGGGAACAGCCACGGAGCCAGGGGCACCCAGCCCTGTCTGAGGTCACTGCACACCCCGAAGTCCCAGACAGTGCTGTGGTCAGCGGTGGTCACCCCATGCAGCATCCTTCTGTGGGTCAGACAATGCACTGCCATGGCAGGCACCTGCAGAAACACTTCTCTAACCTCCACCCTGCACTCACTCCAGCACTGCCAACCCAGTACCACTCCCAGCCAGGGAACCAAATTCTGCCCGGCATCCACTCAGGGATGAGTCTGGGAGACTGACCAGTCCCAGCACCTGCTAGCCTGCAGCTGGTCTGCAAATGCTGCCTCCTTTGGCAGCTACTGTGCAAGGTCCCTGAAACAGCCTGTTTGATCCTATTTCCTTCTTGCCCCCTCCCCAAAACCACCAGGACCCAGCCCAGCCTGTTTCACATTCTTGAACAGGCCATGGTGCAGACCCAGGCAACACACAGCCCCACGAGGCAAGCAAGAACGGACAGAAGTGACCTTTTTTTGCATGCAAAATATTCCCTCCGTGCCACCAGCTCCTGCCTCAGGATGCCTGTCCCCCTCCACAGGTCTCTGCACTCTGCTCTGGGGCACTGCAGACCAACATGGTGAAGAGCAGACGTTGAGTGTTCACTCAGCAGAGCTGGCCAGCCCTCCATGAGCATGCAGCAGAAGCATGCTCAGGGCGATCTGGGCTGCCCAGGATTGCCTCTACCCTCAGGGAGGAGAGGATGCCACTTACGCCAACACCTTTCTTATTCTCCTCTTTCTCCTCCTGCCATCACTTACCCACTTCTTGCTCTTGCCACCTCCCTCTTGCTATAAGGCAGCTACATAGTGCCCAATCTGACTTCTGATTTAGTCTTTTCAAATTATGTTTCTATATGTAGATTAAATCATTCCAGGGCCCATCCCTACTAACTTGTCGCTGTTTTGAGGGACAACAAATTTACTAGCATGGACTCAGGTCATATCCATTCCAGTTGGCCTCGGTACTAGAGAACATGCCATTGCATGTTTACTTTTCCAGTATAGACGTGGCCATGAGGACCAGAAAATATCGTGCAGAATTAAATAAATACATAAAAGAGAATATTTTCCAATATCTACAAGGAAATTTTGGAGGAGATGACTGATGCCAAATATTTTTTTACACTTGATGTGTCAGCAGGGTTCTGGCAGGTGCCCTTAGTAAAAAACAAGCACATATTTGTGCACATTCAACACCCTCTTTGGGAGATGCTGTTTCCTCAAACTGCCATATGGGTTGTATTCAGTATCCAAGGTGTTTTACAGGAAAATAAAACAATTTTTTATCATATGCAGAGTGCTTAAGCCTAAACAGATGAGGAAAAATGGTAAAATAGCATGACAAAAGGCTCCAAGCAGCTTTGGAAATAACTAGATCTGCTACAAAGAAGTTAAACAAACAGTAACACTAATCTAAATGCTATATAATGAAAATAACACACCTGGAGGAGAAGTTTCGACAGCATAGCATACAGACAGATTTCAGTATATGTGGGCTGTCACTAACATGCCTGCCCCAACTAGCAGAGGATAGACAGGTTTCTCGTAACGGTGAACTCTGGAAAGAAATATATGGCTTAAAAACCTTATCAAGCAGCCTGGAAAACTGATATTGTTAAAGGGGACTCAGTTCTGAGACAGCCCCGCACCAAACACCCAGCAGACTTACCAGTGCCTCTAAACGTGGTGCCAGCACAGTGCCCTCATGACAGATGGGTCCGAACTGGAGAGCGGTCAGCTCTGCGCAGTGACCACCACCGATAACGGCCATCAGATGTCTGAGGGCTATTGTCTTTCCTCCTAAGCTCTGGGGTGTCAGATAGTTACTTGAGAAAGTGCATTGCTAGGATTTAAAGCCAAGCAAGAACAATATATTGCTGTTACAAATCATGCCCTGCCAAGCCCTTCACCAGGAACATACAAAGCTTGGCTTCCTTCAGATTCCAAGCACTGTTTTGCAGTTGAACACAAACCCAGCGAGCCTGGGAATAGTCTGGAGCATATGACAAAAATAGGAAGGTCCTCAGTTTGAAACAGCTTATGTATAATCCAACTGCATGAGTCAAGGCCTTGTCTGGTTTTAGAGAGACCATGATGGCCAGAACTGTTGGGTGGGAGAAGTGCAGCAGAAGGCAGCTCTGGTTACTGGTACACAGGGCTGAAAGAGCACGTCCTGGACCATGCTGTTCATATCAGCTTCTCTGGCAGATAGCACTGATCACAGACAGCAATCATATCCTTGGATACCTGCAATTCAGGAGCAGGTGAGATGTTCTGAGAAAGAAGAACTGTGACTGAGGTACAAGGAAGAGAGTCAGCACTCTTGCCTGAGCAAGTCTTGTATGCATAATAGCAAAACTGAATTCAAATAGCCGTGTCCCATGACACAGCACAGTGCTCTCCATCCAACAGCACAGTCACCAAAGGTTAGCTACATTGTGCCACTTGGTAGGCTGCCTGACATTTTGTATTATCTACATTTTGCTCATAGTTATTTTTGTAGTAGCTGGAGAAAGAGAATGTCTACCTTCATCTACCTTTACTAAGCTCTTGCAGAAGTCAGTTGGAACCAATTTTCATCTTGGGCAGGAGCTCACGTCACACAGTGCTATCAGTTAGCACTGAGGCTCTTCATGAAGGGAGTGATCCATTGGACTTCTCAGCCTGGAATGATTTCCAACCCAGACACTATGTCTGGCCATAAACATCTGCACCCAGACATGCCTCAGACACCAACTAGCCCATGGCCCTCTGACTATGCCAAACGGGACAAAGGCCACTTTTAGAGCACAGTGGCATAACAAGTACAGAGGTTCTAACAGGGGGGGAAAAAGTGAGGTTCATTTTGATATAGAAAAGGCCAAAGCAAAAGGAGTTGACTGGTTAAAACATGAGATAATCAGAACACAATGACCCACTGTTTAAATCAAGACTGATAATGCAAAGGGAGAAGAAATTAATCAAATAGTGACCCAACTACTCCATTTTAAAAAGTCAGACATTTCTTTTTATAAATAACTGGTATAAAACAATAGATGGTGGAGCGAAGGGACTGAAGAATATATTGTTTTCATCAAAAAATGTTGTATTTGGGGATTGGAGGAACCACTAATTATGATATTTTAAGAAAGTCTGGTTTTGGCAACTTTTTCAGCATCCACATGCAGAATGAAATGTTACTTACAAATATCAAATTAACAGCAAATCTAGTTCTCTCATTTCTCCTGAGCTTCACTCCATTGACTTTCAAATCACTGAGTGATTTAGAATACCAGGGTGTTTCAGAAATAGAATATACCTGGTGGCTTTTCAAGTCTAACATTTTGCTCAGATGTGCATTGTACTATTCAGCAGTTACAGGGGTCAACAAACCTGACTCAGCTATGAAGTTACTGGAAGAATCCAAGATGGTAGATTTTAAAAAAATCTAAAATGAACCACATGATTGGGTTTCAAGCTTTAAATGAATTTCACAAAGCGATCTGATAAAAAACAGTATCAGGAGGAAAGGTAGTAGAGGAATCAAAATCCCTTGGTAGTAACTTAAGTACTTGTCTGATTGTGGGGATAAATCAAAGTATCAATACTGCCAGTGAAATTCCTCCAGTCTTCTATGGAAAGTATATTGCATTAAAGAGACTCTGATCTAGACATCCCTTGATCATTAAAACTCTCCATAATCAAAACAGGGTCAAAAGGCAAACAAATGAAATAAAATCCAGTGATTACAAAAATAAACAACTGAGCAGTAGATTGTAATTTCATGAAGTATATGCAGTAGTTCATATCGCAAGAGTGGGAGGACTGGGAAAAAAATACTGTATTTGAAAAAAAAAGATATTTGTCTGAAAATGATCTCTTAATTTTTTGGCTACTCCTTCATCCACCACGATTGTGTGGTCTGTTTTTCAGAGAAAGAAGAAGCCAGCTGAACTTCCTTTGGCCAGAGTTATATTGTCTCGGGAGTGGAGTCAGGTTTCTCTTAAATAACTGAAGGCAAGATTGTTGTCTTATATTATATGTGTTGTTACCAAAGCTATTGTGGATGAAGACCATACCCAAACCATAGCAGACTGTACCAAGTCCAGAGAAATATGTCCTTCCTTCAGAAGAGGAAAAAAATGTTTTCCATTGTACAACTGAGAAAACATCTGTTGCTAATCCATGGAGTTTTAGAAGACTGACTAGTAGCTGTATCCCTCTGGAGATGGATTGACTTAGCAAGCAATAGATCAGTTTTAAGAAAAAAAAATCTTCACCAGTGCCTCAGTGCCCTCTCTGCACCCTGAACATACCAACCTGAGGAGAGAGGGTGTACCAGACTCCGGAAGGAGATGACACAAGTTGATCTGGAGGCATCCCTAATTGTCCAAGAACACAACCTTGAGTTTACCTGCAAGGCTTTTTTTTTTTTTTTTTTTTCCTTATTTTCTCATGCTATTTTAAACATTCCACATGCAAAATGCACAGACAAGCTGTTGGGAAGAAAATGAAATTTAAAGATGTCTGAGGAGTATCCACAGACCATGAGCACAGGGGAACACACTAAGCATGTAACCTTCAGATCTCAAACCTGTGATGACTGCCAGCTCTCTCCACATTGTCTAAGAAGCTGTTGTCTTTGACATTTGAGCATCACTTCAGAGATCCTGTGTGTTTTCAGCTCCGTGTCTGCCTCCAGGACAGCGCAGGATGAATTTTACAAGGGGAAGCAGGGGCAGGAGCAGTGTGTGTGTCGAGGCAGCCAGACCTCTGCACTCCTGGACCAGGAGTCTATTCACACAGTATTTTGTAAAGAGTAACAGAATGGTAGGTGATGTTTTTTGCTGTTATCTAATGGGCAGCTGGGAATGTATCTCTCTACACCATTTGACTTGAATCTGGTGTAAGACAACAACAAAAAGCTCATCTCTAGGTTTTGCTATCTATCTCCCCCATCCTGTTTTCCTTATCTCTGCATCTACATCTCTCTTTTGCTCTCTTCTACAACAGCATCTCCAGTATCAGAACACTTTAGTTCCTGGAATTGTATTGCTTCCTGAATTTCTCTCATTTCTCTGTTTTTTTCCCCTTTTCTCTTCCACCATGTTATTCCAGCAGTCCCATAGTGCAGCATGGGATGAGGCATCTCCCCTTCACATTACATCATAGCCGTGATACCACATTTGGTGTATATTCTCAGTCTCTCTGCCATATATAATACACAATCTTCATTTCAGATTTTCAAGACGAGGCATCAGTAAGCTCTGATGCTCCTTATACAAAGGTTAAATTGCCTTTCCTTCCCCCTCCTATAACACAGTCCCACACATATTAACTTTTACAAGTAAATGGCTGGTTAAGAAGATAAGACAACAGTGTCTCAGCTCTTCATTGCCCTCCAGTGCGGTATTTCATACCCAGATATCTGAAAGAATGACAAGGTGTCAGATTAAGTAAAGCTCTGTATGCTGGGATCTCAGGTAGGTAAACTGAAGGCAAATCAGTTACTCCTGAAAGCTTGCTTTCATTCAGAACTTAAATGAAATAAGGTCCTGTAGGTCTTTGAACAAGGAAGCTCAGAAACTATAGTAAATTAAATGAAACATCATAAGTGCTATTTTAAGTTGTGCCCTATGAAGGTCAGTGCTCAAATCAAAACATCCTGGAAAAGACATGAAAGGAGGTCATCATCTGTCTAAAGATGTGGGATGGCACCAGAAAGCTGGTGCTCAAGACGTGGATTTGGGTCTTCCAAATGGAAAGGTTTGATATTTTTCTGCTTGAGTATTTTTTTTAATCTATGAAAAGTGAATGGTGTTAGTTCTGCATCTTGGGCACCCTGTAGAGCTTAGGTTGTGATGGAGGAATGGAGATTGAAGACCTTGGGAAGGCACTATAAAGGTTAAAAATATTTGTTTCTGTCTCAGGTTTGCCCTGTCTCAACATGTACATTATGGGGGTGTTCGGAACTGTTGAGTGTTTCTGAACAGGGGCAGGTTTGGGATAGAAGGAGTTGACAAGAGGATGACAGTGCAATAAACTGTGATGCTTGAGAGAAAGGTAAAGGGAGAATTTAATTAATGGCTCACATGGCCTCAAGAGCAGTGGTAGAGCAGAAGTTAGGATGGAAAGGGAGTCTTCTTGCTTCACTGTCGACTCTGAGGTCTCCCAAATTTTAATTCTAAAGGGAAGCATAAGAATTTACCCCTTTACATGCTTACTTCCCCTTGGACCTCCATTATCCTTTCTTTAATCATTTTCTGTGGTACCTCAAACCATAACATACCACTCTTTAACCTTGTAAATGCAGGAGAAAGGAAGCACGGTTGTTGTCTTGGGCACTATGTGTACTACCTCTGAGTCTGTGGGTAGTGTCTACTCCTCTAGTAATTTTAGAAGAAGTGTTGGCAAATGCTATCTAAGACACTCCCCCTTGCATTCATATGAGATTTGCTGTCCTGTTGTCCAGAAAAAGAAAAAGAAAAAGCTCTTGACATTGTTGAGTGGGGTATCATGTTGGCAGCACTGCTACAGAAAGACATCCCTGTTTTTTATACACGTGACTCCTAGCTAATAAAGGCAATTTCAGCACATGCTTCCTCAATTGTTGCACTGCATGTTGAAGACAGTAGGCTGAAAAATGTGAATGGCAATATCTCACTTTCTTTAAGCTTTAATTTGGAAAGTTTTTTTGCAAAAGTTATGAACCTATTTAAAAATCAAAGTAAGTGATTTCTGTACTAATACCTGTGCCTTAAGGAAATTAATTTTGGATAGAATTCTCTGTGTGCAAGGACCAGAAGAAGGTTTGTACATCATTTCAGTTTCAATCAGGTCTAGTCAGCCCTTCACACCTCCAGAGTACTACCCAAGGGAGCCGGAAAAACCTTTGTATGACACTTGAATTACCCAAAATTCTTATGCCAAGGCAGAGGATTCAAAACAATGGTACTGTGCAGAAAGCATAGTTTACTCCATGGCCACAATAAAAATAAGAAAACTTGGTGGGACAAGGATGTGCTGGAATTTAGCTAAAATGTGAAAAGGTAGGATTATTACAATTCCAAAACAGAGATAAAACATTGCTAGAGATTTCTTTCAGATTCCATCACAAGAAAATAAAAATCTGGCTTTCAGTAAAAATCCCTGACCTCTATTGCTTTTTGTTTGTTTTTTATTTATGTTTATTTATTATTACTTTTTGATTACTTTATTATTATTGTTAAGAATAATCAGTAAATATTATCATTAATATAATGATTAATTATTATAGAAATAAAATAATAGTCTTAATATTAATACTATTAATAAAATATTACTAAAATTATTAAAGAGTTTAAGTTATATCAGTACTTTCCCTATAATATTATTATCTGGGAAGGGAAAACTCAGATAAATGCAAACACTTAAGTATGGCTTTATTTAAGCATGCAGATAGTTTCAGAGAAGTCTATTATTTAGGATAGTGTTAAAGTCCTGACTTATCTTTTATATTAAGTGTTGTTTAATGGTAACTTTAGGCTGACCATTTACTCAGAACAAGGAAAACGCTATTCCAATATCTTCTACGGAGCACTATCTTCTACAAAAAGTTCTCTTTAGGTTTCATAGGAAGGAGCCTGAGAAATTAAATACAGAAGAAGATAAAAATCCATTATCTGGAATATTGTAAAAAAAAATAATTATAATGAACGCTTCACAGGAGACGAACCTGCTCATTCCATCTGCTTTTGCACGTTAACCAGGGAATGCACTTTGAACAATAGGCATCAGGATCCTAAATTACATGACTATTTCTTTCATTTGGCAATGGAAGTTTCACAGAAAAACTTTACTTGTGCTGGTGTGGTCCTGCTTTTTCGTAGTTAAAACAGAGGGCTTTGTTCACTCTTAAAGGAATGTAAAAACTGCATCCAAGAGGTGAACTTTTGGCACTAGCAAAATCAGTGGGAGTTTTGCTATCGACTTCCACGGAAACAGGATTCAGACTTAATGACTTTCCTGGGATGTGCTGTGGTCTGGCGGATTACATATGAGCCCACTATATTGTCTGCTGTATAATCCAAGGCAACTAGTTTTTAAGTAGGGCTGGTTATTTTGATTCCATCTAAATGATCTTTCAAAGGATTTTTATGTCATGAAACACTTCAGGTCTCTATCAGTGAAACTAAAAAGAAATAAAGTATTCATTTTAAAATGCTTCAGCATTTTCAGTGCATTCTGGTCTATTGAACTGACCAAACCAACTTTTTTTTGAGTTGGCCCAGCGTTATTCTGCTTTCCCAGTGGCAGCATTTTCCACTATGAAAGTTTTTATCTCAGGTGGCCCATGCTCTCTTCCCTCCAAACTACAGGTCCCCCTTGGCTAGACTACATTCCCTGCAACACGAAAATTCCCCCTCCAAGCAGGTCTTGTGGTGATCCACAGAAGACAATGGACCCCAGGGCCAAGCACAAGGGACCGCAAGGAAACTTGGTCAAGTACCCATAACCGCAGTGGTGAACATCGGCTTCCAACACCCAAGCTACAGCGCTCTCCACATCATCTGGAGACGTACATGAATGTTAACTGAGGTGTTTTGGGCAATTCAACAAAGCAGAATATTTTCATTTAGGAACAGGAAAAATGAAATGTGATGACTAAAAAAAGCGTCAAAACAAAGCATTTTCTTGTTTCAAACAATACGTCTGTATGCCATGAACTTTCAATGTCATGAAAGATTGTCCACATGAATGGAGGATGCAGTTTCCAGCCCCTCACCCTTGGCCCTATCTTGGATGGGGCTTATAGGATGAGTTGCTCTTCTGCCCAATATTCTGGTCCCTCAGAGGGCACCTCCTCCCTCCCTGAGAGGAAGGATCCAATTTTCCTGGCCTTAGACTAGATCCTGGATTGCAGTAACCTGTGCACTTGTCAGCCTCATCCTGCAAGGTCCTTTTAGGCTGAATAGTCACTTCTCTGGAAGCTTTGATGTGGCAGCCTTCTTAACACCACAGCACAGTTTAATCCTTTAGAACAAAAGATTAAAAGGTTTTGAAAGCAGCAGGTTTAATACACCTATCTTACCTAGAAGTTTGTCACCCTTCAGCAGAGAACTTGAGTGGCACTTCTTCATTAGTTTTCCCTGCAAGTCTGTTTCTTTTAATCTCATTCCTTGCCTCCTTCAGAAGTTGTTTGACTCGGTGTCCTGGGGTTTTGGTTCTCTTCTGTATCCTGCTTGGGACACATCATCCCCAGGTGGGCAGAGTTTGCTAAACCCCACAGCTGCACAGATGTATGACATCAAAGCAGATGGCATTTGCAGCATGTCCTAAATGCAATTATATTCCTCCTTACCCATGGACAGTCAGCACCACCTAGGACCAAACACGTTTTCATACTGTAAATCCCTCACGGTATTTAAAGACACTTATAAACATATGGAATTCATAAATTACTTGAGAGCAGCCCAACATCCTTCAAGTTTTTTCCTGAAGCTACATATTCAACAGAAATGCAAGCTATTCTTATTATCATGTCATGTGGCCAATAGCAGCTGGGAGTAGTGAAGAGATCACTGCCACTTTATCTTTGCATTGTACTAGCCTAATATGTGTTTAAAGTTTGCTGGACATTTACAATTTAAAATAACCCATTGTGTAACAACATTTTTCTATGAGCAAAGAGATGGAATTCAAAACATACTGAACAGCAGTAAAAAAGCCCAGTGCTAATAATCTTAAAATTACTGAGCTAATTAAGTTAGGACAAGAAAATGACATTCTCTAGATTTCCATTAGATTTAAAATAAGGGGGGTCTGAAGAAAATGGATTCAGCTGTTACTGACTTATATATGCATACAATTTTCCATTGGAATGTCTAGGGCAAATTGTACTGATACAAGCACAGGAACAGCTGCATGTATTTTGATGAAGCAATAAAAAAAAAAGGCAGTTTCAGAGGGCAGTTTGATATAAAAAGGAATTTGTCTGAGATAGTTATGGTGCATTAGATTAATGCCTGACTGAAAGACAGTTGAAGCCAAAGACTCCCTCCCAGCTTTGATGGGCTTTGGATGAAACCATTCAGGAGGTCATAATATGAGCTGCACTCCATCCTTAGCTATTGCAGGTGTTACCATTCCAGCTACAAATTGCTGACAAATAACAAATACTGAGGAACCTTAAGTATTTCTACCAGATGATGCTGGTCTGGTCTTCAAATGAAGACTCCATGCTTCTGATTAATGAGTATTTGGTGAGTTTTCAATACATTGTGATTACCCTGACCTGCAGCTTTCTGCAGCCACTGAATGTTTGTTCTACTGCTGTACTTGGACCATAGGGCCAAAGGTCTCTCTCGTGGTGAAAACTGTAATGTTAGTGGGGTTTTCTGTCTGGGCTTTCTGCACAAGCCTGTACATTAAACCACTCTTTGTTGCACAGGTTAAGGGCCTAGAGAACAATATGCTGAAAACATATTACGGGAGAGGTGAGGTAGGGCCAGCGGAGGCCAGTGGAGCAGAGTGCACGTTCCTGCAAGATGCAGAGCTCTTCCAGCTCTCTTTGTTCCAGAAGGTGGAGTGGTCCCAAGGTAGCATAACGTTGGCTTTTCTCCTTTCCCTCTCTTAGCAGCCACTTCCTCCACAGTGCTTGTCCAGCCAAAGTAGAGAATAAGAACATTGTTTTGATCAAGGATAATCTTATCTTCTTTCTGGAATGCTGTTTCAGCTAGAGACTGACTCAGAAATGAGAGTAGTTGAGGGAGTCCAGGGATTCCTATTTAGGTGAAAGATGAGATGTTGATCTATTCCAGCCAACTAGAAATGCTGTGAAACAGAAGCTTTTTTTTTTTATTCTTACTGACTAGCTCCTTTAAATTACAATTATAATAACTCACCCAACACTGTCTGGCAGTATGGAATTTCAACCCACCTGTACTTTGCAAGGCACTGATTAAATGCAATTAGACACAGCCTGCAAACAACCTTGGATTTTCCTCATCAGCATCATTAGCAGTGCTGGCCACTTTAAAGTGGGCAAGGAGATCATGGCCCCAGTCCCAGAAATGTCAGCAAAGCTTGTCTGCTTCATGGACATGGTAGTGGGTACCAACCAGTTTCTGTCCAGGCATCAGGCAGCTCCGTCCTTCCCTGGAAGGCTGATGCATATCCCAGATGACAGTGTATAAGCTGCATGGATGAAGAACTTGAACTATGTGTGGTTCTGAACATACCATCAAGACCAATTATCATCAATATCATAATATTGCTACCATTGTATCATGGTGGCCCTTACTTCTTTATTCTGTGGGATTGCTCCCAAAAGGCGCTAGCACAAGATAGATCATCCAATCTGTAGACACTGTAGCCCCCTGGGACATGCCCAAAGCATTCCAGTCATATCTAGACTACAACTAAATCATTTTATGTGGACTCGGCATTATTCCTGAGTGATTGCTGCATCCCCAGAAGGTCCCTTTGTACATCCAACCTGCCACACTCATCTGCATCATGCAGAGCACCATCCCAGTGCCTGCCACAGGGAGCTTGACTTGACTCACACCATCAGCATCTCTCAGGGTACAGCAGGTAGGGATTAGTCAAGGATGCTACTGATGCAGAGTCTGAACAGGGATTTCTGGCTTTCAACCTTTCCTATTGGTCCATGTCTAGCCCAAAAGTTCAACAACCTTCTGGAGTCCTTGCAAAGCCCAATGTGTA
>NW_008824866.1:1744635-1745786 GCF_000699105.1 Pygoscelis adeliae
GTGTACTTTGAGTGAACTTGGGAGGAAAAAGTATTCCCTGAGGCAGCAAGTTCACAAGGCTTTTCGTAAGGTACCACATGCTTCATTCTTGACTGTTGTCCAATATGAAATTCCTCATGTCTCTCCACTCCCATATGCCATGGGCTTGAGGGGGAGAGGACAGATCCTGTGGGTCAACAACTGGTTGCGCAGCTAGTGTTGACAACAGGGATTTTTTAAAATTTTTTTTTTACAACCATGGGACAATTGAGGAACACTAGAATCACACACAGGATCCACCTGACAAAACTTAATCAACAAAACAGGGCTGAAGGGAGGCCACCTCAGGCATATGCATATAAATAAGTGCCTTCAGGACAGCATTATGGGGAAAGTTCTCATACCTTTTCTGGGGAATCAACATGACTGAGTGACTCTCTGAAGCGCACTAATGCATTGCAAGCGCACTAATCCTCATAGACAAACTGATCAAGAAGAGGCTAGAAAAATGGTCAGTGGGGTGACTGAAAACTGGCTGAACTGCCACCCCAAAGGATAATGATCAGTGGCATGAAGTCCAGCTGGAGGCAAGTCACTAGTGGTGTACCCCAGGGGTTGATACTGGACCCAGGCACATTTAACATCTTCATTAATGACCTGGGTGGTGGGGCAGAGTGAACTCTCAGCAAATTTGCAGAATGTACAAAACTGGGAGGAGTGGCTGCTACACCAGATGGTTGGGTTGCTGTTCAAGGGGACCTTGAAAGGCAGGAGAAATGGGCCAACAGGCATCTTATCAAGCTCAAGAAGGGGAAGCGATATCCTGCTGGGAGACTGTTATAGACCACCCAACCAGGATGAAGGGGCGGATGAAGCGTTCTACAAGCAGCTGGCAGAAGTCTCTCAATCGCTAGCCCTTGTTCTCATGGGGGACTTCAACTTCCCGGACATCTGCTGGAAATACAACATGGCAGAGAGGAAGCAGTCTAGGAGGTTCCTGGAGTGTGTGGAAGACAACTTCCTGACACAGCTGGTAAGGGAGCCTACCAGGGGAGGTGCCTCGCTCGACCTGCTGTTTACAAACAGAGAAGGACTGGTGGGAGAGGTGGTGGTCGGAGGCCGTCTTGGGCTTAGCGACCATGAAATGGTAGAATTCTCAATTCTCGGTGAAG
>NW_008824866.1:1747594-1766572 GCF_000699105.1 Pygoscelis adeliae
TGTTTAGCCTGGAGAAAAGGAGGCTGAGGGGAGACCTCATTGCTCTCTACAACTACCTGAAAGGAGGTTGTAGTGAGGTGGGTGTCGGTCTCTTCTCCCAAGTAACTGGCGAAAGGACGAGAGGAAATGGCCTCAAGTTGCGCCAGGGGAGGTTTAGATTGGACGTGAGGAAAAATGTCTTTACTGAAAGAGTGGTTAAACATTGGACCAGGCTGTGGTTGAGTCCCCATCCCTGGAAGTATTTAAAAGACGTGTAGATGAGGCGCTTAGGGACATGGTTTAGTGGGCATGGTGGTGTTGGGTTGACGGTTGGACTCGATGATCTTAGAGGTCTCTTCCAACCTTAATGATTCTATGATTCTATGATTCTAAGTGCAAAGTCCTCCACCTGGGGAGGAATAAACCCCATGCACCAGGACACACTGCAGGCTAATCATCTGGAAAGAAGCTTTGCAGAAAAGGCCTTTGGGGCTTCTGGTGGACAAGCTGAACATGAGCCAGCAATGTGCCTTTGTGACAAAGAAGGCCAACAGCCTGGTGGGCTGCATTAGGAAGCACGTTGCCCACAGGTCAAGAGAGGTGATCCTTCCCCTCTGCTCAGCACTGGTGAGACACGTCTGGGTGCTGTGTCCAGGTCTGGGCTCCGCAGTACAAGAGAGACACAGGCATACGGGAGCAACTCCAGCAAAGGGCCACAAAGATGATTAAGGGACTGGACCATTTGACGTACAAGGAGAGGGTGAGAGAGCTGGGACTGTTCAGCCTGGAGAAGAAGAGGCTCAGGGGGATCTTATCAATGTGTATAAACACCTGAGGGGGTATGTAAACAAGATGGAATCAGACTTTTCTCAGTAGTTCCCACTGACAGGACAAGAGACAACAGGCACAAAATGAAATACAGGAAATTCTGTTTAAACTTAAGAAAAACTGCTTTACCATGAGCATAGTTGAACACTGTCTCAGGTTGCCCACGGAGGTTGTGGAGTCTCCAGTCTTGGAGATATTCAAACCTGACTGGACATCGCCCTGAGCAACCTGCTGCAGCTGACCCTGCTTGGAGCACAGTATTGGACCAGAGAATGGTGTCTGCCAGCCTTAGCTATTTTGTCATACTGTGATTCACCATACAGCCGAACCAAGAGGTATCAGGAAAGCCTTTGCTTCTGTCATGGTTTAACCCCAGCCGGCAGCTAAGCCCCACACAGCCACGCGCTCACTCCCCCCTGGTGGGACAGGGGAGACAATCAGAAGAGTAGAAGTGAGAAAACTCGTGGGTTGAGATAAAGACAGTTTAATAGGTAAAGCAAAAGCCACGCGTGCAAGCAAAGCAAAACAAGGAATTCATTCAATACCTCCCATCGGCAGGCAGGTGTTCAGCCATTTCCAGGAAAGCAGGGCTTCATCACGTGTAATGGTTACTTGGGAAGACAAACACCATCACTGCGAACGTCCCCCCCTTCTTTCTTCTTCCCCCAGCTTTATATGCTGAGCATGATGTCACATGGTATGGAATATCCCTTTGGTCAGCTGGGGTCAGCTGTCCCAGCTGTGTCCCCTTCCAACTTCTTGTGCACCCCCAGCCAACTCGCTGTTGGGGTGGGGTGAGAAGCAGAAGAGGCCTTGACTCTGTGTAAGCACTGCTCAGCAGTAATTAAAGGAAGGCTATTGTCAACACTGTTTTCAGAAAATTAACTCTATCCTAGCCAAAACCAGCACAGCTTCCTACACAGAGGGGTGCAGTCCAGCCTACAGCCTCATCTTTCAGGATCTTCCCCCTCATGGTCAAGACACTGGCAGAAAAGGGATTCAAATACAGAGGAATCGTTCTGCTCTCTTCAGATTGCTCATGGGCTTCATGTCAGCATCACTGAGGGCTACGATCTGATTTCACATTAAAGCCCACTGTTTGATTTGAAATGGAGAAATGGCAGTCAGCATGAAAGGGAGGCATTGTCAGAAGTTCAATTTTTCTGTGAAATATGCCTACAAACCAGGGCTGAAAATATGGGTAAGGTGGAGGCGGGGAGGAATCCACAGCTGGAAGGAAGAAGGGAGAAGGAGACGATGAGTTTTATTTTAAACATATGTACTAATCATGGTACAGAAGAGAAATAAGGGTGGGAAACTGCAGCTGGGAGGGGGAGGGCAGACAGAGGCGCTGATGATTATTGTAAATACATTTATTAAATCATTGCTCCAAGCAGGGAACCAGGGTGGGAATATGCAGCTGGAAGGTGGAGGGCAAGGGAAAAGCAGCAATTTTATATTCAATGTTTGCACTGAGCATGGCTTGGGATGGGGACCAGGGGTACAGCCTTGCAGCTGGAGGTGGGAGTGCCACAGGAGAACGATGGTTCCTAGACCTGTCACGTTAAAATATGCACATCTTGCCTCCAAGAAACCCTGGTGCAAAGGCTTTGCAAAGCTTGCGGAACGGGAGAGCTTTTATTTTAAAGGAGTGAGGGAGAAAGCTTGTTCACCTGCTGGGTTTTTGCTAAGCTCTTGCAGCTCTATTACAAAATTACTCCATAAACTTTCACAGCTGGCCCCATGCCAGCAAAATGTCATTATTAATACTGCTACAGAAAGTGCCAACAGAAGTGAAATACTCGTGGGGAGACACTGCAAAAGACATACAAAACGCCAGACCTTCAGAGAATCAGAAGAAGGGAAGGGGGAAGGGGGGGAGAAAACTGCCATATGGACCCCGTATGAACTAACGGAGTTTATACCAGAATAGAGGTCAGTCATCAAGTCTGGCCAGTGTCAGCAGGTTTCCAGCTTGGCAGATGTAAGTGCATCAGCTCTGGTCAACAGAAATAGGATGGGCATGTGTTTAAGGCAGGGAAAGGGATTATTGTGTGTTTTAGATGGTCCACAGTGATAAGAATGAAAGTGTGACAAGCAGGCTATGGAGAGAACATGATCCCGTCTAGTGCTGAACGCTTTCATCCTCCAAAGCAGTCACTGGGAGCAGCAGTTACTCAGAAACTCATGGGGTCTGACTCTCAGCTGTGTCATCTCCTCCTCCCTTGGCCATAGTCTTACGCTATAGACCTGTGTCACGAGGTCTTTCAATCTGGCACAATCTGCTGGAAATGTAACCGTGAAGAACTGCTTTGACCAGGTTAGAAGGGGAATTCCTCCCACACTTGCGGCAACAGGGCAAAGAAAAAATTGATAAGCCCTTTTGTAAAAATTATATAGATGTATGTATAGATCCATACACAGGTTCTAGAGTTACAATCATGACACCACAGAAGTGTACGTTGTCATCCAGCTCTTGATTTTGGATTCATAAGGGTCAACACAAAGTAAGAAACTCTGCTGTCACATGCCACTTGGACATTGATTTTCTGTCTCAGGGAAGGCCTCGAGCTGGAGATTTAGAACTGGATGAGGAGAAATAATTGCCAAGCTTGGAATAATCTGACCTGAAGTTAGGCTGAGACTCGGAGCAGTGTATAGGTAATGGAAAAATCAGGTCTGTAAAAGCTTGTACATCCATTCAGGCCTCCAGTTAACCTGGTTTCAATTCCTCCCTGGATAATCTGAGGGAGGCTGAATGTCAGTCAAAGAAGTCACATTAAAGCATACATTTTCAGATCTTTTTAGTACTGAAAATTTGTCATGTTCTCATCCTCAGGTTGTTGGGATATTCTCTGGCTTAACTGCTTTCCTGAACAGGATTGCTTTATTGAATCAGGGCCACAGAAAACATCTGTCTCTGCAGCACAGGGGATGCTCTTCACAAAGCTCATCATCAGGAAGTCCTTCATGAATAAAGCATTAAAGCAATATTTTCTCAATCCTTTTCTTCTTGCTATTAATTAGAGAAAAAGCACCATGAAATAAAACAGGGCCTGTATCATTATCTTGTAACTAATCATGATTGCTGTCTTTTGTGCCCTTTGGATGGCAGAACTGCTTAAAATAATAGTATTAGTCATTAGAAAAGAAAAAGTCATCTTGCCCTTTTCCTGCCAATGAAAGATTGTTTCCTGTACTTTCTAATGTCTCATCTAGATTAACTTTAAAAGTCTCAAGGATTCAGCAATTCTCTTTTTCCTGGGAAAAAAACTCCAAAGAGCTCAAAATTAGAAAATATTTCTGAAACTTAGTTTAAATGTCCTCCTTCCTAGGCCTATTTACATTTAGACTTCTTCCTATACAGTAGCTGGAAGCAATGCTCTTATGATCTGATAATATATCAATTCAACCTTTTAATATCTGAAACTAAGACTTATAAATCAAAAAAATAAGAAAAAAATGATATGACTTTATGAACAACTGTGAACTGCTGCTATTGGTGGCCTCTGGATGCTGACACTAAGAACACCACAGCATTGGGTTGATTCCGGCTTACTCTTGTCTTTCTATCAATGATTACATTGAAATGAGTGCACTTATATGAAAAAAATCTGAATCTAGAAGTTAACAAATTAATATACACCATTTTTGTAGAAAAACAAAGTAAATTTTCTTCATACATTCAGAAATTCCTTACATCGTGTTATGTTATGTTGTGTTATGTTATAAGCCTTACAATTTGATTTCTTACAATATGAAGAACTTTTTATCTATGATTCCACCCATGAAACCATTCTATAGATAGGAAGACTGAAGAAACCCTCAACTACTTGCCTCAGGTTAGACAGTTATGGCCGCACCGTATACTCTCAGAATGACTAGGTCTCTCATACTGGTTTTCTGGGTGAAGAAGACAGCCATGAGGCACAGGCAAATGGGCTGGATGTGGTCATGGTGTTGGTGTATGGAGCCTTCCCCCTGTTTGGCAAATCCATGCCTAGAGGAGAGTGAACCACGCAGCCTGTGCCTTGGCTTGATCCTGAACCAGCCAAAACTAATGAAAAAGTCTCCACGGATTTCAGCAACACAGGTCTTAAGTTATCTAAATTTTACGGTTTCATTGTACACCTAGACTTGCTTACATTACAGTTTATTTTTCTGCATATTTAGGTGGACTTAAGATAAACCTGAGGACTGAATATGACTGAGAAAAGGACCTGATTCAGATGTCCTATGGAGTATCATAAAGCCCAAGCAACAGGACTGACTAATTCTGACTTACTTGATGCTTACCTTGGTGGGAGATCAGAATTTAAATTCCCAGTGAGCTCGATCAGTGGGTCTAACCTAATGCATGTGGTACCAGCCTGCTATTTCAAAGCTTTTGAGTGAAAATTTTGTTCAAACTGTAACTATACTAAAATTCAAAGCCTCATTTCTCAGTGATGCAACAATGTAGCTACCAATTCTTAATATTATAGCTTTTCTAAAATCATGTTAAAAAAAATGTGACCTACAGCATTAAATGTTTTTTGTGTAGGGTTTTTTTTTTGAGGGGGGAGGGAGGTTAGGTGCATCAGAAAAAGATTACTCTTACCTTGATAAGACAACAGACAGGATACTTCTTCAATTTACACTAAACATATAATGGTCTAAGAATAACAACATCAGTGAAATCTCTCTTGATTTGCCAGGTGGAAGTAAAAGGACAATCAGATCATTTTTTATTTCTTTTTTGCAGTTTTTCTATCCAGCCAGACAGGTGTGCTGGCCACATTATGTTACCATATGTCAGGAGAAATGGTTTTTAAAACAGTTAATACTATACTTGGGAAAATTCTATGTAGCACATGCCATTTAATATATACACATTTTGTCCATACAATTACACAATTGGGTAAAATATACAAAATCAAGTTGTATTTAAGATGATTTTTGGTTATAAGCCAATGCAAATATTATTCTCCCAAGATTCCAGGAAGAGATTAAGTGTAGAGCAGTGACTTGTGCAGCGTCTGCCAACTGCTGACTAATTGCATGCCCATCATTATTGCATCCACATATACAATGCGGGTGAACATTCAGAGGAGGACCGCACTGCACAGCGTACTTCAAATAGCAATGGTCATTTTGAGGGAAATTATTATATATTTTTCCAGTGTTAATTTCACTCAGTTGTTTTAGGTTCCTCAGGGACTTAGAGCATCATAGCACTGAAAACAAAGTACTGGACATGTGTCTAATACAAATGAAAAAGCAGAGACAAATATATGTGCACAGACCATACAACTTTTTCAAACTTTCTCAGCTAAGTATAGAATTAGGAGAAAACTGCACTACGCTAGTCTTTATGTATCCTGTCTATCAGCAAATGTTTTATAAGACAGGACCCTGGGAATGTTGTACGTTATCACTGGGGAAAATAATTAGAGAAACCACAATGTATATATAGACAGAGAGACATCTTGGAAAAGCATTTCCTATAATTGCACTGTGACAAAATGTGCAGTTAAATATTATACACATGGTGAAAATTACACCACAATTAATGGCATGCCTCTAACATAATTCATTCTTGATGTTTTTGAGTAGTTTAGAAAAAGAGACCTATCATTGAGTGCTTCATGTTACAATATTGTTAGACAACAATTCTCAACAAATTTCATAAGCCAGGCAGTGTTGGTGCTGGCAAAAAACTTCTGCCTACATTCAAGATGTTTCATAGAGTGATGTTCAAGATACCTCTCCCTGACCCCAGTTTAAGTTGCCTGCTAAAACTGAGATATTAGGACAACAGAATAAGAACATTCTCCAATTTAATTGACCCATTTCGCTGAAAAGTGTGTCTGTATTTAGGGAAATGGAGCTTGATTTCCCCTCTTTGCTATATTTGGCATCCTGTTGCATGAAAGCCATGTTGTTGCATGTCTCTTTAATCCTAACAAGTGGATTATTTTGATAGTAGTTTGTACTTTCAAAGCTATCTTTACAAACAGGACATTTTCTATTGCTAAATGAAAGACAAGCTGTGTTATATTCTGGTTCCTCCACATCTGGGAGACAGCCAGGGACAGTCAGACATACTCAGCCAGTTGTCACCTAAATGAATGCTAAACCAGTATCTCAACACTGTATTAATAGGTGCTGTTCAAAAGGACACATCCCTTGAACTTAAGTGAATATTAGTATATGAATATCCCAGTAACTTATAATCTCCTCCACCACTTAAAGACCTACTGATATTCACAGCCATTAAATGCCTCTTCCATGTCCTGACCACACACAGCAAGGCTAATTACTCTCGGGGAACTTAAATTCCCACTTCAATTTCAACAGGACTGCACTTAATTTCTGTTCAAATCTCTTATACAGCAACAGTGTTTGCTGCGGAGGATATCAGAACACAGAGCTCTGAGGAACTTTCTGGGCCATTAAGTCAATTCCCCTGTTACTGCAAGCAAACACATTGTATAATTTCTTTCATACACTCTTCAAGCCCCGACATAAAAGTTGTTGGGTTTTGGCCTCTGTTACTCAACTGGAGAATATTCCAAAACGCACTTGCTCTAACAATGAGGAGCTGCCTTCTAATTTCCAGCTTAAACTTGTTTCTTCTCAGTTTACACCCACTGTACATGTGAAAATATTTTAATTTAGCTTAAATGACTCTTTTCTCCCTGCAGCTTTCCCTTGTGGCCTCCCCCTTATCTTCATTTTGCCAGACGGAGCAATACAAGCTCTTCTATCATCCTCTTACGAGGACAAGGATACTTCTTTTGAACCTGAGTCCTTGTCTGCATCTGCTAGGCTTTCAAATGGCCTTTCTTAAGCCAGTGGTTCAGAAGAAGTCTAGCCAGAGCCCTGCATGATGATACTAGTATTTCATTGTGCCCACTGGCAGTAATTTCAATGACAAATTCTGGGACTGCGTTTGTCTTTTCATGGTTACATCACATTGATGGCTCTCAGTCAATCCCCTTTCCCAATTTTTTACTAATGGATGAGCTCTGAGCTTCTAGCAGAATTTTTTATGAATTCTATTACTATATTTTATTCCATTCTTATCTGGGTTTTTAGACTCTGCTCTCTCCAAAAGATGTGTATAGGCGATGCCTCCAAACCCTGTGTATCAGTACATTTTGTCAGGACCCTATTCATAGTTGCGTCAAGTCACTGAGAAGGTATTAAACAAAATCAGTATTGGTAACCAGTCTGATTTGATCCCTTCCCTTTCCACGGACCCTGCTGCTGTCCACCATCACATCTTCTGTTACTTACTTTACAATTCCTCTCCTGATTCCTCTCTTTATGACAAGTAAAAGTTGCCTATTTGATTCCAGAGCATGTTTTCCTGAAATCTTGATAGATTATATTTTCCACATTATTTTTGTCCAGCAAATCAGTAATTAAATAGAAATAATGGTTCAGTATGATCTACCTTTGCTAAACTATTATTTGTATTTTACTGCTTTTAATTTATCTCCTAGTGCTCATGCATGATCGCTTTCAAAGCCTGCTGTAGGGCCTTGCATACTGTTTAGGTCAGATTTATATGCCCATGGCTGTCTAGATACCTTTTCCTACACTTAAATATAGACATTTTTCTTGCTGCTTTCCTGACCTGCGGTGCCAACCTTAGCTCCACCCAAACATGCTACCAAGCTTGCAGTTCTCAACAGCAGTTCTTTCAGTCTCTTGGGATGGAGACGGGCAACATGTTCCCCTCAAGATGAACTTTCAAGTTGAAATTTGCACTTGGATGCCACGTTCCCACTGATCCCTTCCCATTTGTCCTCATGGCCAGTATTGTCATCCTTGCTGAACACCTTATCACACTTTGTTTCCAGGTTGACAATACCTTTAACCTCTATGCTGTTCTCAACGCACAAAAGTCTCACTTCTCTTTACTTGCAGTGGACAAACTCTGGGGTTTCTTTTAATATTCCTTGCCAGGCCAAACTCAGTCTGACATAGGTCAGTTCTCACTTTATTCCCACTCTTTTTGACTTTTACATCAAGGATTTCCTCGCAGAGCAGTCCTTTTTTCAGCTCCCTGTTTATTCCCAATATCCCTCCTGAGATAGCAATTCCCCCTGCCAGGTCTGAAACACCTCCCTCCATAGTTTTCCCCATTGCTTGTGATACTTTGATTTATTCCTCAGCATCTTTGACCTGAAGCAATTCCAAACCTTCTACACTTTGAAGACCCCGAGCTCCTCAGCCCCGGCTGTCTTTCCTAACCAGTTCTCTCAATTTATCAAAGTTTGTCCCATTGAAATCTGAAATCTTAATTAGAGAAGTATTTTTTTTTTGTTTATCCTTCCATTTAAACTCAGTCAGCTCAAGACCACTCATGTTAAACAACTGCCAAGTCCCATCCAAAAAGTGACTGAACTTTATTAGTGGATGAAGTGATTGCTGCATGCAGTATGTAGAGCCAAATCCTGACACCTTTCCTCTGTCCTCTTTATTCTGGCATAAGCTTGCTGAAATCAATGGGAGTTTTGTTTATATAAGAACTAAAGGATTGGGCCTACAGTTTGTAGTTCTCTTTGAAATCCCTTAATATGAAAGGCGTTACACAAATACATTATTATTTTACTTGCTTTTTATAAAGCACAAAATATTATTGGCCATTGAAAGTTTATGGAAACTTGATGCAATTGCAGTTGGCATTGACCTTTTCCCCAGCACAGGAGTCCCTAGGATAACACAGATGTCATGTGCAATGAAATTAATATTGTGGGCACAGCTGTTTAGTAAAATAAAGTAAGATAAAAAGAAACAATTACCTAATTTGATATGGGATCTTTTTAAAATTTTTTCTTTACCTTACGCTACAGTTTGCAACTTATTGACTCATCCGGTGCCAGATAGATTTTTTCCCTTCTGTAAAACCAGTTTTCACTTACATATACTGCTGGGAAGCATTATTCGAAATGATGAAGTGTAGGAAGTAGAGCCGACAAGAACATTTTACATAGCTAGCATGTACGCCCTGACTTCTCTTCTGCAATTTACTTATAGACTTAACTTGATTGTTCTCAGGCTAATATGCACAATTTGGAAAATTGAAATAGCCTTCTATAATGTTCAAACACAATCCCATAAACTGAATCAGTTGCTAAAGTAAGCTTTACCTCAAGACCCCACAATGAGGTATCTATTACCAGGAGCTCTAAGTAAATGTTCTTTTAATTAGCTACATTTATCTTTAATCCCTGTTTTGACAGAAACTCTAACATAAACATACATTACAAATACAGAAAATCCAGCTCAAAGTATGGTTAATTTTTATGCTTGACAGAGCCATTTGGAAAAAATAACTGTGACCTTTTTGGAGCCTGGAAAAAAAATATCTTAATGTGATGTCATTATAACACAGTTTCAGAAACCAAGAAGAAACAGTGGCATCTGTAGCTAAAATACAATAACAATTCTTAAACTATTCCTTAAAAGTGGCAATAAAACCCTAAAAAGACCTTTGGGCCTTATGCTGAGGCAGCTGCAAAGTCATGTTAAATAATTTCTGTAAGGACAACCATAATTACAAACCTGATTAAAGTTTACCTACATTTCATTCCTAGAGTGTCTGAAATGAGGACTGTGAAACCAGATGGTTACAGAGCACACATGATGGATATATTCCATCAAGCATGTCCATTGCCATGGAAACAACAGGAATAACATTATCTTTAGTGTCTATTTCTTCACAAAACTGTTCATTTAAGTGTTGCTGCCAATCTAAGCAAAATCCATACGAATACTTAAGTATCAGCTCAAAAAACAGGTCTGCTTCTCCCCACCCTGCAGTAAGTGTGTTGGATGTTGTTGAGTGTTACAGGAATGATAGCAGCATGTGTCCTCTCCTCGGTCCATGCCATACTCGGCTGCTTCTCTACAGCCTTTCTTTGTTCTTTTTTTTTTTTTTAAGCAATTTAATTTGGGTTACAATTTTGAGCTATTGTATTCAGACAATTCCATTGTTATTTGAATGAAGAACAAAACCAAGCGATAAAAATTTCTTCCTTTCCCACTTTCTGTATCAATAAAAGGAACCAGAGGCAGAGCAGAAGAGAGAGAGAGTTTGAAAAAGACATGAGACAATACAGGTGTGTTTTATGGGAAGTCATAGCCCTGTAAGTAAGCACGTGGATTAGAAAACAGTAAATCTGGAGTGGAATAAGGGAATGTATGTGAATAGAGATGATAGACAGCATTGACACTGTACTAACCTGAGATGCTCTATATTCATCCTCTCTTTTATGGATATTTCATTTTGAAGAAGATAAATTCTCCATCCTGTCTCCTCACCTCTCCCTCTCATCCTATTCCATAAAAATAAACAGGAGACAATGCTATATGTAACAAGCCATACCCAGCCCTCCAACAGCCACAAAGTTGCATACTTTCTGTTTTGCAGTTGTCTCAGAAATGTATGGGACACATCAATGATCTGAAATGACTTTATCAATCCAGTGATTGCAGAAGATAGTGGCAGTTCAAAAGAGTCTCCCATATTTGATCTGCTCGTTCAAATCTGCCCGATAAAAGGATTCACGAGGCAAAGGCTCAACTTGCCCTTAGCAAAGTACGTGGCAAAAATCCTATCGGTACCACTGGGGAGTGATTAACCTAATTCCCTCTCCCTCACAAAGTACACCTAGCAGGTCCATCCCATGGCACATATATGCAGGTTAAAGCATTTCAGCCACAAGATTGTCTCACCATGTGTTCCCACAGCCAACGAGCTCAATGATGTGTTATGCCAAACAGTCACTAGATCAAGAGTCCTGGCCAAAACTTGTGAAAACATGCCTGGAACCACGTGAATTGGATCTGTGTCTTTGTTCCATGCAATATACACATCTATGAAAAAAAATGTCTCTAACAAAGAATTGAGGATTTGAAGTATGTCATACTGAGTGAAACTGGCTGCTTAAGAATTTCACACCTCGGGAAGCCGGTGTGGAATACGAATCACAGTCCCTGTGGCTTATGGAGGGCACACGAGGGAGGACTACAACGCAGAGACCCGTACCAACGCGAGCTGGGAGTAAAACAGCCAGGGCTGTGTGTGTTACAGCTTGGATTGCCATAAGAACATCCCCAAATCACTTGTGTTTCATTGGCATCAGTGTGTCAGAAACACAATTTGTACAGGCAGTAGCTGGGGCTGCTCCCTCAAGTTCATCTGCTCACACAGGGGCTCCAAGTCTGTGACAGGGGCACAATGGCCACAGACGGCTGAAATTTCTGCTGAGCTGCAGATATTCTCGTCTGAGGGATATCACGTTACTTTGGCGCTTTCCACTTTCACGTTCAAAGCTCTGCATACCTGTGCCCTGACCCCTACTTAAGTCCAGTGTCTTATCATATTCCCTCTCCACCCTCCACTGAGACCACTGTTTTTAAACTAATTCCCTCACACTCTGCACTTCACAGAGAGCATTTTATTGTTACTGGTCGGTATTTGAGCCCCCTGGTATGAAAAGTTTCATACCAACATTTCCTGGTATGAAAGTTGCCTAGTGCTATTAAAACAAAGCGCAGCATATTGTGCAAAGTGCAGTGTGTTGTTCTTGTCCCTACTGCACAAATTAAAATATAGCACATTTTCCCAGGCATGGTATGGTGACTAAACATCCAGAGACTCCCACAACGCACACCTTTGTTTTGCTGCTCCAAAAGAAGTTGTCAGGATGCCCATCTGTCTCGGCACTTGCAACTGGCATACAGGACAACAAAACCCATGCATTTTTTTTCCAGGATGGGATCTTCTTTGTTTGCCCTTCATTCCCCTTCACCCAGGAGAGGCGAAGGCAAGTGCCATTGTGGGTTTCTGCATTGCAAAGGGTGCATCCCCATCAAGTAGCCCTACAAAAGAGTCACCCCCGCCCTTCATATAACTGTCTGCAGGGAACGTGCCCACAGCCCCTCATTTTACTTTAAAGAAATACCCTTGAAGGTCTCCCTGCTTCTGTCACGTTACTTTTATTTCTGTGCTGCTGAATAAGCAGAGCTGTTCACCTGCTCCCTCATACATAAAAATTGTCTTCATATGCCTGGGTGAGAGAAGCTCCAGAACAACTTTTAATATTGCACATATACTCCCTCAATGACTGGCTTTGTTTTCTGAAACATCTGTAACCTGGGGCCCGATTGTCCTATACAGGAACAACTATCGCTGAAGTCAAACCCAGTTCAGCTACCGCCTGACTTTACCTTCCACATCTCTGACATGCCCCTAGCTGTCTTGCTTTTCCTCTGACACAAATTCATCTGTCGGTTGGGGTTCTCACTGCTCACCTACCCCTGCGGTCACCCCAAACCTTGCAGAGGTGCACAGGCATTTCAGGCAAAGTACATGCACATCACATATGGTTCTTTACCTCTTCCCCTCTTTGTCTCCCCAGAAAGCAGAAACCGAATTTGCTTTGCAATGTACTTACGTAGTTTTTAATTTAGTATTTGCTGTGCTTTCTGCTCTTATTAGAAAAACAGTTCAAAGAAATGAGCCTTCCTTGGACCAGAAAGTCGTGCTGCAAACGACTAGGGAAAATTTTGGTCTCAATAAATATGTCCTGCAGCTATTAAGAGGAAGTAAATAGACCAGGCAGAAAAGGACTGGAAACAAGAGAGTGGAGCAGCTGCATGCATTGCATTAAAACATGTTTATCATCTGGCCTACTTGGAGTTGTATTTTACATTGTGAATTTATTATATTTTGGCTTAATAAACGTGAATTCTCACATTCTTCCAAAGCTATAAGTAAGTCCAGATATGCTTCCCACACATTTCTTCATGATCTCAAGTTGTGTTTTTTAACCTACTACATCACTGATTAATTTCAAAATATATGAACAAATTCAGCCTTGGCAGGTGCATTTATCATATCAGATTCCCTTTGCTGAGACAAGATGTACAGACCTCTAAACATGAAAATAAACTTCATTCTCACTGGAGAATATTGAATGCCACAAAACATAACCACAAATGAAATGAACAGAAGATAGATGTAGAAAGCCATGCTATTATAGAATTTGAGAAAAAAATATCTAAAATTACTTTAAAATATACTGACACGTACACAGTGAACAGAAAAAATGGCATTTCCCACCGCCTTTGGGAGATGCCCTGTACTATTACAGGTGAGACTTTTCTTTCCTCTCCCAGGTAGCAATATCTCATGCTATGGCATAGGAATGGACGGGAGACATCCCCCCCTTCCCATCCATCCCCCAGACTCAGAGGCTTTACATTTTTGCAGCGTGTTGCCAATGTTTGTGTACCAAAGGGCTCCGTACGGTTGTGAATCCACCTATGGGTTGCTCATACAAACCTCGTAGGTCAGCAACCATGTGGGTTGTGTGCCTGTACAGGGAAGAGGAGGGGGACCTTGCCCCCATGCTTCCTCTGCCCCAAAGCCCCCCTGCCCCTGGTCAGGCCAAACCTGCTCCCAAACACGACCTTTCCAAGAGAGGGAGAATGCCAGGGAAATCCCAGAGCCTCTGTAACGTGTCTTGGTAGCGAGGAAGGAAGGAAAGGAAGGAAGGAAGGAAGGAAGGAAGGAAGGAAGGAAGGAAGGAAGGAAGGAAGGAAGGAAGGAAGGAAGGAAGGAAGGAAAGGAAGGAAAGGAAAGGAAGGAAAGGAAGGAAAGGAAGGAAGGAAGGAATACAAGATGCCCCCTTCCTCAGCAACTACTGCAAAGCTGTGCTGAATCCCTGCCATCTTTATCCATAGCATCCACTTGGATTGTAAGTATTTAGAGGAGAAGGTCAGGCTTTAATGGGTGGCTGTGCGTGGGGAGACTGAGCACACCAGGACTCAGCCTCGCCTCATTCTTTTTTTGCTGCTATGATGAAAACAGTTAATGATAATATTATTTTTCTAAAGGCAAAATCCTGCTCAGCAGAGCAGAAATATTTATGACACTCCTTGCATAATTGTTACCAGAAATTATTTTTAAAGTTAGCCATAAATTTTTCTACAAGACCAAGTATGTTTGAAATTACCTTGAAGTTGTTTAACATAATTAGCTTTCAGACATTATTTCTATGTGTTAAAAATGTACTATGAAGAGGTAGAAACCTGAGAACACACTGAAGTGCAGAGTAGGCTTGAAGAATTAAATGAATGTAGTCAGAGAGGATTATGTATTACCAAAAGGGAAGGTTCCCAGATCTGGGAACCAGTTTACTGATTCTTGTCAACTGAAATGAGATCTATTTTCTTTTTCTTTTTTTTCTTTTTTTTTTTTTTTAACTCCCTAGGAAAGGAATTCTGATTCTGAACTATTTGTAGAAGAAGGTAATTCGGTGAAAGAAGATGAAGTGGGTGTCTCAAAATCTATGTCATTTATAAATAAAACCACTAGAATTCTCCGAAGAGAAAAAAAAATCACTAAAATGCAGAATCACCCATGTTAAGAAATGAGAAAGCCCTTTCCAAAACCTGATCTGACCAGCCAGGTTGTTTGCCAAGGGTCAACTTACAACTGCCACACAAGGATCATTTTAATTACATTGTCCAGACCAGCCTCAAAAGTCCCACTTTCCCATTCGTTTATCTGAGAGAGTGTCACATAAATTGGCTGATCACTGTTTTCCTCAGCCATTTCCAATGAACCCATGGGGAGGAAAGGGGAAAATTGTCAATGCCGCACTCCTGAAAAGGAAAAAAGACAGACGTGAAGGCATGAAGTTAGCTGGATGCCCCTTGAAGAGGAGGTGACAGAAAAGGGGACAAATGCAGCTGAGACTGATGTGCTGCTCCAGGGTGGCAGAAGGAGAATGGGGAGGAAAAAGGGCACCTCTGTCTTGCTCTGGCCAGGGCAGTTGCTCTTCTGCTTTCTCCTCCAGCTACAGGAGGGACCTGGGGCTGGGAGAAGGCTCAGAGGGAGCCAGGCTTGCGTACTGCCTTGAGAGCAGCTCTCAGGACTGATTGTGCTAGCGTGATTACTGCTCTGCTCCTTCATTCCCCTGCTACTCCAAACTATATGCAGGGATGATTTTTCACATATTTTGTGCTTTGTGTTTTGAATTCACGAGAACAACTCAGATATCTGGTATGCAGCACATTTCTGTTACCCATTGAAGGCCAGACCCTCGGTAAGGGCTGGCGGGTTTGCATGGGGCCACGCGGTGTTAACCCTCCCCAGCTCTGGCCACGTTCTTGCCCAGCCTTTAGACCTTGGAGCACTGTGACTCTACACTACAGAGCACAATCCAGCTTGGAAGAGAGATGGATGTTGTCCTGGTTTATTTTTGCAGAGGTAAGAGCACATAGTTGGCAACTGCAGGAGAATAAGAGGAGCTTTCTGGAGCAGCTCAGGTGTCCCATCCCAAGGGTTCTGGTTTCTTTAAGTCCATCTGCTTAAAATGGTGATTGCAACTTGGGAAGGACCAGTTGGCCAGGCCAAGCAATTTAGGTTTTTTTCCCCATATTTGTAGTTGGGATGTCAAGCCAGACCTCAAGCAAGGTCTCATAAATGCACAGTTGAGGTGCTTATGCTCCTCCTTGCTGTCTGCCCTTGGCAGACAAGCCAAGCAGCATCTCTCTTCCCAGAGCCAAAGCACCAGCGTTTAGAGGTTACACAGCCCATGGGAGTCTGCATCAGCCACAGCTTGATAAGTCCCTGCTGTCCCCCCCTCAGACCGATTCACCAGCAGCTCACTCACTGAGCTGGTCCAGGCAGCACACCCAGCAAAGGCAACCCTTTTCTTCAAGCCTGTGTCTGTTCCACAGCACCAGCTCACAGCCTGGTGTTATGCGCAGGGTGGGAAGCAGCCAGGGTTGCATGCAGGACTGAAACCAGCCCCTCTCCAGGCTGCATCCTCAGAGGGCTCTTCCTACCCTCCGCTTGCAGAAGCGCTGGCTCACCCGTGGCCGGGACAGCTCGCCTGTGCAGGGGGAAAGACAACTTCTTCCCCCAGCCCTCGTTTGCAAGCTGGGTTGGGAAGCGGGTCAGGCCGGGTGGCAGGGTGGCCAGCTCTGGCAGCAGTGCACGGGGTGGGCGAGGAGAGGGGGGCACAGCAGGATCTTGCCCTGGCACGGCAGCATGGTCCTAACCACGACCCCACTCCTTCCACCTGCCCGCAGGTTGGAGCTGAGTGTGCTGCACGCTTCTGTGCGGCGTGCAGAGGCTACCCAGCTCTGCTCAGGCAAATGAGAGGAAGCAGGTTTTCCAGCGGGGTGATCTAATTTACGTGCAGCTTATGCTGCATTATGCAGGAATACATTTGACTCTTTGATTTCCTGATTGTAAATTTTACTCCTGCTGACAGAAAGAGTAATTGCCGTGACCAGAATCAAACTGATTGCTTAAAATGTTGAAGCTGACTTTTTTGTTCCACTTATACAATATATACATTCCTGAGGACTGAGGTTTAGAAGGATAGATATGGTATTGGTGTTTACCAGAAGTATCTTTGAAATGCTTCGTAGTGCCAAAGTATATAGAAGGTTCATTTACTGTGTTGGAAGAGTAAATGCAACAGGGGTGTTTCTGCAGAAATAAAATATATGTATGTTTTTATTTCCTATTCTCTTACATAATCTTGTTATTAGTTTGAAACTCTCCAGGCATTCTGTAGGTGATAAAGAGAGAAGAAAAGTTATTTCTAGAAAGCTGAGCAGTTCTAATTTCTTCTGGTTTTAAACTAAACATGCCAGCTTAAGCAGAAAGGTGTAACCACACTCCGCTTTGGGGACAGGATAGCAGCCGGGCCAACAAATGAAAATAAAGGTCAAAGCAATTTCCATAAGGAGATGCAGCCGAAGGCCACCGATCTGTTCAGAGGCACTGGCCGCACAGGATCAGAAGGTATAGCAAGGAGGTCTGATGTTGTGAAAGAAAAAGCAGTCCCCAGAAGAAATCAGACGAGGGGCTGTTCCTCAGCTTGCACTGTGCCTTGCACGCCTCCCCTGTGAGTTTAATCACACCCTTCCAAATCTGCTTGCTCCCACACAAAGTCATATGGGAGTAGGAAGGCAGCCCCATGCTTTCAGCTGTTCCCTGTCGCTCCGGTGCTGGACTCGGGGCAGCCACCCGCATGGTTTGCTCCCAGCCCTTCCCCGTGCCTCCATCCAGTGACACCGCTATTAATACATACTCTGGTGTAAATCAGCACTGCATACTCCACACATATTATTTGAATTTGCTTAAACTCACTGAAAGATGGAGCCTTTGGGGGTTAATCAACCGCTCAAGTGAAAAAGGTTATTTTGATTAAGCTTTGGTACGCTAAGTTCAGATGAATATTGCTGTAGACACAGAGAAATGGGCTAATAATCCCCTGTGCATTCAAGTACTTCATTTTCGTAGGTCCGCCCCTTGTCTAGCTGGCCATCCTTCCCCATCCCTTCCCACACTGCACAAGTTGCACAGATACATCTCCGCTATAGACGATAAGGAGGAAGACTGTCACGCAGCGGTTTCTCCTTCTAGCCTCTTTCCCAGAAACTGTGTCAGCTGAATAAACATTCCTCTCTGCTCAAGAAATGAGGAATGAGCTCACAACGGGGTTGATAAGAGTGGAATCCTCCTTCCCGACCCAAATGCACCCACAGGCAGGGGCAGACCCACGCTCCTGCAGTCCTTCAGCCTTCTTCTATCCCTTCCCATGCTCATCTATAGTCATACAGCAGGAAGAGCCACCAGCAAGCTAATTTCATATCCTCAGCCCTGTATCACCTGGCCCTGGCATCATTTAAAGTGCCTGAAGAACAGTTCTGATGTATAATAGTAACCTAACCTTACTCAAGCGCTTACCTTACTCAGCTCACCTTACTCAAGCACTGTTACCCCATAGTTATCCTATACAATATAATTCTTATTAAATCACTGTAATTTTTACAGTGTGTTGGATTTGCATCCTTAAGAATATTAGGAAGGAGTAGGAAGAAATGTAGGCCAGTACTAAGGACTTTTGAAAAACATCCTACTCCATTTTTCAAAGCAACCCCAAAAAACAGCTAAGTCTAATAATATTTGGGGAGTTTCTTATGGAAAAATGCGGAAGTTTCTGAATAATTTGATATTTAAAATGATCCTCTGAAAATCTTCAAACATAGCTCACTCTATGGACTAAATCTAAATGGCATTACACAGCCTTGTAAAAACAGATAGAGCATCACTTCACGGGAATGTATAAACAGAGAACTTAA
>NW_008824866.1:1766606-1769296 GCF_000699105.1 Pygoscelis adeliae
AAACTGGCAAAAGGGAAAGCCATTGTAAAATATCTCCGTGGCTGAGGAAACTGTGGCGTTACCAGAAGGACTGAGATTAATGGGCATGAGCAAGGGGACAGCATGGATAAGCAGTGAGCTGCAGAGATAGGAGATCTCTGCACAGCCACAGCTGCTCCAGCCGGGGCAGTCCAGGGGAACAGAGGCTGCAAAGAGCCTGGGTCTTGCTTAGAAAAATATCCTTTGCACCATCCCCTGTATGAGACTAAGCACCAGCCTGCATGCATGCATTGTAGACATACAGGTCTCGATGCCATTCCCTCCTCTCTGTTTTCCAGCCCCCTGGAGCAGCCACCTGTGGTGATGGCTTGTTGAGTTGCAAATCTTACTTCCACAAATGCCATACCCTTTATATAGTCTTCCTATAATTAATATTCTGCTGTGTTACTCTGTATTGCTCAGGCTGTGAAAGCCTGTGGGAGGAGAAGTGTGCAGAACTGCTCCACCTGCAGAAGTTGGAAGTGCTGGGGCAAAACACAGCTACCTTTATTCTGAAATGGGCATCTATCGTGCATTTAAGCCACCTCCATACTGTTCTCCATTTGGTTTCACAAGTACACCACTCAGGTCTAGTTCAGTTGAAGTACTACGCGGAACTGTTTTAACAGGCTTTAACTCTGAAGTCCCCAGGCCTAGTTTATTAATTCTCCAGAGACTTATATTGGTGCCACTCAAGGGAACCTAGCCCATAAGAGAAAGGTATGTTAATCTTTTTATTGTTATATAGAGAAATTAAAATACATGGATTATTACACTTGCCTCATAACTGTGCATGGCTACATGCAAAAAATGACAATAAAAATGAAGTCATGCTTTTTATAATGTGACTACTAGAATAATCTTATGTAACTCCTATTTGGGATACGTTTAAAATACTAAGAAACTCTTAGATGGCTGTTTCAGCATACTGTATTAATCAACGCAGGGGTAATTGTATGATGGCCCAAAAGTCAAACTTTTCCTTAAGTTTCCTGACCTTGACCTGAAGAAAATGTTATAACAAAATTTCAGATTGGGTTTCTTCAAGGCAACAGTTCCTCTTACCTAAACATACCTTTGAAATGGAGAGAAAGAGCTTGCTGATAAATGTTTCAACACCATACTTTATTAAAACAAGTTATTTCTGTTGTTTACTATGTGGTTAGGCCATGATGAAAAGCAGATCTTCACCAATACATTTTTGTGCAAATTCCTTACCTTTCTGTTTACAAAAGAAAGTGAAGTACCTTTCAGTGGTATTTGTCACAGAGCACTAGCAGCCAACAATGCACACTGTCAACTGCTTAAGGTTTCACTTCCTAATTAACTTTCCTAGAAGCAAAAGAACTGTCTAAAAACACAAAGCTCTCACATTTACCCTCCTGCCACTCCATCCTATTCATCCGTGGCCCCACGGCTGTGGCCATCGAGAGCAACAAAGTCCTGAAGGAGGGTCCCCACAGCCCAAAACATCAAGGGGGTAACCTGAGCAGCCTGCCTACATAGCAAATTAGTTATCTGCTTTAGCGGGGGCTTTTTTAGAAGATTACGACTCAAATGCAATTCCACCACAAACTCCTTGATGCTTAATGCTTTTCTAAAACAACGCATTTCTCTCTTTTTTTTTTTTTCTTGCCTTATATAGATAACTTCCCATCCAAATTCCATGGTTTCTTTCTCGGCTTGTTGAGTGAATGCACTCTTCTCAGGTACAAATTGTCTTTTGTTCTACCAAACAGCAAAAATACTAAACATAGCTGAAATTATTATGGAGGGTGTTAAGATCTACTTGAATGTGATCAACAGAAAAAACAATATTCCATGGACCAGCTCACAAGTATCGTTACACTTTTCAATTACAAAACAGTTTTAATTTGAATAGTTCAAAATACAGATCAGTACAAAAGTAGGCACGAATCCTGCCTATTTCAAACATACTCCCCTATTTCTTCTCATCGTTAATTGTGGATCCACTTTTGAGTATCAGATACATCTTTTAGAGCACGATTGGTTTACCTGAAGCAAACTTCTGCAATAACTATCAAAGCATGAACCAGCTGAAAAGTGCTGAACATAGATTTTGAACACAAATATGATTTCACCAAGTTTCTACAAACAAGCATTGGCTAAATCTCCTCTGAACAATGTGCCTCATCTTCTGCTGTTTGCTGACCCTTGGGCTGGACCAGGCTTTTATTACCCTTACCATGGTTTAAGAACAACTTCAAGGATGATTGTAAAATATTAATTGCATTATACCTTGAATGTCTCCAGATGATTGCAGACTGTAAAGCTCTTCTAAATACAGGCATGCAAGCTGATCGACCCAGCACACATTCTGGTAGCTAAATTGCAAAATGACAGATTCATCAACTGAATGAGCTGCTATCAGATAATATTAGCTGGCAGACGTCTCAAAAAAAATAGTTGACATCTGCAGAGCTCTGGCAATTAACTGTTTACAGGTCCAACACCTGCCCTAGTGATAGTATTTATTTCACAAATCATTTTAATGGCCATTTTCTCCAGCACACAAAATACTTAGCCTCGAAGGTAAAAAGTTCAGCAGCAGCCACCTCTCCGCTGCAGCATACAAAGCAGAAAGAGAAGAAAGGGAGACAAAGCGCTACAGAGCCGGGTGTTGAGTGATTTCCCTGCCCCCCCCTGGCACC
>NW_008824866.1:1769325-1771602 GCF_000699105.1 Pygoscelis adeliae
CCCCGGGGGGGGGCGGGCCGCCGGGCCGAGGGCCCCCCGCCCAGCCCTAACGCCGCGGCACTCGGCTGGCGGCCAGGACCAGCCGCCAAGCCCCTCGACTGCAAAGGGGCTCCTCGGTGTTTACTAACAAACAGCGGGGCTCTTTCGCACACGGAGGAGCGGAGGCCAGCAGTGGCACGATGCTCCACCAGGAGCCGGGCAGCCCTGCCGACGGCAGGCCGCAGCTTCCCTCTCCCCGCTGTGCTCCGAGGGGTGAGCTGTGCCGGGGCGATGCCTGCTCGGCCGCTCATAACGCAACCACCGCTTTTACAGTAGAAGAGGCAATGACACTAATAACCACTAATCCTCCCAGAGGCTTTCTGGTCCCTTGCCAGGTCAGCTTTAATCGACTGTGACTGTAAAAAAGTAAAACTTCTGAGGACTCAGTTACATTACACAGCGAATCTTACAAATGCATCAAATCCAGTCCCCTAAAACCAGGCAGGATAGCTGCTTAAATAGCCGTCTGCTTACAGAGAGCACTGACAATCTGCTTCGGAAAACATGAGTAGCAAGTAATCGTACTAGTAACAATCTCCAATATGTTCATTTCACTAAATAGCCATGTTTCAAGTCAGCAAACCCACCGTATTTCAATAGTAAGCCGGAGATTTAGATTGCCAGTGATGTCAAATATGAGGCTGAGATATTGTGCTCTAAGCTCCATTTCTCCTGCAGACTCGTGAACATATAAATGGCTGTAAGCCACTCAAAGCCAATGCGTCGATGCCACTTAACAGCAGCTTCTGGGCTTAGGTACCTCAAGTGTTTGGAAATGACCTTGTTTTCCATATCTGAATCAACAGTCCAGACACACAGTGAAGATTAATAACATGATTCCTTTCTATAATAAAACAATATTTATATAAGGAAATACAATAAATGTATTAACAGTGGGAAATCCCATTTTCACTGGGACAAGTCCAGATGTTGCTTCCTAACTGCAAACCATAAAATGCAAAGTGCAGTGGGTACCACTGAAATTGAACTATGTAAATTAAGTTAATGGAGGCATTTCCTATTCTGAGATTTTGGAAACAACAAGACATCTGTTAGGATAAACAGGAAAAACTACAGAAGTGAAAAGCCTACCGGGTAGCCGACTGAACAAACATTTTACACTTTCTGTTCAGGAACTTTCTTCAGACCATTTTTTAACAAGGCATTTAAAAATTTCCGTACCTGCAGGGTCATATTTTTGAAAGCACATGAGTTATCTGAGAACACAAGAAGTAAGGTATGCCTCCTGTCGTGGCAAATAATCTGATAAATACCCATGAGCCCCGTTGCAGCCATTGTGCTTAATCTTCTTGGCAAATTGGTGGGTTTTTTTCTTTTTTACCAGACTGATTCTCACGGGGGTACTGCTCACATTTGCTCACATAGCAGTTCTGTGCAGATAATGTCCACACCATGTAACCACTCTCCCTCATGGGCAGCAGGTGACACTTCACTGCAATGCCAGGGTAGAGACACATAACACCATGCTATGATTTCACAAGGAAAAATTTGGTGTAAAAAAAGCTGTGCCTGGGAAGCCAGCATACAGAGATTATTACTGATTTGTAACAGCTTGCTGGACACCACACTACATACAGAAAAATATTATCCTTGCTCATATGAGCTTATACTTTAAACAGGCATCCTGGCAGAGGAGGGCTGCTTCGTATCCTAAAACACCTTGCTTTCCTTCCCTCACCCCCGCCTGCCACTCATGTTTTGCAGACCTGTAACTAAATCTGGTTGGTATAGATATTCCTTTGAAAAATTCCGGGTGTTCAGCAAAAAGATGCAAGGAGTATATTTTTATTGGCTAAAACACAAGATGTTCAGATTAGGAAATACACCTCTATTTGTACAGAAGAGCTGCAGCCCCAGAGCCTCACACCCATTTTCTCCTCTGAAGATCAGGCTACACCTCTCTTGTGCATCTCCTCAAAGGCCCCTTCCTCCAGGCTGCAGCTAGACAAAAAGAGGGAATTTCCATTTTGTAGGACGTTGAGTTCCAGCTGAAATATGAAATGCACATTTGGAATTTCCAACATTTTTTCAGCAAGGGAAAAATCAAAACATTTCCATCTGAAATGAAACAGAGCAGCTGACTGCCAGTCCTGGACCAGCCAAGGAGTCCCACAGCCTCGGCACTCCTTGGGATCAGGGTCAAGCCGGGGACCCAGGTAGATCCCAGGTTACCAACAGATGGGCACCCTTGGCACGCGCCTCGGCAATCCCTGGCAC
>NW_008824866.1:1771623-1784023 GCF_000699105.1 Pygoscelis adeliae
GACAGGCAGGAGCATCACGGTGCTCTCACCAGCTGCATCCTGTCTGCTGCTGGGCATTGGTGCTCTCTTGCTTTCTTCCCATTACATATTTTGGCTTTTGAGCTATTTTAGGTTTTTGGACTAGTGTTCTTGTATTTTCTAGAGGGTGCTGGGGACACAGAGGGAGGGTGAGTATATCCAGATGCTCATACGGTCTTTTCAAGAAGCAGCCTTTAGCGCTTGGGTTTTGCACTGGCGGGACGAAGGGAAACCGAACCCAAATATTCTGTTACTGTTGTAAACTCCTCAAATTCTCCCACTTTCAATACTTCTAAAATTAAGGCCATGCACCATTGCCTCACTATATCCTTTTCACTCTGCTCTTTATAGATATTCTATATGAGGCTAGTCTACAGTTTCTGTCATCATTAGAGGATTTCATGACAAATGGGCTATAAGCCTGAACCTTTAATCCTTCTTATTCATGCAAGCGTAGAGACCCCAGGGAGCACCCGCATTGTATTCTCATGGATGAGATTCTCTCAGTGTGAATCTCTTTCCACTGAGGATATTCAACATCCACCTCACCAATGGCAGCTTTCTGAATGGAGGTCCCTCTAACTCTTCCATGTAAATCTTCACACTAATGAAGTAGTTATGGATAATGAATGCTTCATTATGTAGGGCAAAATCCCTGGATGCAAGGAAGTCAAATAGCAAAACTCCTGTTGCTATTAGGCCATGCTGAGCAGATCATATAGTCCAAAGGCTACACATGGAAACACTGTCAGTGCATCCCTGTTTAAAAATATAATATCCATCTTGGGTTTATTATTCCTATTATTTCCTGGTCCATAACAAGATCCAAGAAATCCTAAATTTCATCTTTCCTAGAAAGCATTTTAATAAGCCTAATGCTCCTCCCATCATATTCCTTGACAGCAGAGAGATTAGGCTGGATACTCAGAAAAAACACTCATTAGCTGAAGAAAAATTAAAAATATCAACCATTAATTTCATAGGTAAAAAACTAAGAAGTAAATAGAGTTAAGAGTATACTTAGAAAAAAAAAGCTAAATTGATTCAGGTAAGAAATGCATGGTCAAGATCCTTAAACACTCTACATAATAATGTGTAATAATGTGACAAAATAATTATGTAGTTATGATGGAATGATTTTAATGGCCTGGTTTCAGATTAGATTAAAGTTATTGTAAAAGACACTTTATGCATTTTTTACCTCCTGATGCTCCTAAAGACAGCGTTAGTGTTCCGTGGATGCTTTAACTGTAAAAATTCTCATTTAAAACCTTTTTTGCTTAATTTCATTCTTATGAGCAGGTTTACTACTGCATTAAAGGCATGCAAAACTTCCAGAACTGGCCAAAAAGTTGATGTGGCTTTGAATTAGGTTGGTCGCACCTGAAAAGTGTAAAGTGGCTGGAGCTTGCTGGTAATTCTGACCTGTATTACTGTCTGTGGAGTGTGTGATAGGATGGAGAGCCCTGAATCTCAGTGTCTAAACTTTTGACTGTGCTCCTGCATCATTTCTCTGAACACAGTGGGATCGTATAAGCCAAGCAAGAGAAACCTCTAGCAGTGTCCGTCCCAGAAGTACTACATACACATTATCTGCAGATGAAAGGCTGTGAATGGCAGAGTCACCTCTAAGACCCTAAGGATTTTGTAGCTTAAGTCATCATTACACGCACACTGCTCCACTGGCAACAGAATTAATGAGTCTGGGTTTCTACAGTCTTGTGTCCTTTGTCACCTATTTACCCTTCCTCCCCACCAAAATAATCTCAGCCTCCCTCTCTGCTGTGGGGGACAACCCAGAGAGCAAGAAACAGCAGGGGCTGATGATCTGGGCAGGCTTCATGAGCTGTTTGGGCAGCTCAGGACTTCTAGGTTTCCTGCAGCAGGAGCATCGATCTGAGCCATTCATCTCAAATGAAACGCCTTCACAAAACTTGTAGGAAGCTGCTATTTCTCCCAAATCTGGTTAATTTGGCTAAAAATAAACTAAGTGAAGCGTTCAACAGTCAGGAAACATCAAAATTAAGTTTGCCTGCATAACTAACATTTAATTAGCATTTTACTGTTTTTTTATTAGATATGGGTATTTTGCCACAGGATCCCTATCCCATTCAATTCACAGGGCAAACATGTTTTAGAAATGGATCCAAATTATGAAAAGAAGACAGTTATCTGTAGGTCTTCTCCTTCCTTCGTTGAAGACATTAAAAAATGAATGAGGCAGGAAAGTGCAGAAGGAGAACGGAGAAGTTCATGCCTGCAGCTTCTGAGAACTTGGATACCGGCTCAAAGCCAGACATTTCACACGCAGTCACTAATTGCAAAGACTTCATTTGCTGAATGCCTGGCAGAAGATCTTGGCACTTGACTCCTAAGCATTCCCAGATGCAAGTCCCCGGGAGCTAAGTCCACCTAATGTTATGTACTCTGCAGACCCTCGCCTTCTCAGAAAGGGTGACCGATATAAATAGTCACTTCTGGTGTCAGTTCCTAAATATTTTATCAGCCCACTTCTACAACTGGGTTAATATCCCCTTCATATCACAAAATCAACTGTTTTAATGATGCAGTGATTAATATGAAGAAATACGTCTATATCACGCCCATTACTATCCCTAGAAAACAAACCTACATTAACGAATCTGCCTGTCATCAGAGCTGGAGTTGAACAGGGTCAAGTAAGTCAGGTGTGGAACACACTCACTGAACATCGAAGGGACACAGCAGTGTTAATAGCTGCTCAGTAATTAAGATTTTATACTTCCTGTGTGCTCAGAAAAAAGCGTCAGCTCTGTGGAAAACGGATTATTTGAGCAAGCAATTTGGACCTCTATATTGAAAAAAAGGGGGCCAAATGAAGGCTATGTGACCTTAATATTTGTATTTAATACTGGCTATTCAGTGCTTCACTTTGCAGTTTTGATAATGTTGCCTGAAGAATGAATTGTTTCGAACCTATGAAACTAGAAGTGAAAAACCTCGTGGAAAAAAAAACAGTCTAGGGATCTTTGCCCCTCTTTTGTCTCTCATAGGAGGATTTTAGCAGTGTAGACTATTCTGTTCTTCAGCTCCCAGCTTGTCTTGTCCTTCTCTGCTCCCTCAGACCTGTCCTGGCCTACTTCTGTCTCTTCTCCATCCTTGACTCTTCATCCCTTTTCCCAAAACCCATCCCAAGCTCTCTCTTTTTGGTCTCTCCTGCCATCCCCAGTGCCCCATCCATGCTCTGCCACCACTTCCCACTGTCCCTCTGCCCCAAGCTCTCCCTGCACTGCTCATGGCTCCTGTGCTCTTGCTCTGACAACCTCAGGTCCTGCTGCCCAGTTCTTCATCCAGACTCCCTGTCCAACTTCCACCTGCCCCAGCCTCCCGTGTGCCCTGCCCTTGGCAGGGCAGCTGAAACTAGGGTTTTCAAGGTATGTCCAGTCAAAAACTATTTTTTAGCTCCTTATGTCAAAGAAGTCTTTGCTAAGCATATACAAACGTGGGTTTTTTCAAAACTTTGTAGTATAACCAAATTTTATGTCATGAAGATAACCGAGACTACAGTCATGAAACAAAGGCCATATTTCCAGTTCTGATACCAAAGCCTGGTGGGACTCTGAATTAAGGGTTTTTTTTCCCAAAATATCAAAAATATGAACAAGCAAATATTTTCATGAACTGATTTCTTAAAGCTGAAAAAGTTTGGTAAGAACTTTCCCAAAACAACCCTCCCCCTGCATTAAGCAAGTAATCTTCATTTGGGTGCAAACAAACCATGAAAAAGTAGTCAAAGTTTAGCAAAATTTTCTGAGAACAAGATTGAAAATATGTAGCATCAGCAAACTGCTATTCCAAGCAGTTAAATACAACAGTGCGTAAAAACTTAAACATAAATTATTTCTTCAAATGTATCCTGTGCAAAATATCATCTTGCACAATGCGTTACAGCTGAACTATAGAGGAAGTGTCTTTTTTAAGCAAGAGCATTTAACAGCCATAAATGCTAAACTTGTCCAAGGATCACATCTTTAACTAGGGATCCAACTTCCATCTAATTTTAGCTTAGAAACTGGTTGGAAAATTTGCTTGTGAAATTCCAGAAAACTTACCCAATGTGCAGTGTTGTAAATTGCTCAGGACTGGCCGCACCTTTCGAGTAAACCCAGAGATTTAATCCCTTCAGAGCAAATCTTAGTCTTAAAAACGTCATCATGCTTGGGCCTTCCAGCATGCTTTATCATTTACTATTATTTATTGATTCTTACATACACAAACAGCTAACAGAAAAGGATCCTCAGTACCATAAACTAGATGAGTATAGAAAGAGGCAGAATGACTAATTCCCAAGGTTACCAGCTAATTGTATTTCTATTTGAAACCATTATGCGTGGACATTTTTTTTTTCACTTTGTACTGTTAATTAGTGCTTCCCTGATCAAATTCACTTGCTTTAAAGCTTCTTGATTATTAAACGGTGCTTGCTAGTTCAAACTAATCCCAAATAAGAAAAAAAAATGTTTAGCTGTGCAGCAGAGATTAAAGGGCTTCAACATGCTCACTGTTAACAGGAAGTAAAGAAAATACACTTCTTCATCAAATCATTTTCACAAAGTCTCATATATTTCATCAAAAATGGCCATTAGTGTTATTTCAAAGACGTGCCTGTGGTTTCTGCTAACTACTTATTACACAACCATCATTTTATAATATAAACCAATGACTTGGTGATAAAGTACACCAGTTGGAAACATAAACAGATGCATTATGGATAACTTAAGTACTGCTTTCTCTTCTACAAATTCATTCTATGTCACTTAAAAGGAAAAATCAAAGGAACCTTATGTTTAATAATATTTAGATATTCAGGATATGCCTAAACTTAGCAAATTAAAGCAGTTCCAATATTCTGCGTTGCAGAATACTGAATTCCAGGTTCAAAAATTAAATGAGATGGAAAATGCTTATGATCCCTTGATAAGCATAGCTAGGAATGAATTGGCATATGGAGGAGAAAGAAAAGCCAAAAACAGCAAGAGTTGTGCTGTGCAGGGCTTTTGTAATGACTTTGTGGCCCTATTTCCCAGATTATGTTTCCAGTTTTTGAAAATCAGACAGGCAAAGAAGTACATGAAAACCATTTTGAAAAATCAAATTCTTCTGCAGAACTATCTACATGCTTTTATAACTATGCCATGGTAATGCAGACCCAATCCTAAAATGCATACACAAGCATGTAACCTCACCTGCAGGATAATGCCCTTGTCTCTAGCAGTGCCTTCAAGGAACGTAACACTCCAGCTGTGCAGCAGAGTTTGCCTGTTTGCTGGTATGAACAATCTCATATTCAGGTTACTTTAAACAGGGTTCAGGCCTTTACTGCTGCATACTTTAAAAGGAACCTCCAAAAATTTGTCATTCTTCACCTTGTAGCAAGGGATGAGTTGACAGAACTGCTCTCAGAAGGGAATTTCAACACACTCTCTCATTTTTTAAAACGAAAAACCCTAGAAACCAGCGGAGTAATTTCCACTTATCTGGACAGTCTCCATTAGCTGTCTTACGAATTGTCCCTTTAAATGTAGCCTCAAGAACAGCACCCTTCTCATGAGTCATTTCCCAATGGTGGAAAGGCTTCCTTTAGCAACACTTTCAACATGGTCTCCTGCAGCATCCTTATGTCCAAGGTGAGTCTTTACAGTCCTGATGGCTGGACTACAAGATGGAGGAAAAACTGGCTGGATTGTCCATTTCAAAGGGTAGTGGTTACTGGGTAGTACCCTACATAGTGGCTGGTGAGAAGAGGAGCCCCTGAAAGGTCTATCCTGGGACATGTCGGGAACACTAGACACAACAGGTATAAATTGAAACAAGAGGGATTCAACCTGGATATAAGGAAATAAATTCACCCTCAGATAATTTAGCATTGTGATAGGTTGCCCAGAGATGCTGTACAGTCTCCATCCTTGGAGGTTTTCAAGCCCAACTGGGTAAAGACCTGAGCAATGTGGTCTGGCCCCACTTTGAGTAGGAGGTTGGACTAGGGACCTCCTGAGGGCCCTCCCAACCTCAGTTATTTTACAGTTCTGCAAAGAGAAACAGTGGTGTCAACCAGAGTGATAAACAGTGATAAGCCCTTATTCCCCCTTCAACAAATAAGACCCGAACTTTTGGTGCTGTACAACCACCTATGAGCTTGGGAGCTGTGACCAACTCACAAGTTGCCCAAACCCCATCAGGGGATCCTGGGCAAACCTGTTTTCCAGAGACATCCGTAATTCCTGCAATCCTTTCCAAGTGCTTGTAACTACCTAGTAATACCATTTGTGTCCTAACTGATCCGTGTCCCTCTTTGGCCAGGCACTGAGAAAGCAAAATGTGCTATGTCTGGCTAAGGCCATGCAGTGCTGCATCAAGAGCTGCAAAGCACCTCATGATCTTGGCACCAGCCCTATACACAGGTTGGGGAAGTGACAATCGAAAAAAACAATCCCAGAAGCTATCCAGGCCTCAATCGAACAAGAAATTAAATTAACCAGTGAAGTTCAAAAGGATCACTGTTAGAGGGGGTGAGGAACTGCTAACATAAGAACTCATACACCTTTGATTGAACCAACAGTAAAATAAGTAATACCTCATAGGCTTGTGAGATGTCCGAACTTGCACAACAGTTAACACAAGCACAAGCGAACAAGAATCTTTCTGCTAATCTGATGTTCACAGTTTACTCAGTTTCTACTTTTTATTTCTTTCCTTTAATCTATTAGGATTTATATGTTATAAACAGTTTATATTGTCTGTGTGTGATGCTCTGCACAATGATCTAGGGCCACTTTGTATCAACACAACTCCAAGACAAGAGAAGTCCCAAATTTGTTTTGCATGGAATTCTGATATTTTTTCAGTATTTTTTACAGAAACAAAAAAAAAAATCATGGAATTAAAAAAATGCAATCTTTATTTTTATCAAAACCTGTGAATTTTGCAGTTGCTTTTTCTGTGTCAGGTATTTTGGAAGATTTGTTCTTTTGAGAAAACTGAAAATGTCATTATATTTTGTTCAGAATATTTCATGTAGTAGATAAATAAACAATAATCACAAAACTGGCATAGCCAATTGACTTTCAACCTCACATAACTGAGTCGTATTTCTTCTACTGCATCCTGGTTGAAAGCACCAAAGGAAAAATATCAAGTGTGAGGACTCCAGTTGTTGCCAGTGCTGCCCTGCCTCCCTTTCTTCAATACCTTAAACCAAAAGAGCAAGTTAAAATGCAGAGTGCTAATTAACCATAAAGCAATCATGAGGCAGTTTCTTGCACTGCGCCTCCAGACCCACTGCTGTAAAGGAAACCATCTGACTCCATGTAGCGTGGTGAAGCTACATGACAGGAGAGGAGGGACGCTCCAAGGCAATATTTGGTACCAAACACTGAAAGAACATGAGAGTGTGCATCAGTAAAATACACCTGGTTAAGTTTTAAATCGAAGAAGGAAAAAAGGAAAAAATGGCTAAATTTAAGCTCTTAACATTAATTGCTTAATGAAGAGTGACAAGAGTCTATGTAATAGGGTCATTTTATATTAAGAACAAACAGTGCCCTCTGTGGTTTAACAGAAAATGTGGTGTTGGTTTCTTCTGCATTGTATTTTTAAACACAGAAGCTAAGAGCACCCAAAATTGCCCTATTTAGTATAATCACTTAGCTCGATGAAAATCCTCAGTCATTTTAGCATGCTTGCCTCAGGAATGCAGATTACAAGTAGCAAACAGAAAGTAATCCACAAATAGCTTTAGAATCCTGTTTGAAAAATTGGCCTGTGAGCTATGTAGGTCTAAAAGCCAAGTGACTACATTATGATCCAAAAAAGTGAACAATTTTTTTAAATGATTTATGTAAACTAGGAAAGAAAAACTCACTTTAAAACAAACTTGAGCGTGTATTGTTGATACGATCACATTTTAGAATACACTAAGTGTTCCAAATGGCCCTCAGATCAATTTTGGGAAGTAAACAAAGCTCAGCTTTCAATGAGATTTAGGTTTTAAAACACAAGAAATTAGGTATAGGTTAATTCAAACATTCATTAAATCCAGACTGCCATGAGTTATATTCCATGGTCTAAAGTGATGACTAGCGCAGATAACAGTCATGCTTATGCAATCTGTTACAGATAATATGTTAAGTAAAATAGTTTGCACAAACTCTAAAATAAAGGATCTTTCCAGTTAACAAAAGAGCCAAAATTAAAACATAATTTAAAACATGCATTTTGTTCTATATTTGAAATCAGAGAGTGTGTCCACATTTTATACACACACATAGGCGCGTGCACACACACACACACACACACATTATTTTAATAGATGCCAGATGGGAAATATACATGACAACCAGTTTACTTTCGGCAACGCTAACGTGGCGGCCTCGCCGTCGTGTTCACGCGGCACAGAGCAGCCTGCAGCGGCTGCTGCGGAGCACAGCCCCTGCCGGGGCCGGTGGCACCATGGTCCCAGGACCTGGGGTGACACACTTTGTCACGGAGGAGCAATGCCAGCTGGGACACATTCTGGGGGCACCTGTGGACCTTGGGAGGAGGAAGCAGCCGAAATCTGTTCCCGTCCCCTGAAAGCAGACACTTCTGCAGGTAGGAGGAAGACACAGCCCAGGGAACTGTGCTCAGAGGCGGATCTCAGCCTCCCCTTTTGGAAGGGAGCCTTTGGGGAATTGCAAGGTTGCTGTGCATTTCCCACCTCACTTGCTTCTCCCCTGCTCCAGCTGACCTTGCCTCCCCCGTCCATGGTTTGGACAACGGGTGTGGGGGACACCTCTGCAGACTGAGGGCAGGGGTGATGGTGAACAGCTGAGCCCCAAAGTGGCGTTCAAACCATGCAGGTGTCCCCCGCTGTGTAAGGTGCTATTATTTTTGCCACTATTAGCATCTGGAAAAGTCTTTCCTGATGGCAATTTATAGTAACTCGTGTTTACACTCCTACAAGCTCCGAGCCATGCACCAAGACCGCCCTGGACATTCTGCCAAGCTGAAAGATGCTGGCTGGCACCCAAAGACCTTATAGTCCAAGCACAGGTGAGAGTAGGTGGAGGAGGGGGCCCCTTGGGTACGCAGCATCTCACCGTGTCAAGCCCCCATCTGCTGGCAGTCTTTCTGAAATTTTAATACGCAATGTCTAACCTGCCTTTGGGGGAGATACAGGGAAAACCATACCTCTCTGCAGCCCAGTTTCAGTGGTTCGTCATCTGAAGCATCAGTGTGCTGTTCTCACAGGCACCAGGATGAGACCTGCTGAAGCAGCTGGAGGAATAGCAAAGCAGGTTTACAATACAATAAAACTATTACCATGCTTCATTCATGGTTGTTTGTAAAAGGCTCTGAAGATGTAAAGAGTAATATAAGCACTGAGTATTATTAGTGTTTCAAGAGCTACTTTGGCTTTTAGGTTTGATACATTTACAGCATGCAAAAAGCCATGTCCCAAAACCCTGTCCCTTAGCTGGAAAGCCATCAGTGGGCAGAGAATTAAAAATGAACTCGCAAGTATCTATCGAAACACTTATATTAATTTAGAATACTCGTATTTATAAGGTATTATAGTATAAAGTATTATTAGAGTGAGCTGGATGTCTGAGATGGATATGGGAAGATGAAGAAATTAAATATTTATTTTACTACCCTGGGTGTCACTTTTGTTATGATATCAGGGTGTAGAGTGCTTTTCTGGCTGGGCCTTTCTATAAACGCAGCATCACAGGGCACAGCACAGACCTGTCTAAATAATCTCCAAAGGCAGTTTCATGTTGCTGATTATTGTTGATATAGGTGCACGTATATGGAACCTCCTGCTGTATTGTCCAAGCACCTCTTTATCCCCTGGCATGAAACTTTGGCACCTCAATCTTGTGGCACCTGGGAGCATTTCCCAGTTCCTAAGAAGTGATTGGTTTGCCTGAAAAGCTCAGGGAAAACATTTCTAAGTAAGTTACTATTCTGGGCTTGTAGTTTTATAACAAGGAGCTGGTTCTGCAGTCAGGTCTTTTCAGCATTCCCTTCCCTTCTGCCAATAGGCAACTGATTTCAATGGGAAGTCTGGAGGTTGTGACTAAATTAACATTTACAGAAAAGGGCATTTTAATCATAAAAGCATTAGAAAAAGAAGTCGGGCAAGTGGACACTGTCAAAACAAAAATATTAATAAGTATATAAAATACAAAATAAATATAAAAAACACACTTTGAGCTGTTGTAACAGGGTCTCATGGGAGCTGTGGGCAAATCACTTCCTGTCTCCACTTTCATCCATGGCTGCATTTCTTGGCAAGACCTCATCTCCTGGGGTGCCAGAATGACTCCCAGGATACACTGTCGTATTCTCACTGTGAATAGGATCCACTGATAATATCTGTGAAAGATATAGGGGAGGAAAACAACACTTAATAGGAGAAAACCAAAAGATTCTTAAATTGTTGTTCCATGTTTGTGTGGTGATCAAAGTAAAAAACAGAAAAGTCACAAAACAGCTAAGATACAGAAATAAATAATCAACCTATTTCAAATGGTTTGGATAATAATTCAGATACTATATCATAGAAGGAAGAAAGGAGACATAATTAACAAATCTATTATTTATGGGATTAGATTATCATCTTGTTGAAGCCTCAGGCATCTTAATGAAAAGCCATCCTATAGGCCAACTGGGAGTATAAAGGCACCTTGATTCTTAAAGAGAGCCTGAGGCTTCTATTTTTCTCATTAATATCTAAATATATGTCCCTACCACCTTATTTCCAATTTTCTCATGAGCCGCTGTCATGGTTTAACCCCAGCTGGCAACTGAGCACCACACAGCCGCTCACTTATTCCCCCCCCGGTGTGATGGGGGAGAGAATCGGAAGGGTAGAAGTGAGAAAACTCGTGGGTTGAGATAAAGACAGTTTAATAGGTAAAGCAAAAGCCGCGCACGCAAGCAAAGCAAAACAAGGAATTCATTCACTACTTCCCATGGGCAGGCAGGTGTTCAGCCATCTCCAGGAAAGCAGGGCTTCATCATGTGTAATGGTTACTTGGGAAGACAAATGCCATCACTCCGAACGTCCCCCCCTTCTTTCTTCTTCCCTCAGCTTTATATGCTGAGCATGACGTCACATGGTATGGAATATCCCTTTGGTCAGCTGGGGTCAGCTGTCCCGGCTGTGCCCCCTCCCAGCTCCTTGTGCACCCCCAGCCTACTCACTGGTGGGGTGGGGTGAGAAGCAGAAGAGGCCTTGACTCTGTGTAAGCACTGCTCAGCAGTAACGAAAACATCCCTGTATTATCAGCACTGTTTTCAGCACAAATCCAAAACATAGCCCCTTATTAGCTTCTATGAGGAAAATTAACTCTATCCCAGCCAAAACTAGCACTGCCGCGTGTTCAAAGTGTTGCAGGTAGCATGGTTGGTTTCCCATGGACACCAAGAGCTGCGTCAGGGTAAACTGAAGTGCTCTTTGAAAGGCATTTAAAGAATAATGCAATCATCAGGCACAGTCAATGTACGTTCACAAAGGGAAAGTCCTGTTTAATTTGATATCTTTCTATGATAGGTCATCTGCCTAGTAGATGAAGGGAAGGTGGTGGATACAGTTTTTCTGGATTTTAGTAAGGATTTGATACTGTCCCTCACAGCAACCTTCTGGACAAGTTGTCCAACTGTGGGATGAGCAGGTTTACGGTGCACTGGGTGAAGAACTGGCTGAACGGCAGGGCTCAAAGGGTTGTAGTGAATGGGGCTACATCTGGTTGGCGACCAGTCACCAGCGGTGTTCCTCAGTGTTCAATTCTAGGGCCAGTTCTGTTCAACATATGTATCAACAATCTGGATGCAGGACTTGAATGCATCATTAACAAGTTTGCTGATGATACCAAACTGGGAGGTGCTGTTGACTGTCTTGAGGGACAAGAGGCCTTGTAGAGAGATCTAGATAGATTGGAGCATTGGGCTATGATTAATGGGATTAAATTTAACAAGTCCAAATGCCGGATTCTGCACCTGGGATGCATTAATGCCAGGCACAAGTATAAACTGGGAGAGGAGTGGCTGGAGAGCAGCCCTGCAGAAAGGGATCTGGGGGTGTTGGTTGACAGTAGGTTCAATATGCGTCAGCAGTGTGCCCTGGCAGCCAAGAGGGCAAACCGCATCCTGCGGTGCATCAAACACGGCATAACCAGCCCGTCAAAAGAGGTGATTATCCCGCTGTATTCAGTACTGAATATATTCAGTATATATTGAATATATTCAGTATATATTGAGTATATTGAGTATATTGAGTATATTCAGTATACTCAAGCCTTACCTTGAGTACTGTGTGCAGTTCTGGGCCCCACAATTTAAGAAGGATGTGAAGGTC
>NW_008824866.1:1784284-1788475 GCF_000699105.1 Pygoscelis adeliae
GGACATTAGGAAGCATTTCTTTACCGAGAGGGTGGTCAAACACTGGAACAGGCTTCCTAGAGAGGTGGTTGATGCCCCAAGCCTGTCAGTGTTTGAGAGGCATTTGGACAATGCCCTTAACAACATGCTTTAACTTTTGGTCAGCCCTGAACTGGTCAGGCAGTTGGACTAGAAGATCATGGTAGGTCCCTTTCAACTGAAATATTCAATTCAATTCAATTCAATTCAATTCAATTCAATTCAATTCTATTCTATTCTATTCTATTCTATTCTATTCTATTCTATTCTATTCTATCAACCAATCCTCTTCATATACAAGCATATGCCCATCTGCATGTGAGGAGAGCCCCTTCAAGTCACCGAAAATAAAAAAAAAGTTAAAAAACCTAATCACAGGACATGGAAAGAGCTACTAATTCACCTGCTCTGTCTTGTTGACAACACAGGATGCTCCTACAGCAGAGCTTCTTCAGCACTACCTGGTCGGCTGTCACAGCAGTCTCAAGTGACAGCCTTCAACCCAGAGAAAGTATTTGACTGTGTCCACAGATGCAACTCTGTAGCTTAACTTATTTCATAGGTATCTGCCTGATGCTTAGCTGAAAATCACTCTATTATCTCTTGCTGTATGCCAGTGTAGATTACAAACTGCCACCCACCAGAACTCCACTGAAGTCACATGAGGATTGCAAAAGATTTAAGTTAGAATGTCTGCTGCAGCAAAGGCAAAGGTAGAAAGCAGCTCTTCAGAGCAGCATGCAGCTGCCCTAATCACAGGATTATCCTTTCTCTTCCTACAGTCAGCTGTAGCATTTATTCCAGTTTACTAACTTCTGCAGCCAGAGAAGCGGGTGCCCTACAGACAAGAGGCCCGTTCCTTGCAAAACCCCGATCCACCTCTTGGCCATGGCTATACTGTGCCCTGAACAGTACTGCTCCATGGGAAACGACAACTGAATATAGGTCGCCTCATTTCACATAGACTCAAGGGAGACAAATTATTCCCAGTATTTCCAAGATTTTGAGCAATTGATTTTTCAGCTTGAGGTGCAGTTCTTTCAATAAAAATTATATGAGTGATTAGGATGGGGGAAAGGCTGACTGTTTGCTATCTTGGATTTTTAAAGGAGAGAAAAAGATAAGTAACATGGTATCAGTAGCCCTATGAGCTACCATTTGTGGGAATTAAGGCTTCAGGGTCAGCACTCTGCCTTGTAACATGAGGGAAGAAGACACCAGAGCAAGAATGAGATGTACCTGTTCCACCAGGTTTGCACCAAGACAGGATCAGACATGCACTGGACTAGCACCATTTGCAGATTTTCTCTGGACAAGGGAGGACTAGCAAAATGTGGGAAGCATGGGTCCATTCGAAGCTTCACAGCATACTCTGGTGGTCACTGACACTCAGAGTAACCTCATTTGACCCAAAACCTTTCATCTGGTCTCCAGCTCAGAACAGATATGTTCTCTTTGCCTCTCCAGATTCCTTAGCTTTTCATCCCTTTCCTCAAATTCTTCCCTATCAGTCCCAGCCTCCCAGAGAGAATTATAAACTCAGCTATTCATCCAGTAGATTAATATATTTATTACACCAGTGTGGTTTGTTAAGTTCTTCTGCTTTGATCTTCTTTATAAAAATAGCACATAAAATTTCTCTACAATGATTACTTGAATGAGACCACATCTTCTTTTAAAAATTCTGATTTTAAAGTGTCCATTGAAGGAAATGTGCCGCATTCATGTAATATAGCTCAAATGGTTAACACCACTCTCTGAAAATATTTGAGCCCTATTTCTACTCCAAAACTGTCAAGCCGCAGCTCACAGTCCTTAGGTTGTGTCACATTTGTTTTGTCCCATACCATACCAGAGCTCTACCCCTTAGCATTGGTTAACTGGAGCCTTCATGCAACATAACCACTAATTCTAAGTAGCGAGAGTACCTTAAGGCTTTACCTTAAATTCTAACTTCTCTTTTTATTAAAATAATCAGATTGAACCCCATGAGTCTTTCACCAGAGGATCTAATCTTTCACCCCTTCTGATCTCCCTGTACCTACCTACGATACCCTCTTTGTGCACTGAAGGATCTGATCAGCTTATTTAGGAGATTACCTTGCCTGACTGCATCCTTTGGAGAGTTACTTCTGACAAGTCAGAGCTACCTATCTCATAAGCAAGGCTCATTTTCTGTTTACCAGGAAGTGTGACATTGCCTTTACCAGTGTGCTTCATTCAGAAGACCCATCTTTTTTAGTAGCCACCCCTCCCCAATCTCTACATTGGTTGCAAACCTTCTCTGCCATGATTTCCTTTCAGGTCTTCAGTTAGAAAAATTGAAGAAGACAGGACCCAGAACTACAGGATGCAACTAAAAATAGACATATTCAGCAGTGGTGATCCATTTATTATGATATTATGGCATCTAATCCAGCTAGTACACTCCAGGGAGCAAATTACATTGTTCTTGATTAAAATGTTGCACAGAACTAAATCAAACATTTTACAAGACTTGCTTTTCAACCAACTTGTAAGTATATATATATAAAAAGCCAAACCACAGGTTAGTTTCAGAGATTTTCCCTGAAAACTATGGTTTGGGGATTAATTATATTAACTTCCTCCATTCTTTATTAATTGAGACTTTCATCAACAATTCTGGTTTTTTTACATGATCAGTGTAGAGGTAAAAGTCTTAAAATTACCTGGGCTGCAATTTTATCCCTTTTAATATGGTATAACTTTAATTTTTGCTCTGTCATCTAAAACTTTGCACTGTTCCAAGACTTACTGAAAAGTACCATTAATCATCCAAAGAGCTCTTCGGCAAGCTCTTATAAAACTCTCAGATGCAAATTATCTAGACCTGATTTTAAAATGTCTAGTTTCAGTAGCTGCTGTTTAACATTCTCTGAGAAACTGTTGGACTGGAAAGTGTTTCGGTATCAAGATCAGCATGTAATATGACAAATTCATGTGGCTTTTCCCCAAATACATAACAGAAGTATTTGCTTAACAGTTCTGTTATTCCTCCATTATAATTCACACTTCTTCCATTTCTCCTCTCAGTGGCAAATATTCTTTTTGTTCCTAAGCTTCCAAACCACTTTTCTATTGTCTTTGGCTGTTGTGGACATCAATTTATTCCTGTGATTTTTTATTTCTATTATCAGGCTTTTGGACTTCTTATTTCTTACTTAAAATCAAGCCTGTTAGTATACTACACAATATGTATTTTAGAGCTTATTCTATCTCCACATAGCAATCTGGTTATAACCTACTTACAGTCTAATCATGGCATGTAGTTCTGTGATTATTTCTTTTCTATCCACTAAGATTAAATCTGATATACTATTCAGTTCTGCTAAACTGTTTAAAATTCAGTACGTCTTGAAAAGTCTACAGTATTTTAACGTTGACAAAATGGGAGACCCAGTATGTCATTCAGATTGAAACTTCCAGCATCTTACAGGTTTTTCGTTCCAGCACACAGTATAGGGAAGCACTAAAAAAACCCACTACTGTGATTTTGTGATTTCTGTTGAAATTAGAAGCATCTCCTGTTTTCTCACAGAAAAGCATTTGGTGCCATTTTCATGACCTCATGTGAATGATGCCAGGAACATGGGACTGCAAGAGACATACCCAGACTCTCCCATGCGCAGCCACATCACATAATACCTTGCAGGCTCAGATTTTAATTTTTGTTGCTATAAGACATTTCCTTACAACACTCAAACAGTTTGAGTGGATTTTTTCTGTCATCTCCAGGCTTCAGCAGCCCCTTCTAAGAGATGAGCATCAGAGCTGGATGCCATATCCCCATCAAAGCCACCCTTCTACACAGGAATGTCCAATGACAAGCAACACACACAAACTCTTTTCTCAAAGTTTCAGCAGACGCTAAGGATAAAACCACCACCCATCCATCCCTTCTCCACTGTCCAGAAACGCTGAGCCCAGCCCCAAGCAGCTGTGTCAGCCAGGAGCTCCCATCTGCTGGGACAATTTTCTATCCGATGCCAGTATCTGGCTGAAGGACATTTCATGCTGTACAGCCACAAGCGTGCACACTCCAGGGAAACTTGCCAGCTGCTGGGACCAAAGCAGCCAGTCGTGCCGTCATGCTCCGCTCTCCCCCTTGTTTTCTCCCAGCACCACGTTCTCCGACCATAACTCCCCCGAAAA
>NW_008824866.1:1788520-1819064 GCF_000699105.1 Pygoscelis adeliae
GGGGGGGCAGGGGAGGAGAAGAGGGAAAGGGAGACGATGTCCAGTGACTCAGAGAAAGATAACAGCCCGTTTTACATAGCCTGCCATTCCCTTTCCCCTCTTGACTCTTCCTAAATAGGTTACGTTCAGGGACTTTTGCATTCCAGGCATGTGAGTCCTACAGGCAGCATCCAGTGATGGCAAAACAGCCAGATTTATTACCAGGTTCGGAGCACTGGTGTATAGACAACTAAATACTCTTTTTCCTCATATCCCTTTGTGCCTTGGTTAATTTTAGCTCAATATCTTGATTGGATGGAAAACGAGCGCTTATTTGTTCCCACTTCTGTGTCGGTTATCAGGCGAATCTAGTCAGCCCGTTCCTTACAAGGCTGGGAGGAGGCCCCCTCTCCTCAGGGCTGAAGGCAGCATCCACTCCTGGTGCCAGCCCCATCTCCAGCCAGCATCCCTCTTCACCCCCAGCTCCCCAGCCATGCCTAGACCTCTGCCTGTGCTCCACCCTGCCACGTGCCCTGCTCCTGTGCTCTGAGGATGGCAGTCCACAGGAAAAAAAGTCTCATTAAAATCATCCTATGATCTTTATATGCATGCATATAAAATAAAAGCGTTGTTGGGACCTTGTGCAAAGAAGTCCCCTTTATTTCTAACCTGCCTGTTCCCCCATCTCACACAGAAAGGACTGAGAGATGTTTGATGTAGCCCCAAAACCCCAAGCTGGTATGGCTCTGGCTTGGCTGCTTTGCTTGTGGGTCCAGTCATCGCCTGAATGACTCCTAAATTTTTGAAAACATGGCAAATAATGGGAAAATAGACATTTTCAGCTTGTCATGGGCAATTTAAGGGACAAATTAAAGGCCATGTTCTATCTAGGTGACTTTTTTCCCATTGAATGTCAAAGGCCTGCTGACACAGGTCTCAAAACTGCACTGAGAAAAGAATTTTTAATAACCAACAGTGTCAGGAAATGTTAATAGTCAGGGTCCCGTCCAGCTCTCCGTATTGCATATTCACACTGACACACAGCACACTGTTATTCTTCATCTGTACTTCTAGGCACAAACAAGAGGGGTTAATAAGAAATGCTCCTTCACTTAATCACCATGCCTTAATGGTTCCTGTCAGGAAACACAGCTACCAATACCATGAAGTCATTTTAAAGGGATAAATAAATAAATAAATAAATACATAGCCCAGGGATGATTTTCACTTTGGCTCCAATTTTATTCAGGATAATAACACCCAACTGCAGCATGGCAGTGCTTTTCCTTTCATTTTGTGCCACGTTCAAGTGATGTTGTTTCACAGCTTTAATAGTCCTGTCAGCATTCATCAGCAAATCAAGACAGCCTCCAGAATACCGCCATAAAAACACAGTGGATTTTTAATTAGAACAGGGCAGCCCTTAGCACACCAAATACATGTTAAATTGATATTTCTCACTACAAGCTCAAGATTACCCAGTCTCAGCTGTTTCCAAATGAAGCAAATCAAGCTTAATGTGGGCTCAGCTGAACAAATGTATTTTCTTAGGTTTACGGCAGCTTTTAACTTTTAATGCCGCGTCTTTTTTTTTTTCCTTTTTTTAAGATGATGTTATGGTAGGAAAATGTTACACTTGCCTATGTGAGATTTACAGATGACCTTTTTACTGGACAAAAGTTCTGTGGGACATGGGACAGAATATAAATCCCAGACTCTGCTTCATCAAAAGCTGATAAATAAGTGAGGAAGATTAAGAGCGTAGTTTAATGAGCCAGTATGTTTTCCATTACAGATGTAATTATTTGCCAAAAATTGTCCTTTCCACATTCATTTTGTTTTGAAAAACAATGACTCCTTCATAAAACTGTCTAGTAGGTTTTCTGGATGCACCATATTTTAGGAGATCAGTGGTTTGTGGTCTTGTTGATGTGGATCAGAAGAAGTCAAAGTCATTTGTTGCTTTTCGTGAAATCTAAAGTACCACAAGTTGCTGGATCATTTCTTATTAGTATCTGGGAATTATTAAAGTGTACTCAGGATTCCCATCTAGTCCCATTTTACGGTAACAGAAACCACAAGAAAAATGTGACTTTTGTTACTTCTGTGTTAATTTCCCATAAATTATGCAGAACATATTCCCCTGTCATTTTTCTATTTAGCAAGTCAGTACTCAGAAGGCGTGACCTCAGGAAAAATAAACACTTTCAAAGATTAGCTCAAATCGGTGGAAGAGGGGAAGTTATTTCGGTGATAGTACCCACCTCCTCCTGATCTACACTGCTACTGCAGCAGCGAGTTGAACTCCCTGAAACCAGACAACATGCACTTCACTCCTTCCTTGCCCTAAAGAGCAAGAGGAAGGACTGGTGGAGACAGCAGCCCGTCCTCAGGGGAAAGTCACTTCAGGCACTTCTAACACAGCAGTCTCGCCTCCTGCGCACAGGGGCTCACCTGAAGCAGCATAAGTAAATTAGGAGTCAGGCACATTGCTCCCCTCCCTGTCTTAACAGAGACTCACTAGAGAAGTTTTGCTGGTGGACACAACCATATTTCCCATAATACTTCGTGAGTGATATGTGTCAACTCACTTACAGAGATGCTTATTGTTAGAATATATGCTTTAGCCTAGCAAGAGGCAAAAGCACAACAGCAGGAAGGAAAAAGAATAGTTAGACACCTAACTTGGCTGAGGGTTGTATTCTGGTGTCCATCTCGGTGCCACAACACTTGAATCCATTTGGAGCTTGACCTGAGGGTCTACAGATCTCAAAAATATTATAAGGGAGTTGAGTCCCTTGGATTGACAGTAGCCAATGTGCTGAGCAGGGAGACCACTACACTGCCCAGTGGAAAACTGGTGGCAATGCAGAGGCTATGCTGCTCTCGATGCTTTGCTCCTGTGGTGGGCTGGGAGCATGAGAGCTGCAGACATCAGGGGATGCACCATCACTTGCCTTACAGCGACCTGCTCACATCTCTGCACCCTGCCTTGCTGAAGAGGTCTGGAGGACAGCGGGGAGCTGTACCAAGGTCATCCAAGCAAACCACACGTGCTGCTGCACCAGAGCTTCATCCCCCTTTGTGTGAAGCTCCTCTCGCAAGGAAAACCTGTTATTAAGGACTCTTTGGTGCCAATCCTCCTAGCAGCAAATTGCTCTGTATATATTTTTCCTTGGTCTTTCAAGAAACCTGCAGGACGTGCAGGCTGTTCAATCAGCTTATCCCATACGCGGAATGATGCACTCCGGTAGGATGATGGGACAAAAATCTCCCTCCAAACTTATCTCACATGTCTTGTTGTTAGTTTTGGGTTTAGTCCTAAATGCTTTTTTTTTTTAAATAAACATATACATCACAGTAAGACATTCCATCTCATTTTTCTCAGTGCTCAACCCAAAATAGCCAGAAAGAGAAATACCTTTAAGTCAATCATCAAAGTTAAATTAAACAAGCACAAACCTTCACTTAACTTTTAAACGGCAATGAAGCTTTGAAAAAGCTTTGAAATTTCCTGTACCTGAAATTTCATGTGTAAATTATGACTTCACTTTCAAAATTTATCTTGGCCAAATTTCTGGAGTAAATCCATCAAATGCAATCTTCTGTGGGAAGCTTACTTCCGAGAAACAATTTCCTACATTGAGAAGCAGAGAACAAGTAGAATGACAAATGCATCCTTTTGCATATGACTGTTCTAGAGAAATACACAGACATCATGATAATGCAAAACTCAGAAGGACTGAGACAATGTCTGCATTTTACCATTTAGCATCTGTTTCAGCTCCATGCTAAGGCTCAGACCTGAAAGGTGCTGAGTATCCCCAATTCAGCAAACACCGAAGGGCACAATTTACTTCAAGCCTACAAAGGGGCCTTCAAAATTAATGGGAAATCAAACAGACCAAAAGGAGTGGAGCAAAGAAAGCACACTCCATCATAATACAAGGGAACAAAATTAATCACACATAAAGTGACTTCAGCTGTGCTGGACTCCCTGTTAGAGAAGGTGAAAGTCCATTTCCATGCACATGAGTTTCCCCAGCCCCATTTAGCAAGCTGTTTCTTCACAAGTCCTTAGTTTTATCTATGCATGACTTCCCTCAGGGTGAGACGTCAGCCTTCTGGGAAGCACCATGCTGTTGAGCTGGGGTTTGATGGGGAACATGACAGCAATGGATGGAGTCATCCTCTTCCAAGAGCAGGTAACTTCAGCAGTTTCCATGTGGTACTTGAGATGTTGGCTTTGACCCCTGGAACCTGTCTGACTTTATGCTCACAGAGGTGGAAATAATGCAAACTAGAGCTTTTGTAGAGAGACAGACTGGACTTGTATCCTCCTCAAGGCACCTTACATACATTATGTATGGGGGAAAAGAGCATTTCAGGTATGAAAAAAAATGTGGTGAAAATAAGGGGCTTGGTTCTGCTTGTGCTGATGCCCCCCTTTTCACACATGACAATAGTTGCATGTTCAGTGAAATCCTGCATTTTGTACATGAGGGAAAGACAGCAGCACTCGGCAACTAGAAACAATTTACATAAATAAGGATGTAGACAACACATGGCGAAGCACTCACAAAAGGCTGGTAAAGAGGTATGAGAAGCAGCCTCTTCCCTTCTATTTGGCACTTGGCAGACTAAACCCCACCTAGTACATGGCAGTCAGGTTCAATTACCTCAGCTAGCTGAGGGAACTTGTACCCTGATTTTCTTTCCCCTGGAAAACCCTCAGGCTTGTTGCTGGGAGGTTCAGCTGAGAGGTGAGAGATGTGGCTTAAAGCTCCCAGGTCCCCCATGCCCCCGTGCTCAAAGCACGGCAATTTTAGGTGAAAATGGGCCAGCACCTTCTCTTCTAACAGATTCATAAAGATTTCCCAGTGCGAATGCCTCAGACCCTCTTACAAAGAGAAATAGTTAAGGAGAAACGTGAGAAACACTACTCGAAATCCATTAGTGAAAGAAAGGATTTGTTTTCAAAGTTAAAATAATTCAACTAAAGAAGTACTAGCTAGCAGAGAGGAGCTCACATAAACATTTCACAAGTGGGTAGCAGGGAGCAAAGAACCAGAAAGGAGTAAATAAATTACTCCTCTCTGCCAAATAAATCGTGTGAATTGTAAGCTTTCTGGGGCAGATACTTTAGATACTTTATTTTCTCTAGTTGGTACAGCATGCAGCAACATGGACCCCCAAATTCTTTAATGGAGTCTCTAGACACCGCAGGAATATAAACAGAAAATTGCATGGAATTAAGTCAATGATAAGGTAGACGCAGCCCTGGAAAGGGCCGTGCAGCCATGACCACATCACTTAACAGTGTGCATCACTGAGCTCTCGTGCCTTCCTGCACCGAGGATGCTGTGTCAGTCCCCAAAGCTGCAGACACTCAAAGGCTGCCCCAAGCCCCAGCTGCCCATGCACCAGGGCAGTTTATAATCTCATGATGCATTATCTTCCCATGTGCCTCCACTTAGGGAACAAATCAGGAAACAGTCCCCAAAGAAAAAAGGTCCAAGGCAAAAATCTTCCCAAAAAGGCAAAAATCATATGGTGATTTCTAGACAGGGTTTTACTGAGCATATGCAGCATTTGTGTTACGTTTGTAATTGGGTAGACACATCTCAACACAGCTTCAAAGAAGTGGCAAAGAGCAGCTTGAGGCAGGGAGGAGGAAATGTTCCCATTGGAAACCCTGGATTGATTATTTTGTACGCATGCCCCCCAAAAAATTACACTGGTTAATCCATGTGTGCTTAACCTTTGGGTTCTCAACTAATTAATTAAAGTTGCTCATAGTACACGCAGTGTTAGTGAGGTAATATTTCATCATGTTTCAAGTAGGAAAGGTTTTGGCACAGTGCAGTCTTTTCTTAGTCCAGATTGGAATAACAGGAGTTATATAAATGCAAATTACACAATTTGACAGCTGTGTAACATCAGCACGTTATGACTTAAAGAGCTAAATCCCAAGACCCCTCACTGACTGGTGAAATCAGGCTCCCATTGAATTTTGCCGGTGCAGGAGCCTGCAGAAGACAACCCTGGTGCTGAGCCCCCACTGCCCTACCTTCTCGCTCTCCCTACCAGCAGTCCATCTCGCCACCCTGCTCTGGTCACTTGTGGGCTTTCTGTGTGTGCCTCTCCTCCTTTACCCACTGCCAGCTATTCAAGAGTTTCTTCCTTCTCACACCCACCATGCCATCTTTCTTCACTGTCTCTGGCTTTAACTTAACTGGCCTTTCTTCTGCCTTCTTCCATCTCACTATCTTTCTTTCTAACCTTCCTTTGTTTACTTCTTCTAAGTGCTTCTTCCCACCCTTGTCAGAATAGCTCAATGCTATTTTAATTGTTTATTACAATTCTGAAGCTTTTTGAGCATTTATGGTCTCTTCTCCCATTCCCGTTGTCATTGTCCTTCCAGCCCATTGCATTTCTCCTCTGTCCCTATTTCTCTTTCACTGGCTCTTTCTTTGCCTTCTTGCCCACCCTGCACTGCCCAGCCACCTCTCTCTCTCGCTCTGCTTTGCCACAGTGCCCGAGCAGTGCCATGGGTGCTGGCGTGGGGCCATCTGGCAGGCTCTGGCATGTGCCCCACACACAGAGGGCTCATTGGCTGGAAAAGGAGGGATTTATTGGACAAAGGGGTCCAAAACTGCATCCAATCCCATGCCCAGGTAGCCTTGGTGACGCGAGAGGTTGAGGTCCCACAACAGTGACTGCATCACCTACTGATACTCCTGCTCTGGGAAACAAAACAAAATCAACTTGTTCCTGGTTACCTCACGCACTTCCCAAACATTCTTCACTAGGCTGGAACAGAAAACATTACTTGCAGTGAAAGGACAAATCAAGATGACTGTATGCCTAGAGATAAGGAAGAAAAGTGCATCTGCTCACAAGACCCCCATCTTGGTAAGGATTCATCCATCAATTCATCATCACTTTCTGACCAATACTTTGCTTAAAGTAGGAATCAGCTTGGTTTAGCCTGGACTATTCAAAAATTGGTCATCTGCAGGTGACACATCAGCACCACCTTGTTCTCCTCACCACAGCTTTTCCTGCCTTTCCAGTGTGTCTTTTGTCCCAGTGACCGACATACCCTGAAGGTGCTGCAGCAAACACCTAACCTGGCTCCTCTGTAACTCCTACAGCCAAGCCAGGCCATCAGAGTTGTTTCTGTTGTTGTTGGCTCCCACCAAATCTCAGAAGAATCTGCTTCTTAAATCTGGCAGAAACAAAGACTCCCCAAGTTTTTGTCCCAGAAAGAAGGCATCTATAGCATTAGTTTATTTGCAGTCTTGCTGTCCTCTTTCTGCTGTGTCCAGAGCCTGACCTGAGCACACAAGACTGGAATTTGTCTTTCCCCCAGGACACACCTAATATAACCCTTTTGTCACTAATCTGCAAAAAATTGTTTTTTTTAATTCATAAACTTAAAAAATTTTAATGAAAATTATTGAAACATTTATAGTTGGTAACAACATGCAAATGAAGTATGACCTAGTCTGTCTTTTCCATCAGACATCAACAGATTCTCTCTAAACCTGTATCATTCAGAGCCCCCTACTCCAGGATTTACATGTATATAAACCCACCGTGAGAATCCCCAGCATTCGCCAGCTTTGGTGAAAACAGGCTTGAAGTGACGCATGTAATTTTCACCTGCATTACAATAATGATCCAAAAACCAGCAGGGGCCAGAACCTCAACGCAGGAGGCATTGCACAGACACAGAGTTAAACAGCAGCCCTTCCTCCAAGGAGCTCACAGCCAATGCACCAGGTAAGAGACAGCAGAGAGTAGGAAAAGCCCAGGGAAATACAGGCGCTCAGCCTTGCAGACAATGGCCGTAGCATCAGGGTCACCCGGTCATCGTAGAGTGTGGTTGTGTTTCACAGAAAGGACAGGTCCAGAGGCAGTCTGGACCTATGTGTATGGATATCTATACTGCTCTCCTGGGGCTCCTCTGAGGACCAGCCCAGCACTGGCTCCTGTCTGTATCCAAACTTCTGGCCCTTAGTGTGTGCCTGCTCTGGATTCACACCATCATGCACACCAAGAACACAGTTTTGCCACAAAATGGTTTCCATCCCTTTTCTCTGTTGCACCCCTGTAAGGAGCTCTCCCAGCTCTGTCCCCTTCATCGAGGCGTGTCCCAGGCCAGTGGTGCAGAGGGGGAACAGGCAGGTTGTGGGGCATCTCCAAGAGGACAATTCACAGAGGGCATTGTCTCACAAGTCCTGCTCCACCAGCATCTTCAGCCAAGGCTGTGTCTTACGCCCTGGTTCACGACAAAAGTTTTGTCCTACATCTTGCTCAGCATTACACCCTGAGCACAGGAAGGGGTATGGAGAGGAGGAAAGAGCGACAGTTCTTCATATGAAACACAGAATAAATAGGATCACTCAGGATGTGGAAGGAATCAAGGATGATGAGGTTCTGCCAAAAGCTAAGGAGCATCTGACTTTACCATTGAAAACATCTCCGAGGATGCTTTCCAAAGTAAATAAACTACATAAATACTCTTTTTTCCTGAAGTTTTCTAAGAAAGAAAACCCTGCTGACCCTGGTGTCAATGCATTTTATATCACAGTATCTAGAAGTAATTTATAAAAATGGACACATTTCCTCCTTTGTAGGAGACAGCGATTACCCCCGTTTGCAGATGAGGAACAGAAGTTAGGTGAGTTGCCTGAGGTCGCACAGAGCTAGGACTGAACACTGGTCTTTTGACTTCCAGGACTGTGACTTAAAACATAATCCTTCCTTTTTTTCCACTAACATTGCAGCTTCCACCGCACTCAAGACTCAGCACAGTGGTTATCATAACTTTACACCAATTTTGACTAATTTTCTGCATCACTGCTCTGCATTTAATTACTTCAAAATGTATCTCTGAATCATTTAATATACTGTAACTGCTTTTGTGTGTTAGAAGCATCAAGTGGTCTGGCAAAGCTCAGCACTAAATAAATAGACCTTCAGGGAAAAATCTGAGGGAGATGGGGAGATATTTCTTTTCCCAAAAAAGCTGTGGCTAGCCTTATCCATGTTTCCCAAGTCTGTTAGAAAGTTCCACAGAGTGGAACTGAGAAAATAATTGCAAAAACCAATTTGATTGATGCAGCCTCCTTTTCAGCCTCAATAACATTGAATAGGAGATTTCTGATTTTTTTAATGTGCTAATTATTTATATTTATTCAACCATGAAAAACAACAGGCTGATTAGGAAGGGCAGGGAAAGCAACAAATAGAAAAGAAAGAAGTTGCTGGCAATGAGCATTTAATTTCCCAAAATGCTCATTATGAAGCAAAGAAAATTGACAGGAGAAACTCAGGGTCTCAACAGAAAATTAGCAAGCAGCATCTCTAGTAATAGTAGAGTGCAGAATAACACAGCCAAGACACAGACTGACCTCTGCTCTTTACAGGAGATACAGTTGGTTCGGGAGCGTGGACCACTGGGGAGGATGAAACCACAGATCCCCAGAGGCACTGAAACTGTAGTGATTAATGAGGCCTGAAAATAAGTATTTTATTCCAATTTTCTTAACGGGAAAGTCTACATCTTTTCCTGTGATTTTTTTTTTTATTAAAAAAAAGTGAAAAAAGTGACACAGAAAATGCTGAAATGTTTGATAAACACTTTTCCAAATTTGAGAAAAACAATTCTTGAAAATCATATTTTATAGTGGTAATATGTAGATGGTATGTAGACTGATGTGAAAACCTAGCTGCTGGCAGCATTTTCTAATCTCTAGGACAGAATTAACTGGCAATTTACACATTGGCTGAAACATCTGAAGACAGTCATACTTTAAAGTAATGGAGAAACTGCAGAAGATGAGCACAAGGTTATCCCAACCTGGCAGTGGACATCTGGGTGCTGTTGGGCTTGGGCTAGCTCTGTGCAGGTATGTCTCAAGGCACAAGCTTGTTCTGGGAAGGGGTCCTCTCCGCTGGGAGACCCTCAGCGATTGGAAGGGTATCAAGGGGTGGGTTGGGCTGCCCTGGGGCGTCCCACGGGCATTGCAGGAAAAGCCTCTCAGGAAGCCCTTGAGAGCACGTGGAGGAAGAGGACAGTCAAGAAGTTCAGCCTTGACAACGCTGGACAGTCCATCCAGGAAAAAAAAAATCTTTCATGAATGGGGACTTTAATTTGGCACCAGCATAGCAAAACCAAGTGCATGCAAGCCAAAAGGAGAAAACTGGAGGCTAAAATAAACCACACGTTTTTAACAGCAAGGATATCTCCATCCCTGGGCACACTGCCTCTTCTGAGGCTCTACACTAGTTTCAGCATGTGGGAACCCACCTCCTCTGATTTTAAGCCAGTGAGTTGGTTGCTTGGTCCCAGCTGCTTGTCTGGGCTTGGGCAGTGGAAGGAGGAGACCATCTCTAGAAGGAAATTCATCTCATTGATGTTAGACATGTATTTTAGGAGGGAATGAGCCACCTTCTAGATACATCAAGTTAGAGAGCCAAGGCTAAATGAAGACTAAATGAAGAAACCATCCGAAGGCAGCCCTCTCATGGGCAGACCCACGCCTCCCCTCACTGCTGGGATGCAAGGCCATTCTTCAGCCTTCCCGTTCCCACCCCTCTGATCACCATCCGCTCCCTGCCTGCCTCTTGGCCACCGCACGGGGGACCTCCGAGGCCAAACCACTGTGGCTTCTCCCCGAGTTTCTCGGGGGAATAAAAAGTAAGGCATGCCGTATTCCCCAAAAGCACACAACAGGAAAAGTGGATTTAACAGTACAGATGGCTGATTGTGCCCAAGATGCCGATGGGAAGTGGAGACCACGGCACAGCAAGGACACATCATTTGCTAGGCTGGGAAACAATTTGAAGTGCATTAGCACCAAGGACCATAGGACATGTCCCTGCAAACACACAAGTTTGCAGGCTGTGGTCAGCATGCATGTGTGCTCTGGCACACTTGAGAAAGGTCATAGCAGGTGACAATCAACCAGCTCTGCAGTGTAGAAGTACACTTAGTCGCATTTTCTGAGGTACTTTGAGTCCCGTGTTCCCAGGGTTACTCCTGGGATGCAGTGTAGTTTATACAACAGCCCTTCTGCTGAACTGAGCCAAAACCTACCATCTAGTCCTTTTTTTTTTAAATAATGTTATTCAGCTAGTTCCACCAAAACCCCACACCTTCTCTGGGCATTGCTTATATGGTACAGAAGGGAAAATTTTAAATCATATACTGTATACAGAATATACTTTAATTACCTCCTGAAGTCAGTGATTTTGGTAGAATATATCTCTAGTGGCATGCAAATCTGGATTTTATTATTATAAACTGAGGTGTGATTGAATCTGATTTGTAAATGAATTTATTTCTGAAAATATGAAGTCATACAAAATTGCCTACTATTAGTCCAATATTTTTATCTGGCACAATATATAAACCCCAGTTCTCCTCAGTGAGGAATAGGGAGAAAAGTACTGCATTGTGAAAAACATTTTTTGCAAAAACTGTTCAGTAATTGTTACTAGCTGTACCTTCTTTGCTTTTAATTAATTTACAAAGAAAAAAGACAACGAAACTCTAAGTAAAACATTCTTGAAGTTATATTCCGCACATTTTTTTTAAAGTTGTTTTTCTGTGTGGTAGTGTGAAAAATTGAGGATAAAATACTCTGCTTTATACTTATGCATGCTCAGTTTTATGCTACATTATTAGAATAAGGCTACAAACTCAACTGTATTTCTATTGCTCTAAACTTTAGGGGCTCAGAGAGAAGGTTGCTTGCCTCTATGTTATTATTTCCCGGTGCCCTTTACAGGCAAAATTCGATCTTCTATTTTCTGCTCATTCAAAGCTGAAAATAGCCACTGACTTGCATTTTTCAATGTCTTTCAGCAAAAATATTTTTCATCCCATTTTGTTATCAGATACCCAGAAAAGAAGGAAGCCCTGGCAGCAGGATTTGGAGACTGTCACATTTGGGAGCTGAAGGACTAAGATTTGGAAGGCAACTCCAAATTCACAACAATTCCAATTCAGGGCTTCCTGGCAAGGATCACCTTGCTGAAATCCACTCTTTTTTAAGTTAAAACAGGTTGGTATGGGTATCGCTGCAGAGCAGTTGACTCAGGGTTTGTGACCTGTGCTTCTGGCAGGGACATCCATTGGTGGAACGGAGCTAGGCGGGAGGTGAGGAGATGAGGAGGTGATTGAAGCTGCACATCGGGACCAAGTGGTCAGTGCACCTCTACACACAGGCACCAATCCATGCACAGAAAGCCTTTGTGGATGTGCAATAACTGACAGGGCCCTGAGGGCAATAACAGCTTCTCCTGAGACCTCTCTGCACACTCCTTGCCCAAATGCCTGGGGCTGTCCCCAGCTGCCCTCCAGCTGCCCTGCTCCTGGCTGGGGTGGTGGGACGAGCCCTGGCTGTGAGGTCCTGCCCTGCCATACCTGTGCCCTGACGGTAACTACGTATACCCTGGAAAGTTAATTGAATTTGAAACTGTGCCTTACCATTAACTGAATGCTGAAAATTAAAAAAGTATTAATTTTAAGGGGAAAATTATTTTCACAGAGCAAACTATTAGCAGTAACCGTACTCTTACTGCATATTCTGCTTTGCATCCAGATATCTCATCAGTGGGAGCGTGTGTCACTGGTAACAGCAGTGAGGATAATACAGCTCAGCAAATACATGTTTGCCCACAATTTCCCTTGTAGCTTAAAGGTGGGCATTTGGGGTGCATTTAAAACTGTTAGAGGTATTGTGGAATGTTCTTTGGCTAGAGATGAAAAACACGTCTTCTGAGACAATAGGAGTGAGGTCATACTTTAGAAGGAAGGAGAGGGAAAGATATTTTTCCAAAAGCAGTCACCTACTATCATAGACTTACTGCAGCCCCAAACCTGGCCAAAACAGCATGAAGGACCTGACTGCCACCCAGACTATATTATGCATTGAATTAGTCCTGCCCCACTGCTTTCCTCCATCCATCTGTTTTCCATGATGTTATGTTGAGAAAGCTTTGGTGCAGTGCATTTCCCAGTCTTGCTTTGTGTGCAGATGCAAGCGCTCAACCACGGTTTGTGCTGACTCCCACAGAAAAACACAACTGCAAAGCAAGTAGACAGTTTGTAATTCATCTGATCCCACAGAGCTACAAACTACAGCGTTTCTGTGTCAGTATCAGTTCAATTAATAATGAACAACTACAAGAAACTGCTAAGGATGCTTTAAAAGGTAATTAAAACCAAAAAAAGCAAATTTTTCAAGAATACCAGTTTAAGAAAACAAGAGACAATTGACTGCTCTGTTGTAATAAAATTATACATACGTAGCAGTTTCTGTAAAGTTTTATTTTCTTTTTCCATTAGATCCGAGAGAATCACAGAGAGTTTCCCCAATGAATGTTACTGACTGAATGATTTCACCTCTTCCTTCTTTGGATTGGATTAGGTGGCTGCCATCTGCTTAGTGTCCTAAGTACTTTTGAGGAAAAGTCTTTTCACTCATATAGTTATGTAACGGCATGTAGTCTCTTGCCATCCTTGAATGCAGTCACTGAAAAGATAGAGCTAAAAATAGGAAAAAAATGGTTACGATCACCATCAATTGCTGCCTGTGCTCTGTCTCCTTTTAAGCCTGCCCTGCAGCAGGCTGCTAACTCCCTTTCAAACTCACCTTCCTTTCTACTACTATTCCTAAAGACCAGAAGTACAACACAGACCATATAATTCCATTCACCTACTTTTGTACTGAGCCCCACAATTTTTTTGGCTTACATGCATTCTCCAAAAAGTCTTGGTACAAAGTTTTCAGGAGATGTAGAACTCAGCGTTTCCCTTGGTAGCTCAATTACTTTTCTAGCATCACCTAAATATTTGTCTCATTTCTCTGCTGTATCTGTTCGGTGCTAAACTGCATCCAGGGTTTTGCTCTGCCTTTGTTCTTGAGGCCTTTACTACTATGCATTTTCACTGAGTGAAAGATCTTAGATATTCATTAAATAGTCACACAAGCATTTAGACCAAGCTTTTTACATCTTCACATGTTAATGGCCCATCTCTACACTCTTGTATTCCAGTACAAGAGTGCAATGTTCCAGCCCTATAAATAACGTGTGGAGAGGGGAAATCATCTCCCTATATTGACTTGATACACACCAACCTCTTTTTTCATAGTATCGCACTGAAAGCTAATCCTCAGCTGTGTGTCCACTATGACTCCTAAATCCTCACATATTGTCAAGCAGCAGATAAACTAATGCTTATATAGCGTCTAGCATTCTGAAAGATACATAAGAACTTAAATATTAAAATGAAGAGAAGGCACCAGGGAATATGAGTCTGTGCCAATGTACGTATAATCTCATTGCACCCCTGTCACCATAATTCTTGAGCACTTGCCAGTAGCACATGAAGCAATGGGATCGCTATCTGTTTTGGATGTTTCAGTCGCTTCTTCACCTGCTTCCTGAGGGTGGAGAGCTGACTGTGCACTATGGGGTTTTCCCTTTGCTGGGATTCTCATTCAGATTTATTTTTCATAAATGTTTCATCTGCTCTACATGTACTCGGAGAGGACAAAGCTGGGCGACATGCCTCTTACATATGGTGTGGAAAGCACTGAGGCTTGGGATGCTCATTATTCCCATAGGAGTCGGCTCCACAGTCTCCGACTGGCTGCCCAGAAACTTCTGGCACTACTACAAGGCCAGAGCTTGTCTGTAAAGCTGTCTGAAGACTACTGCTAGCTGGATGTTCACGGGATGTTAGCATCTGTTTAAGAGTATTGAGCAACACCATGCAACAGTTGGGGTGAAAATGTCAAGTTACATTCATAGACACTTCAACAGGAAAGCAAAATGTTAAGTACTCCAATTGCAATGTGGGAAAAAGGCTAATATTGCTCTGATTCTCATGCAAAATATCTTTAACAATCACCTGAAGTTCAGTGTTTTAGCTTCACATCATCTGCAAAAATGGATGTCTCTTTTAGCAAAGTAGCAGCATCCTCCATTCTAAATCACATGAAGAATCCCAATTGCTGAATCAAAAGTACTGCTCGCAACCGCCTGCTCACTCAAAGTACTATGAGACTGAATAAAGAACCTGGGAAAATGATTATAGATGAGCAAAAACACTTGGAGAAAAAAAAATAAAAATAAAATAGAGATGAACTAAAGTTGCTTCTCATTGGTCACTGGCTTCCAAGGAAAATTAAAGTGTTTACTACGGCAAAAGACATTGCTATTCCCATAAATCACAGGTAGAGCTTTGCTAGCTAATGCCTATAAATGACACCCCACTATCGTCCATCATCCTTCTTTCTCCATTAATCTCCCTTTCTGTTCACTATTCCAGTCTGTGGAAGTCCCAATGGACTAATATAGTGCAGCCCATTTTTAAAAGCCCCAAATCCCTTTTAAAAAGAACACTTTCCCTAGCTGAAGAGTAACACCAGAACCTTTTATTTTACCCCAGGTCTCACTCCATATGACACCTATAAACAATAAATCAAAGCGCCAGCATCACCCCTTTAACCTCCACCACTACTCATTTCTGGCTAATTAAAAAGGCTCCTTTTAACTTTCTTGGATAAATATGAAATGACGGCCCAAGAATACGATGGGCTGGCATAGGCTGCATTTGGTATCATTGTAAAATGAAGTTCATAAGGTTAATCAAGTTACCAACATTTTAGAAGTTGGGAAACTTTCTGTCCCAGATGGCTTAACAGGTGACTCCTATAAATTACACAGTACATTACAGCGGCATCCGCCAGTCTTGTTAGAGTAAGGAGTCAGTCAGCATTTCCATTATAAACCCCTATTTTCAGAGTTTATTAGATAGCCATAAAAACATTCTCCAACCTGAATCTTGGCACACAGTGGGTTTTCACCATATGAACAAACTTTCTGTGTTACAGAAAGCAAGATAATAATCTGCAAGTCACATTTCAAATTAGATCGAAATTTTCAAAGCTGATTAAAAACAAAACCTCTGAAATTTTTAGAACTCCTCTTACCCTTCCTGCTTTGTTACCAAGGATATTAAGTTTAACAAGGTTTTGTTCCTTTATGGCCTATAATTTCTTGCTAACTGATCCTGAAAGCAGGTTATTGAATTTGCAACATGATAATTCCTTTCACAACAATGCACCAGAACGTCATAAAGGGAATCTTACACCATCTTCTAACAGAAGGACATCTCGAGCTGTGCTGAAAAAAAAACGGACTAAATGCAAATATAGTCTTTAAAAAAAACTTTAAGTTTGTCTGCAGCCTGATTCCCTGTAGTTAGGTGCAATAACAGAGGTGAAATAATTATAGTTAAACAATACCTGAACATTTAAGGTGGAAAAGAAAGGGAAATTCTAAGCACCTCCACATTTCATGTATTTCTAATTCCAATCTATACGTACTGACTTTTAACATTCACACAGCAGCCTTAACCCCAAATAGCCCAGAAATAGCAGCTCAGGCACAGAAAGAGGATTTTGAAGGACATACGGTGCTTGTTTCAATGTGTAAAATATTAAAACAACTTCAGTAAGTATGTCTTTCTGAAATTTGAGGCAGACAGCACCCTTCAATGTGAATTCTGTGCAATTTAAAGCATGCTTCTTTGATGCTTCTTTGCTTAATGCAAGAAGCTCAATTTTTGTAGGTCATTAGCTCAGACATTTGTCCCCCCACACTTCAGACTACTGTGTCTGCCTGTGTTGCAGAGATATCATCATGCTGGAGGTGAGTAAGAGGTAAATAAGGGGCCTCAGGGACCACGGCCCCTACAGACCTTGGCTCTTACAGACCCAAGCCAGCCAAATAGTGCGTGTTGAGCACAGTGCTGTTACCAGTCCCATGGGAGAGCAGTCAGTGTCAGACAGCTTTCAGAAGTTCTTTTGGGTGGAGTACAGCAGGACAGCTGCTGCCTGTTCACACGCCTGCCCTGCTCTCCCGGATGAAACAAGACAGAGCTACAGCCTTGCCTCTTATATTTCTGGGGGGAGATGACTGCAGCAACCAGGATGGCAGGACTGCATGAAGCCCCACTAAGCTGTGGATCAGTTCAGAAGTTTGCTCTCACCCTACATCTCTTCTTCTCCGCCTGCCCGATCGCCATGACACAGGCAGCTGGGCAAGACAAGCATGCAGGATCAGGCTCTTTATTAAAAATTACTCTAGAAGCCCTCAGTTTTGTCTTGCTCTGTCTTTTGAGATGTGTGTCTCGCTGTGCATGCTAGCAAAAACCATAGCTGCATCTTCCCATGATACATCTTGTACCGTGCTACGTGACTAACACCTGAGGTTGCCGTTTTGGCTCAGTCCTTCAAACACATATTTGCTCTGAACAAATAAGAGGTCTCAGCGATTTCTAAAGGACAGTTCACATGCAGACAGGCTGGCTCAGGTACAAGTGTTGGCAAGGTCAGGGCTATTTCCACGCTGTCAGTCAGGCAGCACGTATCCTATTTCTTCCTCTAACTGAACCGCAAAGTCAGCTGAAGCCTATGGAGGGGCCCTTTGCTTTATGCCTTGAGTTCACCTCATTGTCACGCAGGGAGGTGTGGAGATTCAGAGCTTTGCATCCACTTCGTACTGCTGTAATTGCTTACAGAAGGAGTACAAGGCAGGTCAGTGGCAATTTGAGCTGGTCAGGCAGTAACAGGCAAGACCCCAGACTGTTCCACTCAACAGGATGCATTAATTTGTTGTAAGATCAAATAAAACAGAATAACAAAATAATAAACCTGAAGTACGGATGAGAAATGTCTTGTTGATAGCCTCCCTGGCCAGGCTTCCAGCCACAAGACAAGAGAAACTCCTTTAACTCACTCAATGTTTCATCAGCTCCCACTTTGCCCATGCTCAGCCACTCTTTTTACTGGGCTTTTGCTCCAAATCACAACATCATTAAAATCCAATTTACTGTATTTAAATGTCCTTGGAAGAATGCAAGTGAAACTGGTTTCTGCTTACATTTTGGCTTCTTATCTGAGAAATCCCACATCAGTGATGCCTTCTCTTCTTCGTTGCAGCCTTCCTTGAGCCTTTGCTTTACGTTGCCTCACACCTACTTGTGTGTGGTACCCCATACACAGACTGAATTTATCTCCCTCCATAGCAATACAGGAGGGATAAGAAACAAAAAGAGAGAATGCACTACATGACCATCTACAGAGAGCAGACACATCCTCAGAATGGTTTTATTTTGGTTACATTCCCGTAAAATCACTGTATTTCAGCCATGTTCCAGTGTAATGAAATCGCTATCTTCTTACAAGTGGTCTGGGAAAGGCACAATCAAGGGCAAGCCTAACCAAGGAAACGTTTCACGTTAGTACTGGCCCAGAAAGCTTCCCTTGGTCAGAAAGATCCACCGACAAAAGAAACTCTTTCGCACGTAATTTCCAAGCTTCTGTTTGCCTTTGCTTTCTTCACATAAGTACAGAAACAAGAGATGGTACACAAAGTTTACAGTGAGAAGAGCTTTGACAGTCTCAACGGGCAGAAGAATGTTTGCTTAATATCTTTCACAATTAGAGAGAACTATATTCCTCTTGAGATTACTATTCTGCTTTGTTTTTATCGAAGGGATGTGAGAAGGGTAGTTAAAAGGACATACTTGTCTGCAGCGACTCCCTAAACCCTAGCTACAAGATCTATACGCATCACCCCTTGATCCATGCTATTTTTCATTGCTACTTTTGTTGACACTATCTAGGTAGTGCTAAGTCCTCCAGCTCTACTGATTTCCTGTGGAAGACAAGATACTGGTTTAAACAGACTACATGACTGATGTAGTTTGGATTTCATGCTCTGCAGCTTTTCCTCGCAGGCTTTTCTCTTTAAATCTTGTAGCGTTGTTGCATTAACTGCACGCCCATTCTTTCCAGCTACTAAATACTCCTGGCTCCTAATAGTTTTCCCATCCCTATTTCCAAAGGAGGAGAAACAGTTTTATAACTGGCTTTTTATATTAAATTATTTTATTTTCTGTCTTTCTGCTACAGACGTGGAGAAAGTAAAAGTCCTATTACAATTATGCACCTCTAAACACAGTGTATATGGGGTTGAGTCCATTTAGCAGCCACCTCATAGTCCCCGTAATGGGTTTGGGACTTTGTGCCTGACCACTGTAACGGGTTGACAAAGGTGTCATGAAGGTTAACTTTTGCACTTTCATTATCTTAAGGGCAGTGCACTGTTCCCCAAAGGTTTCAGAAAAGAAATGGTGAATTTATTAAAAACATGATGTGGTTTTGCACCCTAAGATATGTGGGTCAGCTTTGAAGGACAATTGTGCCCCAGGTGATTTTGGATCAGCAAGAGATTCATCCTCAGATCATTTCAGCAGGTTTTGGGGCGCCATAAGGATTTCTGAACTTGATGAGTCTTCCTTGTTTTGCAAAATTTAAACAGTGTTGTGTTTCCAGGTTAAAAGGAACCTTAAAACCTTCATAACCTAATAATACAAGAGCAAAAAGAAGTAGCTGTAAAGAACTGTAACTACCAACAGCCAATGGCTGTTCTACAGCTCCTTTAGAATAAAATCTAAAACCAAAAATTCTCCCTTGCTTCTAAAATGCTTTCCACACAAGTAGCACCTTGCTAATTAATAAAGCTCAAAACAGATTTATTAAAGGAAGAAATTTGCCAGATTGTGGACATCAGACTGGAATGTGATTCATTAGACAGTAATAAAACTCCAACCCAACTGCAGCATCCTCTGATACAAAAAAGAAAAAAGGGGGGCTTCCAGGTGAATTTTCTTTCCATTTTTAAGAAGCCTTAAATCTGCAGGAACTTAGTTGGGTACTTGATGGCAGTGCCTTATTGCACATGTTTAAATATTTATTCACAGTTTCCAACCAGAATTGAAGAAATTCCTGTTTATCAACTAGAAATCCTTTTTTTGACGAGGAGAGGAACCAAACAAATATATCTTTTTTCTAAATAAAACTGGCAATTTCTGTGGTCTCTTGAAGTGTAGGGGCTTATTTAAGACACTGGAGCCACTGGAAAATAATATGAATGGTTTTGTGATGGAGGCCTTGAATACATACAGAGGTCTTTATCTGCCTGGTCCTTTATGCAATGACTGTGTAGCAAACTGCAGTACTCCAGAGACACTTAAAGAAAGAAGCTTGCCTAGATTTTTATTTTAACATAAGTGAGTAATGCAGAACATAAAGTTCCTCCAAGCTTTGGCAAGAGCTCACAGGTAGAGCGCAAGTAAGGCAGGACATCCAGAGCCTCTGACCTACGAGTCATCTCTATTAGTAGGCTCAGCTCCTCGCAAACACAAGTGGCTTAGTTTCACTCCACGAAAGAAACCAACAGTATGCCTTGTTATCTTCTGCTTGTCCCATGGTATGTGAATGGACAGGGACACTCACCGAGCCTCACCCGAGGCTCAGTGACTTGCCATGCCACTGCCATGTACAGCCCATCACTTGCCAGACATCCAGACTGGTACCCACAGACAGGCATTAGGGCATCGGCATATACCTTTACTTAAACCCATCACTTAAGCCTGTGTTTTCTACTTTATCTGCTTGTACACTCAACTCTTATCCAGTTTGACAGAGCACTCCTCTTAAAAAACTTTAAACTTTTAAAAAACTTCAAACTTTTAAAAAACTTCAAGTTTTTAATAACTTACAGCAATGACCCTTGGGTTTTGGATACCTTTGTCTGTCTGTCTGTGCACATATGTATAAATGTACAGACGTATGCATATGATTGAGTGGATGTAACTTGTATGATTTCATACTTATGCTGTGAACAAAATATGTTAAGTACCAAATAAACAGAGAAGAACATCTAACTCCTGTCACAAAGACAGACAAATTTGAATGAAGTCAGTTAAAGGATAGCACAGAACCAAAGTAATTAAACTAATGTCTTGCAAATATTTCCCTCATTACTCACTTGTTTACTGTGATTCTTAGCCTAGTTTTCCACAACTGTGCTTACCCTGTCTGTCCTATCTGTCCATCAGTTTACCCTAATTGCATTTGGCAGACAGTAGACATCTTAGAGGACATTCACACATATTTGCTGAAAATCAGAAATGTCTGATGGAAATGCAAGAACTCAGCTGTTGTTCAATCTGTTTGGCAGCAGCTGGCCAGTCCACAGACATGTGCTCTCTAGAAAATGAATATATATGTGTCTCTGCGTCATCACACACAGTGTCTTGCCCAACAGCAAAAAAAACATGAGGGGGCTTAGAATACTGTGGAAGGGGAATAGGACCAGAGGGAGAATTGACTGTGCTGTTGCAGGGGAGGCTGGCAGCGTGGATAGTGCTCAGGAGGGCAGGAATAGAGGTTACTGCATTGAGCTAAGGAATACGAGACACAGGACAACAAGCCTAGAGGAAACTGCTAGTTCTGCTGCTCAGAGAGCTTCTATCTTAGCAGAAAAATACCAAATCCTTTCCCCCAGATCAGGCTTCCTCCAGTGCTCAGACCCCTCATCCTCTCACCATGGAAGGCCACAGCTTCCACACCTGCTTCCCCAGGAAAAATTTTGTTTGAGAACTGCCAGAAGTCTAGGATGCTGCTTGCACCAGGAGAGAGAGCACTTGGCAGCCTCTCGCTCAGCTCAGATATCTCAGACTGTGATATGTCTGGGTTACACCAGCTCCTGGGACTAAATCCTCAAAGTCACTCCCACACTTGAGTTCCTTCCACGGCAGTGGAGTGCATCGCCTCCAAGCCACTGGCGTGGCCCCTCCAAAATAGCCCTTCTTTTAATTGGTCTTGGCTAAGGAAATGCAAATAAATCCATTGATATTGCAACTTAATGCACAGCATCTTCCTTAATGCGTCAAATCTTTATATGACTAAACTTAAACTCTCAGGGATACAATGTAAAGCTAGTCAGCATCCATAAATCCAGTACTTGTAATGAAAATAATGTAGTAGAGAAAGACATTTAACCACATACAGAATAGCTGAAATTAATTCATGCTGTCTGCCCAACTACCTGCCAGAGAGGTTGTAATTCAGCTGACAGTGTTCTCAACAGATGTTGTCTGACTGTCAAAAAATAAAATGTCTGGGTTCATTTCCAATATAGAAATGGAATGGAAATAAATATGAAATATTTTGCCATCTGTTACATTGCTGAGTCACTGGAGAATATCATCCCCAAATGTGCATACTTGTAGATTAATTGGTCTATAGCTGTCTGGCAGCTAGAATAAAAAAAAATTCTCCAAGGCACTGATTCCACCACGTTACAGAAGATATATGGAGACTGCTGTAAGGAGGAATATTAAACCCAAGCACTAGGAGAAGGCTACAAGAAACACTTGAAGATATTGTGCTGTCTTATCACAGATTAATTAATAACCAGATTTTTCCAATGAGCCTCCTGAGAGCCTGTGAGTATTGTGCCTTCCACCAAGTCACTTATTGCCTGGATTTGGTGCACAGACTGTGCTTGCAGGGAGCTCCGTGTGCTGCACAGCGGGATGGGCTCGGGGGTGCAGAAGGGATAAGGAGGGATTTCTCCCAGAGGAGAAAGAGGGATTTCTTGGGGTGAGGCTTTGCATTTATGTGCTGTTTGAATGCAAGCCCTAGTGGGAAGAGCATGAGGCTTCAGGCAGTATGATGTCTCCAGAAGTTACAGGTTATGCCAAGATAATTCATCTACTTCAGGTGGCTGTGATGGTACCCAGAGGAGCACTGAGACACCTTACCTTTGTGTCCTTTTGTTCCAGGGTGTTAGTCACACTTTGTCTCACCTGAACATACATGCCTGGCACTCTTTGAGGTGCCCTCAAGTGTCCAAGATCTCAAAACGGAGTTTGCAGATGACTCATAGTCAGAGGCCGAGTAGGATACTGCAGACCATAGCAAGTAGCAGCAAGCACCTGTGTTTATACAACTGAACCCTGCCTACAGCACCTCTCAGATCACAAATGCCTCAACTTATAGTCCACAAATGACTTTATACACCAACAGCACTGAATTTTGTAAGGCCACTTCTATTCATTTTTCTATCTTCGAGGCTGAACCATGGGCTTGGGCGTAAAGCTGAATTCACAGACATGGCAGCTTTCTGGTGCCATAGAGAGGTCCCTTTCGAGGACCCATCCAGACTTGCTAGGATGGAATTCACTCCCACCCATTCCTGTCCCACAGCACCACAAGAGTTAACGTGAGATCCCTCTGCACACAGCATGTTTACAAGTGGCACCACAAGGGTGCTGTCAGGGTACTACTGGAAGGATAGCTTTCCCCCTTTTCACTTGCTATACACTTAGATCCAAAAGATATGAAAACCGGCAACATGCTGTAAGAATCCCCTCAGCAGAGTCCAAAGAAATACCTGGATCAGCACGTCAGCCTGAGCCAAGCCAAGACATTCAGAATCAGAGAGAGGATATGCAGCAAGATTTGAGCATGGTACCAGGTGGTGGGTTTAAACATATCTCAGGTTCTCACCCTCCTCTGAAGAGTGGATGGAACAGAAGAAAGCAGAGAAGCTGCAGAACAACCAAGTCTTCTAGCCCTGCATAAAACACAACAAATTGGCTTCATCTTCTACATGAGGGGAAGAGGAACTTTGGCAGAAAAGGGTGATCTTGGCAGGAATTGGGTTTTATTTTTCACCTAAAATAGTTTGCGTATTACGTTTCTTACAGCATCCTACCCATCTCAGGGAGTAAAGGACCTGAGGAAGAATGCATTTTGCAGAATGTCTTCCTAAGAATGGGCTTTTCCACCTCCATCCCTGAGCCACTTTCTCACGAGCAGCGAGCTCACCCCCTGCAAGGCTCACTGCCATCCCCTACAGATCCTCAGCAACACTGGGCAAGATGGACTGGTGAAGCAGAGCTGGTAGCACAAGATCCAGCAAATGTGGCAGCCCTTTGGCACACACCTGACCACAGGAGGCCAGCCCCTTAAGTTTTCTTCCATGATGAGGAACTCTCAAATACATTGAGAAGCCAAAGGATTTAGTGATATGTCCAGGTAAGCAGCAGTGTGTTACCTTCCAAAAGTAACCACTATTACAATGAAAACTATGACTCCTCTCCAAATGATCACCTATACAGGTCTTCTAGATTATTTCCAAACAGGGAAGCAGGAGTTCAACTTCGGGGTTTGCACTTGGACACCATGTGTTTTAAACTATTTATGGAGGAACTGACCTTATTGAAACCATTTGGGACACAGAAATATAGCCTACGGAGACAATATAGAGAAAATATAGTGAAGGGGGAAAAAAGTTCATTTTTCAGGAGTAACATTAGTCCTTAGGTCTGCATGATTCACAAAAGCAGGAGGAGTTCTTGCCCCAAAATGCTTCCTCTCTGACAGAGAGATCAATGACAGTGTGAGTGGAGGAGTAAAACTTCTCTGACTTTCCCTTACTCCTGACTGGAGATGCTCTCAGTATGGAAAAGCCCACGGGAGTCATTCTGTGATGGTGAAGCCAACTGTGCATGAACTGTGTTACCATGCCTGTGGAGCAGTGGCTCTGGCAGCTCAGGAGGGCTGGGATGCCCAGGCAGGCTGTACCATGCCCTGCCTGTGCGAGGCTGGAGGCAGCTCCACTACTTCTCTGCTGGTTGATAATTCCCCATCACCGGGGAAAGCTTTGCCTGCCAGATATCTGCAGCCAAAGTACCTAGTTTCTGAAGCACTCAGGTCGCATGAAAGGGTCAGGATCAGCTGCTCAAGGGTTGATGCACCTTCTCAGAGCACAGCAAAACTCCCAGAATTTTTTCAGGAGAGATAATGGATCCTTTTAGACACTGGCTTAGCATAAAAGAAACCACAGCACCAGGAGATCAGTCCCCTTGCAACTCACACGAGACCAGTCATGAAGTATTTGGCCATATTCTGCTCCATTACATGGGGGCACATCTTTCAAGTCTGTGGCATTAGTCCAAGGTTACCGTTGTGCTACTGAGATTGAAATCAATGCCTTCAGCCAAGTCTACCTCAGAACATGTCTACTATTTACCTCTTTGTGCTTTACCCCATTCAAACGAAGAAGTGGTTGGGAGAGAAAAGCAATCTGATGGCACAGCAGATCTGACTCTCTAGAAATCCCCTTTTCTGCTTCATAATATTATTTCAACATGATCATTTTTTATTGCTAATTGCTAAATGGCACCCATCATCCATTGCACTAAAGGCCAGAGAGACCAAGTGAGCTGGGACTACTGACTCACACCTAGACAGCCTTGGGGGGTGAGGGCAGTTACACCCAAGTGAGAGGGACACATCCCCACTTATTCCTGTGAGAGAAATTAACTATCAGCCAGGATGTATCAGAAATACAGCACAAGAACTCACTCCTCTAAGACTCTGAGCAGCTTGGGCTTACTTTGAAATCAAAGGGAAATGTGAATGCCAAATGAGTCTCTCATCTGAGCTCATACCTGTACTTCAGATAATGTCTATAAAGACTCTACACTTAGGGAGCCAAAAAGTTAAAAACACTCCACTCTTCTGAAATCCAGCAATGTGAAGGGTGGTTGAGGACTTAAAATAATTCCAACTCATCTTACACATTTTTTGAAGTAATGTCACATTTAATGTCATAAAACCAAGGTTTGAAAAACAGTCTTTTTGCAATGATTACATTTTATGAGTTGTATTTGGATGAAGTGAACTCACTAAAAGAAAAAAATGGATTTGAAGACTGAGGTTGTTGAGCTCTAATATTGCTTAACTCTGGAGAATAATTTAAAATGTCCTTACTGTTCATTTTGCAAATGAGGCAGATACAGGCACCTGTTCAGTTACCAATAACATAAAGTACTCATGGTGGTGAGAGAGTCTTGAGACCAGGCACTAGAAGAAGCAAATATAGGCAGAACTTGGCCTATTCTGTTTACTTGAAGCACATGATCCCAATGAATTCAACAGAAAGAACAGACAAAATCTAGAAGACAGAAAAGATGTGGCCAAAACCAAGCCACACAGGTTACACCACGAATTAATAACATTAAACAGCAGATAAGGACAATATTATGCCAAGGGAGAGCGGGGGAGATGGGGGAAAAGAACAACAAGTCTTCATGAACAAACTCAGGAAGTCAGACCAACTCCCCAGAAAGTAATAAGAGAGCTCAGAGAAAATTTCCAAGGTGTCTGTAGACAAATTCAACAACAAAGAGAAAGAAATTAAAGGAAATAGAGACAGCAGCATGGGCGGGGGGAAGAAAAAGAAGCAAAAGCCACAACAGAAAAGCAGAGGTCTGTAAATATTAAATAGGAAGGATGGTGTTAGAGAATAGCCCATATTCACTGACGTTTGGAAGAAAAGACTCTCTCAGTTTAAGTCAAGTACTCCAGGTGAGCCTCATCTTCCTGAATTTCATGATTTGCATGTTTGATACCTCTTGGAATTGAAGCAAACCTTTACTTCCCCTGGTCATGAGCATACTGTTTAGCAGCTGGAACTCCACTCATCACATCTTTCTGACCTAGCAGACCAGGTTTGCCTTTTGGCACAGGACTAATCTTGTGGCTCTCATGCCCACCTTTCCTCGCATTCTGAAGTGAAAATAGATCAAGACTCTCAGTTTCATTAAGGTGCACATGATTGCTATTTCTGTATAGTATCTTCAAATAGAAGGTTTGTTCATATTACCTCATCCAACTGCAAAGAGAGCTTCTTCAAGGGTCTGGTTCCTCCCTCTCCCCCATGAAGGACCTAAACTCTTCCATCTTTGAGTTCCACGTGGTCATCACCTCTCCCAGGACATCCAAGCAGTTTTGGACCCTCATGGCTGTCCTCTCTTCCAGCGTTTTCTGTCAAGACAAGGCTGCGCTTAGATCCATTCCCCCTGCCCTCTGTCAAGTTTTACCCACTTTGGTATCAGGAAGCTATCTAAAACAGAGCTTTACATATTTTTGCCCCTTAAATTGCAGACGTCCAAGGCAGGATCTCTGTTCCTGGGTATCAAACATTGTCTTTTCCTACCAACTAACCCCCCAGGACATGTCAGGGAAGCTCCCTGGCAGTTTGCAAAGTGTCCTATGGGAACCTCCTCACACCTCTGTGTCCACAGCTGAAACGTCCAGGATGAGTCACCTCACTCAGAGGATATCTCATTGGATAACTCATTGAATAGGCTTTGAAAAGATAAATGAGAGCTCTAGAGGGTTGGGGGTTTTTTTTGGATAATAATATTGGTAGCTATGATATCTCTCCTCTCCTTTCCTTTTTTCTTCTTTTCCAAACCTTTTCTTCATGGGATTTCATTTGCAGCACACATATGTGCATACAACTTATTTGTCTTGAGGGCAGTCTTAAGTATTTCTGTTTGTCATATTGGTGATGATATTTTTCCTATCTTGTAGAAAGGGAAACATTTGAATTCCTTTTCTAACCCCAGCCACCATATGTACACTCTCTTTTTATGCTCTCCTCAAAGCATCCACTGCAGCCATCGCTGGATACTGGCCCTGTGGTCCAGCGCAGCATGACTGTTCTTATATTCCTGCCTCCTCATACCAAATATTCTTCCAGGAGTGGACTCAGCAGCTTCCCAAATGTTCCCAGCCTGTGCCTGTGTGCTGTTTCTGCCTGTTAGAAAAGGTCAGCTTGACTCTTACTGGCCTGGATATGTACAAGCCAACAGGATTAGCTAGAATAAGACCTTAAAAAAATGCATATCTACAAGTGAATACATTTTAGTCACTTCAAGAGGGAGATGCAGAACCATAACAGGTACCCAGCAATGTGCTAGAATTGGAGGTTTTTAAAATTCATCTAAACAACGCTATGTCTGACCTGACCTAGTGATGGTGACAGTCCTGTTTTCACCAGGCAGCTCCCACCAACATCCCTCTCAGTAGTGTTCCCATAATTACAAACAGGACATTTGAAGAAAAAGGACAGCCCTGAAGAGGCTTTCAATCACTCAGATGGATCCCATCAAACAAATTCAAACTCTCCAGTTGAGTTTATCCCCTTTATTAACTCCTGTAGCTTGCAACAAAGGCACAGTTTGTCCAGCTCATTTAGACTGGAGCTGTTGGGGAGATGTTCTTGGCAGATCCCTTAATGTCAGTGCTTGAGTGTCTTATGGGCTTCTCACAGTGGGCAAGATCAAGTTTGTTTGTTTTTTTAATAAAGAATAGAGCAAAACAAAACAGAACCTGAACTGTCAGACAGTATGCAGGCTGGCAAATACAGAATAATGAACGAATTCATAGATTCTCACATAATACATGGGTTGGTACAAAATAAATGTGAAAAACAGGTAAAATGCTTAAAAGCAAAATAAGGCTGCAAGCTACATCTCCTTTTTAAATGTATTCCCCCTAGGAAAGTCCGTACTCTCAGTAATTTAGAAGGCTTGTTTAATATTGGATTTTTTTCTCTAAGAATAGTGAATGTTTTTATTAACAGAGCAAGCAAAGGTGCGCTTGGAAACGGGCTAAGAGAGAAGGCGGCTTACCTACTAATGCCATGATGAAAGTCTCCCACTCTGATGTATGTGGATGAAATCTCCATATGCTTGATCTCTAGGCCTTCTTTGGCAAATATGGCCAGCAGGAAAGAGGGAGAGAAAAAAGAGGAGGAAGAGCCTAAGGAAAAAAAAAGGTAGAGTAAGTCTGTGCAGCTTGTTTTACTTCCCTGGTGAAATAACCATTTGTTTCCAAATAGCCCCATAGCTCCCAATAGCCCTGACTGGCTATTACTCCACTGTTCTGGCAAGCTCCTAATGGCTTTGCATCTTCTCTTATTGTCAGCAGGAGTGGCTGGAATTCATTAAGAATTATATGAATAGCCTCCATGCTTTCAAACTAGATTTGGGAATATACTCAGAAGTGATCAGTGATTTTAGACTTCTGTTAATTCTATGGTAGCCCATCATAATTATCAAAGGACTGAATAAATAAAAAAACACTTGGTAAGTTGTGAAAAGCTGTATGTACGAGTAATAAAGTGCCACGTAAACGTAACAGAGAATATCAGTTACAAGAGTTATTATTTCATAACTTGTATTTAAAAGTCATACCAAGAGCAAAAATAAACTAAAAAGATAACATTTGCAACAGCTATAAACTAAAAAAACCTGTTCCCTGAAATTAAAAGCAAATACTTGCACCCATTCACATACTTTTAACTGACCATAAAGATCTAACAGTGGCAACATTCACTTATAAGAGCTTCTAGAGGAATAAGAGAACCACCAGACCCAATCCTTTTTCCAAAGTGGAAAGAATGCATGCTGAAAACCCAGAGGACAGCTCAGGAGGCTGCTCGCAGAGAGATTAGATACCACATAAACACATTACATTGACTCAAACACAGGGACAGAAGTAGAAAATGTGGCCATTTAGGTTTTATTTTTTCTTCTATTACTTCTCAGCACATAATAAGTTTTTAAAAAGGCAGGAATGTACTGAAACATTTATTTCAGACTCATAGAATTTAAAGTCTTCACATGCAGCAATCTTGATACCTCCCATACATTTTTCCTTACCTGTGTATATTACTTATAACCAGATATTGAACTAGATACTCCTACTCCAAATGCATTAAATGCTAATTGAAATGAGGCTGGATCCCAGTGAGGACTACTAGACTATGGAATAATCTCCCAAAGGAGGTGATGCAGGGTAAATTGCTTCAGAAACTGAAAACTAGACCAGTCAAGATACTAGGAAATATAACCAAGAAAACAACCCCCTAACACAGAGACAGCATCTGGCCAACCTGTAATAGCTGATGTGGTATTCTGCAACTTGTGGTCCTTGGCCATCCCCAGAAAAGCACCTGAAAAATATTAGACCTACTCACCTGGTCAAACACACAGTATAGACTGACCTACTGACAGGTGCTGGTCTTCTATGGATGATGCAATTCACCTAATTGACCATTTTTCTTTCACCTGAACCTGGCAGAGAACAGTGCGTACATCTCAGTAACAAATGAAGTGTGAGTTGGTGAAAGTCAACATTGCGGAGAAAGAAAACGGGTGCAAGTGCTTGCGGTGGTGTGACGCTTCTCCTGCCATCGATCCAGCCTGCTGCCACTGTCCCCCTCACCCCAAAAGCCAGCTCCCGCTCCTTGCCTTTGCACCTCTAGATGGTCCCACACTCTCCACTGCTTTTGCACAGGATAGGGAGAGGGGACCAAGACCCACAACCTTCTAAGAGGAAATTTTCCTAGAGTTACTAGAGGAGAAGACAGTGGTCTCAAAACACTGGTGAGCGGCACTGGGCACACTGCAGGATTGGGTCCCAAGAGAGACAAACCTTAGGGAAAATGCCTGTTGAACTAAATGTGATCAGATGATGCCAGGGGCTTAAGCTGTGGCTGACTGAACTGAACAAAGCCTGGGAGGTGAGGACATGGCCATTACTACAATAAGTCTACGTGTTTTGATCTATACTATAAGGATGAGCATTATCAGCAATAGCAATCAGGGCACATACATTCCCCTGGAGATTAATCACTGTTTGGAAAGAGCTGAGGGACAGAGGGCCTTAGGGCATTAACCCCAAATGGCCATTAATCCCCCAAAATGTCGTCTACCCAGGCCTTTACCAGTATTAAAAGATAAAAAAACTTTGCA
>NW_008824866.1:1819105-1838415 GCF_000699105.1 Pygoscelis adeliae
ACGGAAAATCAGTGTTTTTTAGTTCCTTCCTGTGGGACAGTTCAGATTTGTATATCAAGTCACATCAATCAACTGTTTGGAGATATTGAACTTTACTGGGACAGAAGCAATTCTCCCTTTTCCTCCTTCCCCCTCAATTAAGAAAAAAAATAAATACGGTGCATAAAAGAAAATGAGGGGGAGAGAGAGACTGCAATACAGTGCTGGGCTTTAAGCTGGCGTGTTTTATCCGTCAAAGGCCACGTCGATCTGACCGCTGTGATCAGTTTTGGAAATTCAAAATAGAAAAAATTATCTTCGTACTAGGTGCAACTGACTCCCAAGATATCTGTATACACATAAAGTGAAATAATTAGACCTTGGATGAAAAATCTTGACAGTACAAAGAAAGACCATGATCTAATATCAGAACAAAGTTAACAGATGTCATTAAGTGAGACGATTAGCTGATGATGGAAGGTCGCACCCAGTTTACTTTTCACAGTTGACAGATCAAAGTTATTCGTTCAGTTTGAGCAAAGACTGAATACAGTTACCCTAGGAAAATCCTTTCACATAACATTAAGTCTCTCTCTGTCTTGTGTTTCTTAGACGTGAATTGTCAGGAAAAATACCAGTGAAACAGCACAGAGCAAGGGCAACCAGCTCACATAGTACTGAATGGAAATTCCCTTAGTGGTAGGTAAAAATAAATGTGTAATTGTATCCAGCAGCCTTTACACTCGTGTGAATCACATGCCTGAGATATTATGAACCTGACTCCACTGTGAGTTACGCAGCTGTGAATCGGGAGAAGCCATTATGCCAGGTCCCAAGCCGGATCTGGGCCCCCAGGTCTCCTCTGATGCTGATTCTCGTGGGCCACCGAGGGACTCCCCTCGCCCCTCCCTGCCCCAACCCTTGCCCCGCTATCAGTGAAACACGATTATCCAGCACCAGGGCGTGAGGCCAGGAAGGAGCATCCCCGTTGTGAGTGGGTGCAGGCTGGGCGGCACCGGAGGTCTTAGGTGATGACGGGCGGCACAGGGAGAAGCGCAGCTGCCTTTCCCCTTGGCAAGCCCCAGCCTGGCGCCCAGGGCCCATCCTGCGCTCTGGAGCTCCAATGGGTCTCCTCAAGTCAGTCTCCATCAGCATCAGCAGTGCTGTGCATCATCGCCAGTGCACCAGCAGTGGGGACACACTGCCACTCAGCCGGGCGTCGTGCCCCTCCTGCCCAGGTGGGCATCTGGCATGGCTAATGAATGCTGCAAATAGCAAGCAGAGCCATCATAATTTCTTTTTTATTATTAAATTTTTACATAGCATCTGTATGGGTTTTGGATAGTTGCTGCTAGTGTTGGGTTTTGCTCCTGGTTTTTCTTGTTTGCTCTCCAGAAATGGGAGGAAAGGGAATATTTAAAACTCAGATTTTAAACCTGACCTCTTTCGTACCTTTTCTACTATAAAGTGTAATTAATTTTATATTGGATTTCACTTAGGAAGACACTGAATTTATGCATGTGTAATCTTGAAATCTACAGTGAAAAACACACAGGAGGAATCCTCAACTTCAGTAGATTAACTTTGCTCCAACTGTGCATCCAACACTTGTCCATTTACTTAGCTACACCATCAAATAATACCCCATATAGAACTACACTTCTTCTGTCCATTCAACCCACAGGCTGGATTAAGTTGGTTTAAAAACTATGAGCCTTTATCTCAATGCTGCCCATTTTGTATCAAGCTTCCAATAATGCACGTGTCCCATCTAGGGAAAAATGAAGCTGCAGCCTCCAAATAAGCCACAGAACAAGTATTAAAAATATGCTTGAACCATAATAAATAAAAGGAAAAATAGCACATTTATACTGTAATAAAAATATTCACAAATGCAGTGGAGTAGAGTTTCAATAGGCTGCAGTTCAAATATTCTACAAAACTCTATGTCAGCTAAAGTTACCATTTGAATGCAGAGAGCCTAACATTAAAGAATGTTTTAAAATGCAGAAAGATTATGCTGGCCACTGCCCTTTGCAAGCTGGGGAATTTGTTCCCTGCCAAACCTGCTGTGGGATGAGAATCAAGACATTCAGACCCTGCCGGGGAAGAATGATTGCTTCATTGTGTGAAGGTATTTCTGTTACATGCAGCACAATAGCAGGGTTCTTCATCAGAGAAGCGCACAGTGGATTATAAAAACTCTTAACTCTGTGGTCATCAGGAATTTTAGCAGTATCGAAGTCAGAGGACCAAAGAAAGTGGTGCCTAACAGAGAAAAGAAAGGGAGGGCTTAACCTTTGTCCTGAGGGTGATAAAATAGCATCACATGGCTGAAAATCAGTCTAAATTCAGCCATGTGATGCAGTTGACACAGTCACTTTTGTGAAAGTTACAGGATGGCATCAGTAGTTAAAAGGTCGTATTTAAAAGGACTTTCTAATTATACCATCAAAACACTGACTGGAAGACTGTGTGAAGTTTTATTATGTAGCTACAAGTCTGGGTATATATGTTCCTCTTTGCATTAAACACCATTGTTCATTCACAAAGAGCAACAGGCAGACCACAGGGACTACAGCATGCAATTGAGACATTTACTTGTGGTAAGGGTAACATAGCAAATCTTGCATCTCATTGCAGAGAGCCCATCTCCACCTGTCTCAGCACTTTTACAGTGCCAATTACAGCAGTATTTAGGTGGAATTGTGAGCAGACTTAATTGGCAGAAGACAATTTCTAGAGGGATCACTGAAGACATGGACTGAATTCTCTGCTCTACGTGTCGCTGTTGTTGAGAGAGTGTAAAAATGTGTTTCTGTGCTTCAGCTTTCTTTTGAGAGAAGACATGTTCCTCAAAGCAGCAGGAACTACTTGTCACCACTGCTGGTGGATGTCCAAACAACAGACCTGTTTCAACTGGCTTTACCTGTGGAGTCAGTAATTGTTCTTTATTTCCTCTTCCCAAGACTGTTCTGCTCTCGTTCTCCTCCACACAGTCCACCATGCGCTGTCCTTCTGCAGGTTTCATGACCATGCTTTCTTCTGGATCTCCTCCTACCCACCTAGGCAATCCATCCGTATCTTTCTTGGTAAACCCAGCTCCTCACCACTCACCCATGAATGCTAAGAAAGGTCCTCTCCTATGCCTTCTCTTGCAGTAACCTCATCCACTTGTAGACATGTGCCTTTTCCCGAGAACTCTCTCTCCCCAGACTTTTTATCTCCCCATGTATAACTCCCTGAATCCCCCTGGCTCAGACATTTCAGCCTGCTTGGCCTTCTGCTGAGATCTGTGTGACCAGAACTCATTTCCTAAACTTTCCTTCTGAAGTTTTCCTGCTCTCCCACCATCACTGGCAACACCAAGCGGGTTTCCACAACATACCCCACACCTTTAGAGCCACCAATTCTTACGAAATAGATGATAAAGCTGTCTTTCACCTCTTACAAATAAATAGTGAGCTGCTTTTTTAAACTGACCTCTCATGTTTATCACAGTAACTTGGACAGATCTGAAAATTTTCTCCATGGTTTTGTGATCATATTCCTCTACACTGAGTGATACAACATCAGATGAGAGTTCAAGATCCAAGAGCATAAACTGCCATAAGAATCTGTAAACCAGGACAACAAAAATTTTTCACACATCTCTTAGACAATTTCCCCAAGTGTCTCTAAAGGGGAACAGACAGACATCCCAAGATGAATAGCCTTAAGCACAGATTTTGCAAAAGAGCAGTTTGCCAACCTGGGAAGAGTATTGAACTTCAGTATCCCTCTTATCCCATAGTAACCTTCTGGAAAGCAGATGAGTGATTCCAGTAAAAACTTTCCCAACTTGCCTGTATAAGTAAGAAAAAAAGACTGCGAGATAGGTCCAGATCGGTTTATTCTGCAAAATACCCTGAAAAAGCCCAGAAGCGTACAGAGGACAGGAACTCCCTTGTTTTGTTTTGCAATTATCCTTTGGTTCCCCAGAAATCTCAGATCTAATCAGTCACCTTATTAAGAACGAAAGAAGCCTTCTCCTGCCTACTTAAAAAAGAGGTACAAAGTTGGGAGAGCAGTACAACCTTCCCATGCCTGTGACTAGACCTGGGGAAAGGATCCCATGTGCACTTAACAGTGCAGTTCATTGTTTTGCCCCACCAATGGCTACTCTGTGGTGGCTATTAATTCCAGCAATGACAAGGAGCTCCTGAGCTACAGATGCTTTTCCGGACACACTGCTTGCTGGGGAGCGACTGTCAGCTATTAAACCGTTGTGCCACAGGCCACCCAGGCCTCGCTGAATGGTAACCATTTTCTGTCACTGCTGGCTCATATCTTTGTCCTAGACGATTTAGATTTTAGCTGCACATCGAGAACATCTGCCCTGCGCCTCTGCCCCAGGCACAGCACTCGGTGTCTGCCACCCAGCTGGCTGCAGCTCTCACCATCATAGCATGCACTGTCGTGCTTTTGGTACCTGAGCCATCCTGTTCACCTCTGAAGACCGTATGTCTTACCACATAAATGTCCCTTCAGTCTATTTATAAAGCACATACTGATAACATCACTCAACGACGTTCCCATCATGAGATTTTATAACAGGAACAGGAGGCTAATCCCAAATCGTTATTTCCAAACAAGCGTCATCTCTCTCCTGTTTTATTGCGAAGTCAGTTGTTTTCTGATGTTATTTTTAAGAGGAAGAGCATGCAACGCATCCCAGAACACATCGCTGTGTTCAAAAGAAAGAGAGGGAGTTACTAACCACAGCAGCAATTCAAAACTAATAAACACGTCATTGTGCCCAACATTTACGGAAAGGCTTCCTGTTGGAGAGAAAAATCAATGGCCAGTTCAACACATACTCTTCTTTTTTTAAGGAAAAATTATATTCTCTCGGGTATTGAAAGTCACTGTTTATAGCCAGGTTCTAAATTTCTGAAACCTAAGATGCATTATGGGAACTTTTAATATTAACTATATTTAGTGGGCATTTTATTGTCCATATTGGCAATGCTATAAAAAAAAATATTTCTTTCCTAAGCTATATATATGTGTGTGTGTATACATGTGTGTGTGCTCTTGAAGAAATTCATATGGTCAGCAAAAAGGCTTTGGGTTTTATTTTTAAATGAACAGAAATGCTTACAAGTTCTTAACAGTAAATGCAAAGGAAACCAGAAATGGACAAAGCATTTGTGAGTACAAGCAGCCAAACAGTTTGCAATCTGAGTATCAGCAGAATCGGTCATATATGTTATAACAAAGTTATTGTTAGTTTTTGCCCACACACCAAGAAAATGTTTCAAAGGTCTGTGTCTCTTCAGACTTCTAACTCAGGAAATAGGGTTTTTTTTTCCATACAAAAGAGCAAGCAGATATGTTCACATTTTAAATAAGGGGAACAAAAGCACAAGAACAAAAGTAACGTTTCTGTGTGAGCACGTGTTTCCCTCTGTGACAGTCTGCACTGAACAAAATAGCAGCCTGGGTCTGCAGGCACCAGAGGTTTGGGAACTGTAAAAGTGCAGCCTGCAGAAAGCGGAGATGACAGCTGCCCAGCAAAACCACACACAGGAGGTGAAGGGGGTCTCTCCAGCCACCTCCGCCAACACAGACACTGAAATATCTAGTTGAAATGCCTAATCAAAATACTAGGAGGTGAGCTGTGCTTTCCTTTTTTTCTCTCTTACCAGTAACCTGGGAGGTTAGCTACACAAAAGTGGCTCTCTCACAGCCATCTCACACAGTGTGAAGGGAACATGGAAGGAACAAACCCCATCTTAGGCTACAACCCTTTCAACAGCCCTTGCTACAAAAGTGGTTGACATGGATTTATCCCATTTATGCTGCACTCAGCATCAGCTGCTGGGGAGCAAAGAAATGTTTGCCAGTAATTATTGCTTTCAGCCAGTAGTCTTCCTAATACAGAGTTTAGAGAGTCTTACGAATTGAAGACTGCAGAACTGGCATCACACTAAACCTCAAAAGAGAATACAAATATTGAGCCTTTTTTGGTTTATCGTTTTCTGAGCCTGAAATGTAGGTGTTATCTCTTTAAAAGAGGAGAGTGGCAAGCCATATCTCTAGTAAACTTTCCTACTTTGTGTAAACCCTCATGTTGTCTTATCTTACCAGGGGATCTGTTGCACAACCAGCACTCACAAAAGAGATCACAAGGTCATGCAAATCTTGTGATCTGTCTGTGGTGAAATTTCAACCAGCATACAATGAAAGTCTCTTTGGTGCGATCACACTGACCTGATTTCTTACGGAGGTTTCAGCAAAGCTCCGTACTGAAAGGACAGAAAAACATGCCTGATACTGCCACCATCATATAGACCTACTTAGGTTGATCTGGCGAGCCCTCCTCATCCATTCAGCCAACCACACAACCCAGTGTCTTACAGGTTGTACCATGTAGGAGGAGAAGCTGGTGCTGGACGCTGGGCTTGGTGGCTTTGATGCACTTCTGTACAACAAGGAAGAGATGATTGCCAGGGGCAGGTCAGCGTGCATCAGAGAGACAGCTCTTCTTATGGGTCTTCAACTTCTTTGACTCACCAGCTCATCCTGGAAGTCCTATATCTTCTGCCATGGCCAGTGCAAGTGCAGTTCAGGCTGTGTTCACTTTTTCTTCTCCATGGCATGATACTGTTTCTTACCTGTCCACACACAGAGAAGACTGCTGTAGCTCTTCTATCACGGGCATTCAAACTGCTGAGTCTTGCAGTTGCCTTTGTCCTGGGGGGAAAATCCTGTCCTGTAGCTAACAGAAATGGAAGGCCAAAGTTAAATCTGTCTTTCATAACAAGATTTAATCCAATTTATAGCTGGACTTAATGTGAAACTGAAGAAGTGTTATGGCTTAGAAGGAATATCAGCAGCATCTCAGACAGAACAGTCCTTGAGTATAAAGGTAAGTCTCCCTAGGGTGAGTTGTTTGATTCAGATGGACAAGCAGAGCTGGGTTTATTATCCAAATTTCTCAAGCTTGCAACACTGGGCTGGAAATCTCATGAAAACATGATTTATTGGAAGATTTCTAATACTTCCTGCTTCTGCCGGGGCTGGAAGTACCAGAAGAACTACATTTCTGTGGTATTTTGGTATTTCCAGTTGTGGTCCCAGCTGGAACTGAGAAGGGAAGAGGCACACACACTTGGAAATGATATTTTTTTGGTCATCTGCATTTTTTTGGAATCATGGGAAAGATTTCTTCTAGGTCCACTTTGTGGCAATACGTTTTGGGGAGGTATTCTCATTCTAGCAGAGTTCTAAATGCTACATAAAGTCATGACTTTTCAGTTACATAAAATTTGCACTTTAGGTTGGAATTTTATGAAAAATGCCTCTCTGGCTTACTGTTTTATATTAACTCTACATAGTTCTGTAACATAAGAATTTCACGATGTCAGTCATGCATAATAATAATATAACAATCTAAAATAATAATGTAATAAATCCACTCACTAGTCATCATGGGCCAAACTCTGGCAACCCTTTGTGAAAATGTGCTGCAAACACATGTACAAAAAGTCTCTTAGCTCAGCCTCGGCTGGCTTCAAGCCAAGAAGTTATCTAACGGCAAATCAACAGACAAGTGTCACCAAAAATGTCTAATAGCTAAACAGCTCTGCTGTGAGCATAAGTTATTCCATTTTAGACGTGGAAAGGTTTAATTGGGTTCTATGCAATTAACAAACCTTAATTATGAGTAATTTGTTAGTCATGCTTACTTTTGGCTACGCCTTGCTTTTTTCCTTCTCTCAGCTTTCCCTCTTGAAACACCTGCAAGGAGATTTGCAGGGGGAGCTAAGTAGGGGGGTTTCTGGCCAGAACTCTGATAAAATGTCTCATTGGTACAGATTTTAATCATTTTTATGAAAACAGCTGCTCTCCTTAGAGAATGTGCCCGTGGGCAAAGCCGTTTTCACTTCTAACAAGGGCCTGAGGAGCTGCACTGGCAAAAATCACCTGCTGGAAATAGTGAATCAGTACGTCCCCAACCCAGTGCGGTGCTGCTCTCCATCTCATTAACCTGGTCGCCCCTGCGTCTGTGCTAGGCAGGTCTCGGTCATCTCTGGTGGAGAAATAACCTGGACTGCTCCCCACTCGAACGTAATAAGAGCTGGGGCAGCAGTCCAAGGGGGGGATATATGCCTTTGAATCACCTGATGGAATATGCCTCCATGCTGCGCTAAATACCCTGCTTCCGCTGGGAGTGTAACTTGTGCTCTCCCTCCAGCTCTCCTGTTACATGGTGCATATCTTGAACCATCATTTAGCTCCTCAAACTTTAACCATATCAACTTTCTAAATACAGACCAGTCTCATGTTACTGCTCAACCGAAGTCTTCAGAATCAACAAAGAGGATGAATTTTACCCATCTGTTTCAATCTTTATATGAAGATAATTGCAAAGAAGTAGAAACAAAGTAATTTTGACCATGAAGAAAGAAGCCTGAGACTGAAACCCAGGGTTTACTGGAGAAAAGGTCTTACAGACGCTGATTGCGCTCATGGCAGGACAAAGAAACAGCAGTTCCTCCCGACGTGAGCTCAGATTATTCATTCTCCACAGCCAACTGTCCTGGAGGCTATGCACACTTGTGTTCCACTTCACTGCTGTTTTGCAAAGTGGTGCTCTTTGAATAGAGGGAAATTTTACTCTGACTACTCCACTCAGTGGAGCATAGCTCAGAGACTCCCAATCTAATCGGAAAAATGTTAGTCCAGAGGTGGAAGCAGTATAGCATGACCAAAGGTAATCCCCTTTAGTGGTGGTGTGGAGGCAGGCTAACACAGCAATATTATTTTCAGGCCCACACTTAAGACGACTGCACATATCAGTGCTGATGAGTGCTAACTCGGCTGCCTCTGCTCTACTCTCCTTTGCTCAGCGTGGCCGGCCAGCCTGTGTGCCATTACAGTCTGCGGCCTCTCACCTTGGCTGAGAGAGCTTGTCTGAAGCAAGCAGTACCAGGTCTGATGGTGTAAAAACAAAACCATGGGAATGCCATACTGCTATCTAAAATGTAGGAGAGGAAAGAGAAATCCATGGTTGGGCTTCTCTGAGCTTGTCTGCAAGGCCCTGCTATATTCTGCTGAACTATCTATTCAGACACATTTTAGGAGGCTGCCTACAGATTTGTACAGAAAATCCCTCTAGTTGCTTTTATTCCCTCTGATCTCTTCCATCACCTCTTGACTACATGCTCCTTATGGCAGTTAACATCTCCCTCTTTATGTCTTGTAGGTACCCAGGACACTGCTGAGAACAGGTCCTCACTACTAAAATCAACAGGTTCTGCCATAGATCAAAATTTCTCTTCTTTCAAACTCTCCAATCTGACATAAACATCATGAAAGTCTGAAGTTCCTTTTCCCCAGGGACGTGACAGAGAGAGACAGATTACCTGCACCTAAAAAGTCAAAACTTTATTGGGTTTTATATGAAAGTCAATTTAACCTTTAATGGCAAAACATCTGATGATTTTGTGCCTGATAGATCAGTTATTTCCAATCAAAAAGCAACTTTGTGGCAAAAATTTACAGTTACCAAGGCCCCTCAAAAATATTTAAAACTCTCATGAACATAACCAGACAGTAATTAAGCTTTGGAAAAGAAATCTCTGCGGCAACAGTGGTTATGTGCTATGTGCTCATTCACTGGGGTGGAAGCTAAAATCTAACAAGAGGACTTGCAGATTTAACATAAAATAACAGCCAGGGAATATAAATAAAATGTAATATAGCAAATGGGGAATAATTATTTTGTGGATTTATGACACCTGCTTCCCCGTTCCATATTCAGCACTAGTAAGGGAAAAGAAAAAGGTATTCACAGAGGTGAAAAGTTCTCCTAATTTTTTGTTATTATTATTTTTCAATTAATTTCTAAGTATGGGCTTACCAGCAACATGGTACTGTGAAGAAAGAAAAAAAAAGGCTGAGCTATAAATAATATTTCCTCTCCTGGGAGTTTTCCTAAGCTGCAAATTTTTTGCTGTTGTCAGAAGTGGGAAAACCCAGAAAAGATGCAAGTTTTAGATTTGAACTTCACATGACATTTTCAGGATCTTGCTTTTATTAGAAACTTTTAAAATACCGACTGGTCTTGCAAAAAACCAGCACTGTTTTCACATTTACTCTCTGTCTCAAGTACATTCAGGTGCATAAGCTTTTATACCAATTATCATGCACGTGTTAAAGGGATTAACAGCTTCTGCCTTATTGTCTCTTCCATCCAGTCTCCCTCAAACTGTTTTCTAAGTACAGTGCCTTACATCGTAGCAAGTCAAATATTGTTATAATCACCCCACCTCCACAGCCAGTGGTGACTCCGGTATTGGCAGGTTGCACGTTTAGCGCTATTTCAGTTAGTGATGGGTGAACTCCCAGGCGGCAGCGATAAACCCCTGAGACCTTTCCCTGCCTCCCAAGGAATGCGGCGGGGTCACGGCTTGAGTGGCCTCAGATACTACAGCGACGGGCACCCTGGAAAGGCTTATCAATAAATAAAGCCATGACTTTTGGTGCTTAATTAAACCCGAGGGACAAAATCCTCCTGCCGCTAACAAGCAGGGAAGAGGGAAAACTGCTTCATTTGTGAATACAGGAAAAATACCATATTGATAAATAGGTCTGTGGGGTTGACACCAGGGCAGTGACTTCTTCCATGTTTTCGAGATCCTGTGCTGGTTTTTTTATGCATGATGCAGTCCTTGCAAAAGCAAAAAGATTTTCAGAACAGATGCCAGAGGATGGACAGACAGCAGGACACAAGGACTCTAGCCTGTGTTTGCTGCCCAAATGCTTGCCCCTGAACTCCCAGCAGAGTCAAGAAACTTTGCGAATGACTTTAACCTTTGCTTCTCACAAAATGCACTTTACTTTGATCCTTGAACCATGATCAATAGAAGGTGCAGAATGGCAGGGGAGAATTTTTCGGCTCAGGGGGAAACAATGTAGTTTAAAATGCTCAAATAGCCTTAAAAATCTCCCACTAGAATGTGTCTGGGGATTGCAGACCAGTTATTTACTTCTTCCTGATGGTTTCAAATAATATCGTGAAGTCAGTTCCCCATCTTCATTCTGTGGGAGGAGAACAAGACATGTACGCAATAAGGACATTTTCCTGTAGCAGCAGAATTTCCTTTGCTTGCACCCAGACTGAATTTAATCCCCTATCCTACAGGTACAACAAAGTGGATGCAGGTGCCATATAGCTATTGTCTACCACATTATGCCAGAAGTTCCTACACACAAAGAAAGGACGTTCAACAAACAGCTACATCAGCTGAGCAGTGCTTCCAAGATGAGTTGGTCTACCGCAGGAAAAATGTACTTTTTGCAGCAAAAATAGCAGCATTTCACAGTCACGCAGGGAGGTTGTTTCCAAGAATAAGAGCCACAGGCATGTGTACAAATTAACTGGTAATAAACATTCTGACTTTGGTCACAGTCATTGGGCCAAATTCTGTTTGACGCTATATCTGAACCATCTTCAGAGTGGTTTGCTGTAACAGGATGCTGTCATCCTGAAAATTATGGGCTAGATCCACAGGTGGTTTAAACAGATGCAGTTCATTTTATTCTAATGTCAAAAGCATGCCGCAGTAGTGGTTTAGAGAACTAACACCAAGTTGGGCAGGAGTGTTGATCCACTTGAGGGTAGGAAGGCTCTGCAGAGGGACCTGGACAGGCTGGATCGATGGGCCGAGGCCAACTGTATGAGATTCAACAAGGCCAAGGGCCAGGTCCTGCACTTCGGCCACAACAACCCCATGCAGCACTACAGGCTTGGGGAAGAGTGGCTGGAAAGCTGCCCGGCAGAAAAGGACCTGGGGGTGCTGGTCAACAGCCGGCTGAACATGAGCAGGCAGTGTGCCCAGGTGGCCAAGAAGGCCAATGGCATCCTGGCCTGTATCAGAAATAGTGTGGCCAGCAGGAGTAGGGAAGCGATCATGCCCCTGTACTCGGCACTGGTGAGGCCGCACCTCAAACACTGTGTTCAGTTTTGGGCCCCTCACTACAAGAAGGACGTTGAGGTGCTGGAGCGTGTCCAGAGAAGGGCAATGAGGCTGGTGAAGGGTCTGGAGAACAAGTCTTATGAGGAGCAGCTGAGGGAACTGAGGCTGTTTAGCCTGGAGAGAAGGAGGCTGAGGGGAGACCTCATCGCTCTCTACAACTACCTGAAAGGAGGTTGTAGCGAGGTGGATGTTGGTCTCTTCTCCCAAGTAACAAGCGATAGGACGAGAGGAAATGGCCTCAAGTTGCGCCAGGGGAGGTTTAGATTGGACGTGAGGAAAAATGTCTTTACTGAAAGAGTGGTTAAACATTGGAACAGGCTGCCCAGGGAAGTGGTGGAGTCCCCATCCCTGGAAGTATTTAAAAGACGGGTAGATGAGGCGCTTAGGGACATGGTTTAGTGGGCATGGTGGTGTTGGGTTGACGGTTGGACTCGATGATCTTAGAGGTCTTTTCCAACCTTAATGGTTCTATGATTCTATAATTCTATGATTCTATGATAACTAGTTCCTTTATTTTTCTCCATGAAAACACCAGGTTGGCCATATTCCTGGCTTGACCACGTTGAAAAGCTTTCAGGTTTGCAGCCAGTGGAGGCCACTCAAAGGAGCTACAGATCCTGACATGTTCACTACTCTAAGGTTGAGTCCAGTGCTCATCATCTCACCACTGCCTGGCAGTCAGAGGAGCTCAAAGATGCTGTTACAGTCCAGCAAGAGTGACAGCACTGGATGGTGTTCCCTGAGCACACATTATCACATTTGCAAACTATCAGCTCTTGTAATGCCATGCTGAGAGCCAAGACCTTGCGGCAGGTGCTTGGACGTCTGCTGCCTGCATCATTCCTCCCTACCTAATCCGCCAGCCAGTTATGGAGGAAATGAAGAGCTCCAATATTTACTGCAAATCAAGCAACGAAGAGGTGAAAGGAAATATTTCGGCTCCAGTTGGAGCCTTGTGATGGACAGCAGAGTATATTGAAGGACTTTGAATGTAAATTGTGCCCATGGTCCAAATGAACACACTTGCTCTCTTTTTCTGTAGCCCAGCGATGGACAGCCCTCCCAAACATGTCTTATGGCCATCTTGCTAGCAAATACGAACTTAAACACAGCTGTAGCATTCATATGTGCAAGAGCCAGATCCATCAGCGAGGCTCATGCCGTGCCAGTTCTCACAGTTTTGGCATGGTGTGAGAAGACCCAACAGTGAAGGAGATCAGCGAAACGAAGATAATTCTTTCTTTTTGCTGCATAGGGGTCAGGACGGGTGGCACAGAACTACACTTCTGCTCTGTATCTCTCCTCACTGAAATACTGGTGGCAGCACAGATGTTGCGGCAAAGGCCAGCATTAAAGGAGTTAAGAAGTTGTCCTCACAGACTGCTATTCACTGTTCAGCTTATACACATGATAAATGTGATGTCAAGGTTTACTAGATGAGTATCTCATAGTAATTGCCAGCTTTATCAGCCCATGTCTTTCAAGGGATAAGAAAAGCAGAAGTGGTTTATAAGTCACCATGCATCTGCTGAGCTAAAATACCTGCTGAAGTTTAAGCTGACATTTTTCCCTTCTGTTTGCCCAGACTGTAAGCATGCACGAGGACAGCACTCACAGCTCAGCCAAGCGGCATTATCTGTGCTCCTTACCTGGGTGGTGTCCAAATCTTATGCCACATTGAATAATAACAGGGTGCACTTTGTGTTGGCAAAGCAGGTATTTGGGAGATTTTATATCAATGTACTCTATTTGCATACTTTTAGGTACAATCAGGGAATGATGAAGATGATAAAAAATTACTAGCAATATTTTTATGGAGGGCCCAACAACTCATGACACTTAAAAAAGGTTAAAGAATTATGTCAGGACGCATGTTTTCTATTCAGAGCCCACAGGTGGAGCAAGGTATTTATCTTTCCTGTACTGCAATCAGACCTACAATTTCATTTACATCGTATATAATACTTACATACCTGCATCTCACAAGATTAGTGTGAAACTAATACTCTGCCTTTGGATAACTGGACACCACCAGAATGTCATATCAGCATTTTATTATTTCAGTCCACATTGGAAGACAGCTCTCTCCAATCTGACCTGGTGTAAATAATAGTCCAGCTCCAAGGCAAAGCTGAGCTAGATGACTGCCAGCAGTCCCTTCCAGAAAATACTTCTGTGATTCTGTGACTCAGATGTTGCATTGAACCATTCAGAAATCAACAACAGATAGCCCTTGTTTGGCTTCAGGTTGTGTGTGTCCTGATGAATTTCTTTATGTAGTTGTTTAGTGTTGCTTATAAATGTACAAAACATTTTCTTGAAGTCTTAAGTCAGTGCAAACATATGGTCATTTCTGCCAATGTATTAGAACAATTTTTCAGAGCTATTTGAAGGCTATCTTTGATATCACAGATATTAAATGACTTGATATAAAACAGAATCTATTATGGATATTAAAAATTTATTGACTCACTAGAAGATTCAGCAGAGTGTTATAGTATATCCTGTTCCTCCCAAATGAAAGTGTGGGGTTTTGAGCTTCACTAACACTTGCCCATACCTCTAATTGCTTAACTTTTAAAAGGCCTTAGACCTGTGAATTTCTAGCACTGTTATCCTTATTACCTCTTTTTTGTTGTTATTGTTATATACTCTATTAAACACGGTTTTAAAGTGTAGTACTTCCAGACCATGAAGTGTATGACAACCGCCCTCCACCATGGGACAGTAGTCCTGACTGCAGTCAGTTCATTCTAGTGCGTTAATAATATGGCAATTAATACCAATGGTAATAATGGGCAGCTCACTCAAAGAATCATTCCTATAAGAGCTGTGCATGGGAGCTTGTCTGCAAGCAGCAGATCCAGAAGAATATATTATAGATCTGTAAGTTACGTGTTCAGGACCCCAGCTCGCTAGTGAGAAGGAGCTGCATATTCACATTTTTTTATCCAGCCAACCACCATAGGATCTCATTGCTCCTTGCTTCAGGAAATCAAGTTCCCTATTTCACAAGATCATTCAAGACATTTCTCTGAGATCAGATTGACCACGTCAATCTGACCACCATCCCCACGTCAGGGTAAAATGTCATTAAAGATGAAACATGAGTTGCTGGCGTAACATTTTCCAGTCCCTTTCCTCATGCTGTAGTTTCTTCAAACATGCTCTCTTGGTCATGAAAGGTATCTTTGTCAGTGAGATAGGAACTACTAAGCTCCTCTGACATTTCTACTTTCCAGTCCTCAAAAAGCATTGCTTCACTGTGGATATCTCTGGACCATCTCTGTTTCTGTTTTTTATGCAGGCTCTAAGATGATGCTTCACTAAAGCGCTGTATAGCTTGCAACTGCTGTGTCCTTAGGTGGTCAGTACACAAGCAAACGGCAAGCATTAAATATTACACCCATAATATAGTACTAGCCTTTCGTGAAGCTGCAAGCGGATCCCTGCAGGTTCTTATACTTCGTGGCTCATGCATCTTCCTACTTCTGATAGTTAGTGGAGATTTTTTTTTAATTCTTTCTTTTTCCAAACACTAAGATACATATGTAGTTCAGGAGAAATTGACTGATAACCCCATGCTTGCACACTTCTGCAAAGGACATGAAGGTGACAAATACTTGTTTTAAATACTCTGAAGCTAAAGCAAGCAGGTGTTTTCAGACAAGACTGTTCTAGTAACTGGTTTTATTAGACAGCTTGAAACTATATGTGGTTTTATGCTGTTAAGTTTAAAAACTTCACACATACTTGGTTTAAAAAGTAACACCTATTCTACTGTTTTCTGCTTAGCTCTCTTTCTCATCATCTTTACTCTCTTTATCTCTTACGTAAAAATAAACACAGATTCTCCCTTCTGTGCCCTGATGACTGCAGCAAAAAAAGACAGCTACATCCCAGCTGAGACCAGAGGCTCCTCTGCTAGCCAACTTCCCTGGTAGAAGTCGACATGCCAGAAAGTTTGAAGGTAGAGCCAAATAGAAAAGGTCTGGTTTGGCTGGCGTGACTAGAAAGCACGCCAAGTCATTGAGGTGACTGTATACATATAGAAAAATAAATACATAAAATGATATATAGGGTCACTTTGACCACTGGAAAGTCATGCCAAAATATTGTCACTATCTTGGCTCTGCCATTTTAATGGGTTTTGTAGCCCGGCCAAAACCAGGCACTCCATTAGCAGCTTCATTCACTTGCTCTTCTCTGCGCAGGCAGAGCAAAAGGGCCGCTCAAACCCCAGCCGCGCAGCCTAGCAGGAGGTTTGCTCTTTCTGTTTTGAACTCCTCTGCTTGCCCATTTTTGGTTTTCTAATTTTTGTCTCCTGACACCTGGAAAACTCAGTAAGGGGTGTGATTAGGAATGTCTCCAAGGTCAGCTGTGTCCTAGCACTTTCCCTTCAGCATCTCTATAAGACAGTCTCTGCCTGTGAGAAATCTTCACTCATGGTACTTTTTCCTAGTGATTGAAAAGCCCTGTGCAGATATCTCTATTTGCTTTCCCTGTCTCCCCGCCACCACCACCCTTCCTCCTCTACTCTTCCAGGAGAGAACATGCTGGGCACAGTGACGTTTCCCTTCTCACTGTGGCCACCAGGCACCAGAATGATATGAGATAACATGATGACATGGGAACGACACAATACAGGATGCAATGCAGCAATAGAAACACCTCACTTTGTTCTCACAGGACTTTTTACACTAACCTGATGAATATTCTGCCAGATGACTTCTGCAAATGCAGTCAGGGTAGCAACCATCAGGCAGGGAAAAGTAGCTGTCTCGTGCCTCACCTAAGATTTTAAACCAGAGATGGTTTAAAATACATGCACCCCATTTGTTGTCTGAGGAGGACTTTCACAAATTTTGCTGTAGCATGTGTGCTCTGACTAGTTGTAGAATTTTATGAAATACAGAAAAATATCTCAACTTCTGACCATATGCAAATTTCCCAAGCCCATGCCGCACCAGCAAACTTCTGCTGTATAAAACACAAGGACAGGGACGTGTTTTCAGGTAGAGCTTCAAAGATACTAGTTTAGCAGGAAGTAGAAACACAGTAATCCCCAATGGAAATCCTAATTCTCTCTGATGGTGCTCTCGAATGCACACCTGGCCTCCAAGAGCTGTGTTTCTGGGTTAAAAAACTGTGATGGGTATACGTGTGCCTGTATTCAGCCATAAGTTTTTACGGGAAAGTCCTCATAAGATGGAAAAGCAGGCTATTGTCATAGGTTAAGAAATAAAAACAAGAATTAATCCAAACATCCTCCTCTTTCATCTGCCACCTCTGAGGGCTGGAAAAGCTTTCTTATGACTCTAAGGAGTATGCAACACATAGGCCCATTCCACCTCTCTCTTTCTTTTTCACTTTCTCTTTCTCTCCCACCTTTTTATTTATTGCTCTGCATTAAATGTAGGATGAGGACTTTAATCTTTAGGCTGCTATGCGAATTGGATCTCTTCCCCTGGCTTTTTTTGTGGGTGTTTTAATGTGGCTGCTGTGTTTCAGGAGGTTTTGGAAGAGGGTTTTTTTGCATCGTCTTGATGTTGGGTGCCTAAACTCTGCCAAAGTTGTATCCTAGGTGACAATGTGCTTTTTTGGATCTTGGAGAACTTGGTACTGGTACTTGGTATTTGGAGAACTCTTGTTATGATTTTTTATTACACCCTCAGCCAAAGATATGCACTTTTTCACTTAGTTCAGTTCATTTCAGTTCAAGTTATCATCCCAGCCCAGTTTTATCATTCTTCGTGCTATATCATCTTTCTTGCTATACCAAGCAGCAAAGGGAGAAGCATTGTCAGACTGATGGACTTCAGGGGCGGAAGACTCTGCCATCTACCTTCTTTCCTAGCATAAAGTTTTAAGGAATTAATTCCTGCTTCATGTTGAGTTGAACTGGAGCTTGGCTTTTAGAACATCCAGTCTTAATAAAAACATTGTCAGAATTGTCAAGGGCTGAGGTCCCATCAACACCTTTAAGAAAATTATCCTCACTATTAAAGTTCTAAAATGTCTAATTTTGCTCTTGAATATTTGGCTGCTCTTTTTAAAATCTGAGTTGTTATACCTCTGTAGTACCTGTAATTTTATGTGTATATGCTTGGGAAAGGATTCACCTCATTTGGCTGTATCCATCTAGGAGCTGGACTTCTAGCCCAGACTGCCTCTACAGTCCTACTTGTAGAGGACTAGTGTCTCCAAAGAGCAACTCATCCCACCTACTCTACAGATCCATCTTAATATGAGAATGACTGCTTTCCAGATGTGTCTCTATGATCTGCCAAAGAAGGCTGGGTATTTAGATCTGAACCAGATGAATGAAACTACATGACTAAATTTTAGATAACTCATAATCTCATTAGTAAAAAGAAAAAGAAAATCAAGTTGCATAAGCATTGCCATTGAATGACCAGCTGGAGTGCACGGAGCTCTGCCTGGGGATGGATGAGGAGCCGACCGAGAGCTTATGGGTCAGAATCAAAGGGAAGGCAGGGACAGGTGACATTATAGTGGGGGTCTGCTACAGGCCACCTGACCAGGAAGACCGAGCGGATGAGGCCTTCTATAGACAGATAGGAGCAGCCTCACGCTCACAAGCCCTGGTCCTCATAGGGGACTTCAACGACTCCAATATCTGTTGGAAGGACAACACGTCAGGGCACAAGCAACCTGGAAGGTTCCTGGAATGCGTCGATGATAACTTCCTTCTCCAAGTGGCAGAGGAGCCAACGAGGAGAGGTGCTATGCTGGACCTTGTTCTCACCAACAAGGAGGGGCTGGTGGGGAATGTGAAGCTCAAGGGCAGCCTGGGCTGCAGTGACGATGAAATGGTGGAGTTCAAGATCCTTAGGGCACCTCAGAGGGCGCACAGCAAGCTCACTACCCTGGACTTCAGGAGAGCAGACTTTGGCCTCTTCAGGGATCTGCTTGGTAGAGTGCCATGGGACAAAGCCCTGGAGGGAAGAGGGGCCCAAGAAAGCTGGGTAATATTCAAAGATCACCTCCTCCAAGCTCAGGAGTGATGCATCCCAAAAAATAGGAAGTCGGGCAAAAACGCCAGGAGGCCTGCATGGCTGAACAAGGAGTTCCTGGACAAACTCAAACACAAGAAGGAAGCCTACAGAGGGTGGAAGCAAGGACAGGTAGCCTGGGAAGAATACTGAGAAATTGTCCAAGCAACCAGGGATCAGGTTAGGAAAGCTAAAGCCCTGATAGAATTAAATCTGGCCAGGGACGTCAAGGGCAACAGGCAAGAAAAGCTTCTGTAGGTACATCGGGGATAAAAGGAAGATGAGG
>NW_008824866.1:1845793-1847560 GCF_000699105.1 Pygoscelis adeliae
GGCTTATAAAAAAGATGGGGGCAAACTTTTTAGCAGGGCCTGTTGTGACAGGACAAGGGGGAATGGCTTTAAACTAAAGGGAGGTAGATATAGACTAGATAGTCTATTTCTTCTATAAGGATGAAATTTTTTACGCTGAGGGTGGTGAAACACTGGCACAGGTTGCCCAGAGAGGTGGTGGATGCCCCATCCCTGGAAACATTCAAGATCACGTTGGACGGGGCTCTGAGCAACCTGACCTAGTTGAAGATGGCCCTGCCCACGGCAGGGGGGTTGGACTAGATGCCCTTTAGAGGTCCCTTCCAACCCAAACTATTCTATGATTCTATAATGAAACTGTCCTCCTTTAGTACTCTTTAGCGGTCATTGACTTACTCTTGTTTCCACAGTTCTATCACCTGCCCAAAACACACATGAGGCTGGCTGGTCTTTATTTAGCCACATTTAACAAGTCATTATCTTCAGTTTTTTTTAAATGATGGCAGAATAATACTAAGATTTTTTTTTCAGTCTTTTCAGTCCCCCAGTATTTCAGAACTGAGAAACATTACCAGTGGCTCAAAGAGTGCCCTAGACTGCTTTTCTGAAAGCCTTGTTTGCAATCTACCCATACCTTTAATTTTAAAATCTTACGCTTTGTTTCCAAAAAGGTGCAGTGTTTAGCAACTGCATCTGAACATCCTCCTTACTGTCTGTTTGGAGTGATCAGACATGGCCTGTCTACATCAACTGGCTTTCCCTCAGCTGCAAAAGAGTAACATTTATTGACTCTCGTAGCTAGACTACCACATGAGTGTGCACTGTATTTACTATAAAGGCAGTCTGAAGGATGAGTTGCACATTTGTACCATGAGCAAAGCTAGCTAGCACAAGGCAAGCCACAGAAGGAATCCGTGACCATGCACATGAAAAATGGTGGCAATTCATGATCTGAAACATCTTCAGAAAGTCTACTTCCAATTCTTTATCAGGTCTGACATTTTTACGCATAATCAGTTATTTGTCGCATTTAGAAGTAAAATAGTTCTTCATTCTGTTCAGGGGATCATCTTGGAAAACCACTTCCATAGCTTAAAACAATTATGATTATCAAAGGCCAGTGAAACCACTAATTCCCTGATGAAAAGTTTGAGACCTAGCGAGAGAAACGCCAGGCTTCAGCCGCAGGCCTCGCTGTCTACCGGAGGGGACGGTCACTCGCTGCCCCTACGCCTACACAAACTCGGTGGTTCCCCCAAGCCCAACAGCCGCCGCCTCGCCGCTGTCACTCGCTGCCCCTACGCCTACACAAACTCGGTGGTTCCCCCAAGCCCAACAGCCGCCGCTGCAGCTTTCAGTGCCCTCAACGGCTGCTGCGCGGGGGTGGGCACCAGGAGGTGAGGGTTTGGTTTTGCTAAGCCTGGCTCTGTGGGTTTGAGTCCGAAATCCCCAACCAGCAGTGGTTTGCATCTGGGTCCCACCCAGCTGGATCCCAAGAGTCGGGGGGGGGAGGAAGAAGAGACGTCGTCCTGGTTTCATACAAAAATAACCAAAATGACAGTTGGTTTTGGTTTGAGCAAAGTAAAATCAGGGCAGTTCGGAACAAAGCTTTATTTTGTATTAACAGCCTGAGGTTAGAAAAACTGCTCTTAAGTTTGATCCATGGCTAGCAACAAAATGAGCAAGAATCTTCTGCTGAGTGACCAAAACTACTAATGCCGCCAGGGTTATGGTGCTGCGACACCCGTGCCCGCCGAACACCCAGCCCCAGGGCGCCCGCCGCCCGCT
>NW_008824866.1:1847840-1877434 GCF_000699105.1 Pygoscelis adeliae
GGAAGCTGGAGCCCGGCCCTGCTGTGGTATCTCTGGGGCAGGGATTGAGGCCCCAGGGGCTGACGTGGGGTCCTGGGCAGGGTGCGGGCAGCCCCGGCGGGTGGGCAGGGGCGGTCAGGGCTGTGGGTGCCCTCAGGGCCCTGACACAAGGATCCTGATGTAACCTAGTTATTCACTGTCTGAGCATCAGCTGTTGTTCTAATGCTGTCTCTATTAAGTGTGTAAGAATGTCTTTGAAAACCACAGTCACTTCCACAGGTCGCTACCTATTTTTCCTACAAGCCAAGACTCCCATCATAAACACAGGGCTGCCCACTGGTAAATCGAACAAAGCCTGTGCCCTCCCCAGCAGCCCTGACAAACAGGGGCGGCTTTGGAGCGCACCCGCCGGAAAAGCAGGATGGTGTCCTTCACCAGGATTGCGGTGAGGAGGAGAGGAAAGCACACTTCAAAATCAAAGCATCTCCCACCCCTCCTCACTCATCCCCACTAAGATGTGGCCTCCAACTCCATGTAAGGTGGTGCTTTCTCCCTATTCCCTAATACTCCCTACTATAGGGAATATTCCCTGTTGCCTGTGAGATGTTGTGTCTCACAGCATCAGGCACAACTCAGTTCTCTCCAGCAAGGCTGCAATCTTTTTTATGGTATGTCCATCAGCAATAATAGCTCATTCTTTAATGGAATATTTGTTACTTGCTTTGCTATTGCAGTACAGCAGCAGTTCCTCCATTGTCATAGCAAATGTTTCACTTCTTTCTCTCCGCAAGCACTTACCTGGTTCCCTATTCCCATAGTTTCTGAGCACATCATACTCTTTTTACCTTCTCTTTTTATTCTTGCAAGGTAACGAATCTCTTTCTGCCTGACCTGTATCCAGAAAAAAACTTATTTGACTCAGAGTTGACATCTGAAGTTGTGGGCTAACAGTGTAGTTTTTACGTTTCCAGATGAGTGATAGACCCTGCAAACAGAGGTGATAAGCAGAATTCTAAAACTATTAAATAGTTTATAGCAAAACTACAGGAAGACTACGAGAAGCAAAAACACAGAAAGACTAAGAGAAATGAAACATTGTAGTTTAATGAGCGAGGCAGACAACTAAACTGAGCAGGACCATAGTTTCTAAATAAACATTTGAACATATTGACTGCGTAGTCCTTAAGTTATCACAGTGTGTTACTGCAAGCAGATTTTTCTTTCATGTTAGAGAAAAAGAAAAGAAAGAAAACAAAAAGTCAAGAAATATTCTTTCTTAAGAGGTCAGTCAGAAAAAGTTATCTGCTGTGGGACCCACCCTATCTGACTGTCCAAAAGCTCCACATCCAGCCTACAACCAATACAGAGTGATGGTCACCTTCCAAGGGCAACTTATTATAAGATAAAGGCCTAAGAGCTTGAATGAATCAACCTGGAGATACCCATTTCTCTCCACTGAGGCCAAGAAACTAGATCAGACACCTGACTTCAAGATGCCAATAATTGGGTGGTATGAGTGCATCCCAATGCCTAAGAAGCCATTACACTGAGTGAATATCATTAGCAGGGAATTCACACAAAGCTTCACGCTTGTCCCCTGTGAAGGACATGGAGAACCCAACCATTCTCCTAAGATCTGGAAAATCAATAGAGGGAGCTCCCTACACTCTCTCCATCCCAGGCAAGACACTGCTACTGCTCACCTACCCTAGTTAGCCGGCCTCCTTAAACCCGCTTCTGTAAACTATTGCATATGCACAGAGGACTGGTGGAATAAAGGGCTTTAAGAGAAAGCAAACCATCCCTCCACTGTTTCTGGGAGCCAGGGAAAGGATATGGAAAGAATACGCAGTGAACTCTGGAACTGAGCTCAGTGATCTCCACTACAAACCTCAGGTCACCAAAGCTCATCTAGGCTCTACAGCAGGGTAAAGTGTGCTGACTAGCCCTCAGCTCCCTTCAGGACCTGACAGAATTGGGAAGCTCATTGGAGTCCACCTGCAGTGAGATATGTATGTGTTTGGGACATTTAGACAATCAGCTCACTTTTGGCAGGCTATGGCAAGTTTTCACACTGCTAGTGGTACTTGGTGTTTCTTGTCTGATACACCTTAAAAGATTGTGATGGAACCATGCAAGACCTGTGCAAGATCTGTGGGGGGCTTGAGTTGTATCTTCATTCATAGTTTATGAACAGAAGGAAAATGATTTTCATGAAGATCTGCAAAGTCTTGCTTGGCTGTCAGAACAGGGAATTATACAAAAGACAGTCCTGAAACACTTCTTGACAGGGTGAAGTTTGTCCACTGAAAGACAGGAAAGGGATTTCTTACATTGAAGACAACACCTGCAAGGGCTGCTTGGAATAGGTTACCATATCCCTTGATTCCTAACACTGAGATCAGGAGGAGTAAGATAGGGGGGGTTAAAAAAAAAAAAAAAAAAAAAAAAGAAAGTGTTTCTGAGTGTTTACAAGGCGTCGGGATGGGATATGAACACCTGCAGTCTTCCAGAGCCCTCAAAGAAAGGAGCTCAGAGTGTGAGGACTGAGATTTGTTAGGTCAGAAGGTAGTGTTGGAGACATCAGTCATGCTTTAGGAGATGTAAATCCTCAGGACTCATCTACAGAATAACACTGGGTGATTAAGACGAGCAGAAGACTTAATGGACTTTACATTCAGCCAAACTCTGGTGGAGAGGCTCCCTCTCCACAAGCCATTTCAGCACTAACAAAACCCTCTGTCATTCCTAACAAAAGCCTCTTTAAGAGGCAATTATCACTAAGGCAAAATTCAGTAAATTTGACTCACTTTATTGCCTAAGACCTCTGGAGTTTTGAAAAGAAAATCTAGACCCCTAAACTGCAAAATGCAATTTGCCCTGCTGCACCAGGATGTCCTGCACTGCACAACACAGGAGACTCAACAGCATGAAGCCATTTTGTTCCCATCTTGTGAGGGTGGGGACACACTGGTTTCATACAGGCTCTGCTGAAGACATAGATATGAGAACCCTGAGAAAAATCAGTCTGTCCTGTTAACCTCCCTGTCCTACAGAGTTTCATTTTTCAAGTAATTACACAGCAGAAGCATTCTCTGGAGTAGTGGTTGGTCTGTGTTAGAGCTTCCTTCACCACCATGATATACAAATTATACGGAGAGATATTACAGCTTCCTCTCTGTGGGAGAACAACGAGGTCTGAGAACCTTAACAGCATGTCCTACATTTTTAACTCATGACCTCTATTGCTTGTTTGTTTTTTATTCCAAATTGAAAGTACTTGACAGCTATTCTGATCTCAGGCTACTGATAATGTGTCTGCAGCTGAAATGTCACCCATTTTAAGGGGGGGGGGGGGGGGGGGGGGGGCAAAAGCAAAACAATCACTTCTCTCTTTGACTTGATCTCTGGGGCATCCGACCCAGATTTAGCATTATCTGAAGTATTCAGCGAGTGCTTCCACAGATGTGCAGCTCCTTTTGAAGAACTGTCTCAAGCATCATTTTAAGCCTTGGGTATAAAATAAACTTCAAATCTGTTACAGCTTGAACAAAAAGCAAAGCTGGCAGCCATTCTTTCCTTTAAAGACCTCTGTTTACTGTAGAGAGTTTTAGCCATGTTTTAATTTCAGAATTTTTTAAATATGTATTTTCTGAGAAATAAACATAGATGACTGAACTGTAAATTAAACCTGAGTCCCCTGGCTGCTAGCCCAGGCATCTACCAAGAAGGCCGACTGTCGTGCAAGTTCAGCTGCATCTCCCTGGCTGCCCTATAGCCAGGACAAGCTCTGTTCATGTTCCTCTTAAAATGCATGTATTCAGTGGTACAGGGATCAGCAAACCAGAGCTTATTCTGTTAGACTTTCTACTCCCAAGGAGTCTCATATGGCTGCTGGCCTGCGTGATTAAGTCCACACAGGTACAGTATAGAAAAACACTTCCATTGGTATAGAAAAACCCATGGATCAGTACTGAGCATCAGTACTGAGGCTGGTAGTTAGATACTGCATAGTTGCTTATGTGCTGGAAAGGCAAAAGAAGAATCTGAAATGCAATCAGCTAGTAAAGCTGCGACAGTGGCTGGAGAGGGAGCGTTGTCGGTGAGATGGGTGACAGCAGAGGGAGCAGCACAAACGCTGGGGGAAAGGTAGGAAGTAAAAGAGAAAACAGGAGCCAGCCCTCCAGTACATTTGGCAATGACACCCACTGGCTCGCTGCAGGTATGGCCATGCGTCGCGCAGGCTGGTCTTTCCTGAGGATACACTTCTAAACTCCGTACCCCTGGTTTCTAGTCACTGCACAGACAAATCAGTGATGCAGATCTATCTGGTGACTCTGAATCCCCCTAACATATCCCTGGAGAGCCTCGGGGGAGTCTGTGGTTCCTTTTACTGCCAGGACTACATTGTCTGAAAACTGGGCAATTGCTACTAGCAGCAATAAGCTTTTGAAGAAACACTGTGCATAAACACCACAGTGGATCTGCAGGCAGGTCTGCATGCTAGGCACTCCTCTTTCTTTGCCAGTGACAAACACAATAGCACACTCTTAGTTTTTAAGAGTTTTTTGTGCCTAAAATAAATGTGGTAGGTGAACACCAAGAATTTCAGCAGTATGGAAAATAGTCAGGTGAGTCAACAAAAACTGTGCTGCTTCTTTAAAATAGCAGATCATTACATGTCAGTCAGAGCATGGCAAATGGAAAGGATTCAAGTGTATTCCCACTTGATCCAGATCTGGCAGAAGCTTTTAACCATCACTGATGAGACTAAGTTGGCTGTAATAAGCATGCAAGTGATAACCCAGAGTACACTAAGCCAGCAATGATGTTGTTTATAATAATGATTAATGGAGAATTACAATAACACAAACACACATCCATATGCTCTATGAGTTGCTAACTAGCAAGGGAGAAGATGCAGCCCTTACGAATCCATGAAGGCACAGTGCAAATGATGTGGCTGTTTCAATGAAGAAAGCTCAGTGCAAACTGCTACGGAAGAACGGGGAATTTGGCTAAATTTCAGCAGAAGTGTCTGCCTCCACAACAGGTATCAAAAGTTACTGGGCCCAGGGGAACTATTTTGAGTAAGCGTAGATGCAGTAGCAAACACATCATGTGGTGTGGTATGCAGTATTGTGGATGCTTCTTTTACATCAGGAGGACAGTCATGGGCTAAAGAAGAAAAGCTGGATACTTGTCTACAGTGTTCATACTATCCCAGTCATTTTACTTGCAATGTCTAGAGCCACCTGCAGAACCAAATTCCTGAACTGCCTGCAGAACAAAATTCCTGTGCTTGTCTACCTACACATAAATTTGATTTTTTATTTAGCTTTCATACCTGACAAAATTTATACTCCATATAGTGATACCCCATCCAATGCGGAGACCAGCTTCAGGTATTAACACATGCAAATAATTGACAGACCCACAAATTCAATGCCAGCAAAGTGTATTACAACACTCTTACAAGAAACCATGCCAATAGAACATTGCTATATGAAAGACCTTGTGCAGAGAATAACTATTTGACCTAGTATGACAGAAAGACAACAGAAATTATGTTTGCCACTCTGGTGAGAAACACCTGTAGCGCAAGAGCTTAAGAAAATGAGCCTCGAACAATGGATCCAGTTTAGAAATGGGTTTCACCAATAATCATAGGAAAGAACAAGGCTTTTCATACTATTTTCATACAATTTCATACTACTTTCATACTCGTCTCTGCATGATCTTAAGGAGGCCAGATGAAGCCATGGTGACAGACGTATGGAGTAACTATGTCACCGTTGAAAAAGTATTTGTTCTGATGGACAAAGTTGTTTTATACTTTTGCTGTACAGAGTGTGTCTCGGCAAGTAATGCTGCTGGCAGGCAGCAGAGACCTCACAGCACATAGTATACATAATAATTTACCATTTTAAATGTCTGCCCTAAAGCATTCATATCAGATGCCACATACTTTTTCTGAAAATGATGTCCATGACTTCCAATAACCAGCCTAGTTGCCCATTATGGTCTGGATGATGTTACTGTACTATAAAAGACTTCCAAAGTACATGAAAAAGACTTCTCTACTGCATCAACACAACAGGACTGAAACCAAACTTTGACAAATACCACTTTCTGTGCACAGAATTGGCTTTTATTGGGCAAGAAACTCCTCCCTTTTGAATGAAATTTGGCAGTCTTTACAAAAGTCAGATCCCTGAAAATATTGCACACATTATGTTTGTTCTTTAGGAATAAATGACGGTGTGCAAAGCTTATCCCTATCTTTGCTTCAGCTGTAAAACTATTAAAATATTACTTTGAGGAACTCCAAAGTTGTCCTAGATGTATGCTGCAAAAATGTTTGAAATCAGGAGGATCGTGGATAGCCCAGGACTTAGGCTGTTTGATCCTGGATTGTCTACAACTTATTGATGTCTTAGATGATGGACCAGAACTGGATGTGCTCAACTTCATCAGGACAGCATGGAGAAAGACACTGTATTTGCTCAAGAATTTTCAAGGGAGAAAAGAGTGAGCAGTCTCTTGTAGAAAAAGCTTATCCTTAGTCTGGCGTCAGAAAGCCATGGAGCTGTGGACCCCTGCTGCACAAAGACCACAGCCCTTTGACCACACTGTGAACAATGAACAGGTCCATTGAGTGCAGATCTGAATTGTCCAATGGTCAATGACACTATATATGTTTACACATGAGACAGACCCAGACGAGATTGAAAGCTGGCTGCTTGTCTGGCTTGCTCCTATTCTTTGCCACCTACGCTGATGGATGATGACAGTGCACTTACTGCACAAGCATACAGACCGGCTGCAGCTGCAGGAAAGCAATGTAAAGAGCTTTGCTTAGCGTGTCTGATTCAATAAAAACAATGTGGTTTCCTGACACCAAGATGGCTTAACAGTTCCAAGCCTTGAGCCAGCTCCACTGTCACACTTCTGTGGATTCCAGAGTAATTTGTCTCTATGGACAAATGTGTGATATAAGCTATTTATCAACTTCTTATTCAGGGGAATCTGTTGGAAAGCATGCCCACATGGCTCAAAAAAGGTTCAGTATGAAAAAGTGTTTATCCAATCTGTGCAGGTGTCCAGGACTGGATTCTCAACTAAAAGCTCCTCTGAAAGCTTGTGTTATTTGCCAGTCCCATGACAAGGCATGGCAAGCTGCTTATGTATCTTTTCAATCTGTTCCTCTACCCAGATTGTCGGAAAAAACCACTATTAACTTCACAACCCTGTTAGATCATGTGCCATTTAATTGTCACTGTGCTATCCCAATCATTTCATGCAGTAGCTAGAAGCGTTCCTATATACGTTTACATACATTTTTATAGGTGCATATATACATACACATATGTATGTATACATATATGCATGATGTTTATATTTTCATGAGAAAAATCCACAAAGAATTCATATCAGCCAACAGGTTAAATTTCCCCTCATTAGAATCTGACATTTTTTGAGGAAGAAAAGCATAATGTACAAAAATCTTTTTTTTTTTTTTTTTTTGTGATGAGGGTGGTGAAACACTGGAACAAGTTGCTCAGAGAAGCTGTAGATGCCTCATCCCTAGAAACATTCTATGATCATCCAAATATTACCTGTAGTCCAACAGAAAAAATCAAACATTACAAAGGGACTTTGAAAAGGTGTTTGCAGACTGTTCCCTTGGAAGAGAGGGTTTGAAAAGCCCTTGTTACAGATGCTCTACAAACATACCAAGCCACACACCGTCTAACAACTTACTTCATGAATTTCTGCGTGGTAGGGTAGGTGCATCATAAACTACATGTTGCTGATACAGCAACAATTTGAATACACATGCAGTAATCCAATGAAAAGTATAAAAAATCTTCCTATTTCCTCTCATTTTGCTCTTCATATTTCTCATTTTGTACTTTGCCAGAGACAGCATCAAAATGTTTGGTCTTCCTACCTAGTATAAATACCTTCTCATTTTACTTCAGCCTCTCCAATACTAAATGCATACAGGAATTTGAACCAACTCAGCATCCTACGAAATCCTAGCTATCACTTGCATGGATGGGAAACTAAGAAAGTTCTGGAAAGAGGTGAGGTTTCAATTATTTTTGCCTAAACCACAGTTTGTCTTTTTGTTCCTAGGTTATTGGCAGCCTCATAAGTGATGATCCAGTCGCTGAACACTGCAATAACAAAAAATCCCTTGCAGTAGGAACCAGGTTTTCTTCCAAGAAAAGGAGGGAGCACTGTTGCCTGACTGGTGGTGCCAAACAGCAGAAAGTGCCGATCAGCTGTTCCCAAAGAGAAGTGCTGGGACCCTTTGCTGTGTTGATTGTCCTCTCCTTGTGCGTCCTTTGCAAGCCTCAGGCTGATGTGGGCACTGCTAGACTGTCTCCGACTTTGGGTGCTGTCATGATGGTCAGTTAACTTCTCACTAGAGAGCCCTCTCAGAACCATTCACACTGAAGGTTGCACAGAAGTCCTGAAGGTGACCTCAGCTCAAACACAGACAACACTTCTTCTAATGAAGAAGCACTTTCTTCTCACCTAAGTGGCTGAATCCTAACCACTTCATTCCATAAAATAAAATAAGTGCCACCTATAGTGGCACCCTGCAGGTCATCTATTCCTAGAAAGCCACATTAAAAAAAAAGAGTCCTAAAGAAAAAATGGAGAGAGAGCTATGAAGATACCCTACGCAAAGTACTGAATATTTACATAACAGATTGATAAGAAAGGCGATATACAATGAACTCCAAGAGGTCTCTGAAGACCTGAACTCTCAGTGCTGATGAGAAGGAGTCAGAAAGATGTTGAGATGGCTCCAATCTTTATATCCCTGGCTGGGAGAAGAAGGACATCCTGAGAATGTGCCCCAACAGGTACAGCAACCCAGGAGTTGCTAGAGCATGGGAACCATGTGTGGGTTTGTCACCAATCAGGTGAAAAACAACTTCCAACCAGAAAAAAAAAAAAAACACGTTGATTTTCTTTTTAGCAACAGCAATTTTTCAAGCCAGGTGACTAGACAGAGACGTTTACTTTCAGTGCAGTCACCTAGATAAAGGTCTGGTGTTCAGTGGGGCTGTGCACTAGGCATTTCGTTCCCAGCAGCAGGAAGGGGCAGGTGCCTTGGACCCATGGGTAGTTGCAACCTTCAGTGATGGGACTTGTGATACCTTTAGGTGTGCGAGGTGTAGGTGAGAGAAACTGAGGTTGTGGTTAATGCTGTCGGATCCAAGAGACATGTTCAGTTCTCAGCGTCGCCACTTAACACAGTTTGATCTCTGCCTTGCATGTTGCAACCTTTTTCCTATCCACTCGCCTTGCCTATATAGTCTATGGCAGGAATTGCTGTTGCGAGTCCCATGCCCAATGCTATTCCACTGTTGCCTAGGGCCTCTAATAACAGAAAATAATTACAACCATAATCTTAGAAACCAGAGTTTGAAAAAAAAAAATTTGATTTCCAGGGATGCTTTGGGCAGCTTTTTACTTTCTCTGTGCGTGCAGCTCCCTCAGTGCTGGCACGAATTCCACATTTGCCCCGGTTGGTCGGAGGCAGAACTTTGGGTATAAAAAAAGGAGGTTTTCGCATAACTCCCTTTTTTTGTATAAGTGAAGTTTAAAAGACTTTAAAAACCGTCAGAGGAAAAAAAAGGAAGAAGAAGAACTTAGTCACCAGGATATGAAAAACTGCTTTTTCTAGACATCCTGGTTGACTTCCAAGCTGCATCTGACAGCTAGAGAAGCGCAGTCCATCATGGCTCTTTTTCCATTTCCAATCCTTTCCCTGAAGCCTTTCATTTCTGTAAAACATTCCCTCTCAGTGTCCCCCACACTTCATCCCACTCATGACTGGCTTAAGTGATGCATCTGAAAGATCTAAGCTGTGTGAAACACGACTTTGTGCAAGTCCAACACCAGGGACGGATAGAGGGACTCAAACAACCCTTTTTTTTCTGCAGATGTGGTAATTTGGGAAACTTACAGATGCTGAATCTGTCACACTAGATCCATTAGTCTCTGCGCAGAGTACTGAGTATGCTCGTGTGTGCACATGGTCATATAGAAACCATCTCCCAATCTCCCCATACAGGAGAAAAATCAGAAAAAATTGTAGAGCTTTCCTTTCCATTAACCTGATCTTTCAGCTATACCTTCCTAACCTGAGAGGAGTGGGTACCCTACAGCTTATAAAGGGTAAGACAGCTTTGAGTGGGGAATTTATTTTCCTCTTAAAACCAACATATGTATTTTTTATTAATTCATCCTCTATCTTCTAGCTTTAGCAATAGCCTGTACCATGTCAGGCTTTACTGAAGACCTCCCATTTGTGTAAGAATTGCTATACTCCATCAAGCCACAATCTGCTTAGTCTAATATCTTGCTTTCAAGACTTGCCAAGATGTTTCAAAGGAAATTCTTGAAAATCCCAGTGGTACTCAAATTATGGCAAAATCTGTTTCTAAGATGCTACCTTCTTTTTAGCAGTTGGTTTATGTCCTTATTCTTTCTGCTCTCCGTTTTCAATATTTATGTCAGTAAACAAGGTCAGATCCTCGTCAGTTATCTAAAGGGAGCATTGCTCCACCGATTCCAGTTGAGATGCATCATGTCATACAAGATTAAGATGTGTTTCCCTCTTCTTATTGTGCCCATCATTGCCACGGTATCAAAGCATTATCTTTTGAAACAGTAGCATTTTTTGTTTGGTTAGTTTTGGACACTGATAATTTAGTAAAGGACTTCATAGATCTGTCTGCTGTGCTCTAATTTATGAATTATAATAGTTCATTTTAAATGCACCGTAAGTCCTGTAAGTGGTTCATGTAGCCCTTCCCAAGAGCTGCCATGCATGGCGCCTGATAGGCAGTGTAAGTAACCCTGCTCACATCCGAGGCCTCCCCTCACTGTTCACCTCTTTCTGCAGGATCATCAGTGATGATATTCTACAGCATGGATTGCAACTGTTTCTCTTTCAGCCTGTCTAAAATCAGTCATTTTTCCTTTTTCTTCTGTTTCTGTCTCTTGGCCCGTTTCTAATCCATGACAGCACTTTTCTTCTTGTCCCGTCACTGCTTAGTTTCTTTAATACCCTCTTGTGAGGGATTTTGTAAGAGACTTTTTGAAAGCTTTGGTGATCTCCTGAAAGGAGGGTATGACATCATTTCAGAGTCCAAACATTACCTGCCCCCTGTCTCCCTGCAAAATCTGCCGAGGTGAGAAGGGCGGAGGGGACTGAACAGCCATTGTGTGCGTGCTGGCTGGCACAGCCTCCTCCATCTGATGGTGCTTTCCATGGAAATTGTAGCTGCATTCACTTTGGCTGAGATCTGAGGGCTATTTTTGGAAGGTTTAAGAACCTCCAGGGAGTCACTTTTATTCATGTAAAGGGTCTTGAGTTTAATTTATTAAAGAAATAAAAACATGCCCCCATGCTTAACTTCAGTTGGCTTTTACAGAGTATGAAGAAGGGGAATGGCTGGAGCAGAAGCCAGGTGGGTACGGATCCCTGGTTTGCTGGGATGGCTTTTCTGAACCAGGACAGGATCAAACAGCCTGAGAGGACATGAGTGGGGGAGAGAGGAGCTGATGCTACCTGTGACCAAAGGATTGTCAACAAATGATGATGGCCTGGGGCAGTGAATAAAAGTCCTTTGGATCTTCCACAAGACTTCCCTCCAGGTGAGGGAAGAGGTCAGGAGAAGAGAAGAAGGTTTTGGGGGAGAGGTGTACAGAGGACCAAAGAGGGGAGTTTTTGAGCACAGTCACTTCAGTAAAGGCAAGTCTCAGTGGAGAGTCACTCACTTTAGACAGTGGAGTGACTATAATCTGCCAATACGCTATATTACAGAACATAGATAGACCATGCTGCTGCTACTGTGTAACTCAGGGTGGATGAGTTGTCCTTTTTTTTTAATCTTCTCTACTCCAGTATACTAGGTTATGTGGACACAGGAACAGAGAGAGAATCTAAGGCATAATTTTGGAGAAAATCAAGCCTTGTTGGCTTTTTAAAAGTGAGCAACCTGTACATTCAAAAAGTAGGCATTTGAGAGCATGTCAAAGTTTGTTTTGATTCACTGAGGGGTAAATTTGCCATTGTTTGTGTTGGAAGAAATTGATTCTAGGGGTTGCGTAAGTTGGAAGCTTTTTAAATTTGGGACAGCTGGGCTTCCCAAAAATTAACAAATGGCCTTAGAATCTGCAATATTGTTGTATTTAAATAACCATTAGTGTGTAGCCTCCAAAACCAGGCACATCTTCTCCAAACCATCCTTTCCTTCTCTTCTTATCTTGGAATTCTCCCTTACTTGAAGGTATCTTCTATGGACATCCAGGGACTTTCATCTACTGCCCTAACTTCTTGCAGCAGAGTCTTTTGGTCACTGATGGTGCCATATCTTTTTCAATAAGCTCAGTGTTGGCATGTAGGAACTGGTGCTGCCTTAGGGGGCTTGGGAAACTTCTGAGCAATTGGAATTAAACATCCTTTGGCCACAGGTGAGAAGGCAGTGTGCAGTAATTGTCTAGCTAGACAAAGTGGGATTGCTTGGGTGTTATCCAGAAGGTGCATGTCTGAATATAATGTATTAATGCAACAGTCAAGAAATGCTAATGCCACTGTTTTCCAGGTTAGCAGATGTTGGTGGAGGGGAAAACCTCAGAAAAAATGGGATCAAAGGGAGTGAGGGATTCAACTGTCATTTTAATGGGTCATAAAATGGGTAGGCGTCTCCTGTAATAAACCTTAATTGAGAACGTGTTACCAAAATAGATGCGATAAGTCATACTTGATACAGAAAAATGTCTTCTCCTTTCTATCTGAATAGCCTTTTTCTGTGTTGTGGTATTTCCTGACTGCACCATTTGGCTCATTGTGACAGCAGAACGATTCAGTGTAGCTGCGAGAGCTTGGAGGCAGGCTCTCTCTTCTGTCAACAGGCAACTTGAAGGGTTTGCCAGATAGATAAGCTCCAGGCTGTACTTTTGCCTCAGGATACCAGCACACGTGCCAGCCCAGGTAACAGCAAACTCCGGGATTAAGCTAGGAAATAAACTGTAATGTAAATAGGTGGAGGTTTTGAACCAAATTAATAATACATTTGTTGAATGCAACCTTTCTTTTTCCTCTTGACCGTTGATAATTTATAGCACCCTGCACTAATTTGTTCCTCTTTCCGATTGCCCATTTTCCTCCTTTTCTTTTCCTTTCCATCCAGCAAGTGTTTCTATCCCCAAAATTTCAAACATCACCATTATGGCAGTAACTCCCACCACAGAGGTGCAGACCTTACCTCTACCAATGGCAGGTAATGCAGACCTGAGAGATATTGGTGCTGGTAAGGCAGGAAGGTATTATGAGATTATAGCTATCCTAGTAATTTAGGCACGCCTAGGTTTAAATATCTAGATGGATGGACCAACTGGAACAGCACCCCCTGGCTTATGACACCTCCTGATCAAGTCCAGGAGCTGTCTGGGAGAACGGTCAAAAGCATGCCTGAAACCATATAACAGTATAGGTGATCATAGTCATTGTCCAGAAGTGTTCCCACCATTTGATTTTCTAGTACAGACTTAGCCTGGATGTCCTTTGTACTGCATAGCAAATACCAAAAGCAAATGAATTGGTGGTGCCCCGGTCAGGGTGGTCAGTACTGAAGATGTTGGCATTATCTGCTCTCATACTGCCAGGATGATCACGGGCATATTTTAATTCTTGATGCTTTGGGGACATGATACCAGAATCTGGTGGCCAGAGCTCAGGAGGGCTGCAGAGGAAGCTACCAGCTCTTCTCCAAGGCAGGACTGCAACTGAGCTCTCTGAATCACCATTATGGAAAAGAGATTAGATCCCTTTCTCCAGCTATGGAAATGGTCCCTCTTTGAACCGTGAAAGTTGTTACTAGATAATCAGTAACACCTGCAGCAGAACAGTAGCTGTAGATAACTCTGCCATGTTTCATGGGACCGAGGAAAGATGCATGGATTTTTCCAGCAAAAATACGTTCAGGTGTGCTGACCCAGTGGTTTGTGGTGGTTTTGGGAACGACACCAGCTGAGCGCTTTTGCAGGGCAGTGGCATTTCCTTGGATACAGGCAGCACCAGGCGCAGACGAGGCCAGTGCAAACCAAAGCAAAGCAGCGCTGCAAGGGATCAATAGGGAGGAAAAGGGGAAAAAAGGCAGGTAAAAGATATATCAATATTACTTTGTATTTAGAGATAGTAAAGTCTGTGGAGCAGACAAGATGATTAAAAGATAACACTAATGCAAGAATGAATTGGTATAAAATTAGTCATGAATACATGAATGAGGGTAATTAAAAGGCTTTAACTGTCAGATGGCAGTGAGGTTCTGGTATGCACTTCTAACGCATGCAAACTGCTTTAAAATGGAGCTGATTCAGTTTAAGAAAGTGATTGCCTGACGTGACTGTGAGAGCAGGAGAGCTGCTGCATCACCTCGAGGCTGCAGGCCCAGGAATGGCGCTGTTTAAATACCAGGATATATGCAATGATATACCTGAGCAAGACTACCTGAAGCCTCTCAGCCAAAGCAGCTGACAGCCAACTGCTTTGCAGAGACATCCTTTTCTTATAGACCAGTTTCTGCTGGCTCAGGAGATGAGCAAACATCATTCATCTGACTCACCTTCTAATGGACTTAAGTTATTATACATTATTCCCTACATCTGTATATAAGATCAATATATCTTTGCTTAAGCCCAATTAAAAGAAAAATCTGGTAGATTAATGTATGAAAACACCATTGTAATTTTATTTGATCAGTTCTTAAGCTAAAGACAACTGACTGCCGTGCTCTATTGGCACGCGGATGCTAGTCCCACGTGTACAACCACAACCAGCTCAGAGCAAGCCAGCTTCATTAAGCCACTCCTTAGTAACTCTAATCCTGGTGTTATATATTCCTTCTGGGACCACCAGGCAGAACCTGTCCTTTTCCCAGAAGGTCAGTGTTTTCTCTCAGCTGTTTTCATTTCCATTTTTTAAAGCCCACATGGGGAAAGGTGAGATTAATGTGGCCTAATTCTGTGGTGCTCAACCATAAGCAGTCTTTGCTAAAGCTAATGGGAATTGCTTGGGGCTGCAAATGCAGCACTGCACGAACAAACCGGAATTTGGACTGAAAAACAAGTATCCTAGGTCTTCTGCACATGCTTGATCACAGAAGTTCCCTCTGGTCTTAAGGCCTTACCTAAGATCAGAATTGCTCACAACAAGTTTATAGAAGCAAATTTTTAAAATATCTGAAAACCCGCATTAGTGCAATTCTGCCATTAATGTCATTGATATTTTTCCTACCTGTTAGGCATCTGTTTAACCCCCTCTGTGCCATACTGTAGGTCTGTGTTTGTAGTGTGGATGTAAGTCTGGGAAAATACATTCTGGAGCTTCTAACAACTGGAGGCCCTTGGTCTCCTGAGGCAACGGAGGACCCAGAGACCTTTGGTGTAAGTCATCATTTGCATTCAATATGCACCAGTATTCCAGCCCATGTGCTCAGGACACGTTCCCCCTTTCAGGAATTGCAGCTGGATCACCCACTGTCCGGATCTTAGGAAGCCACTCAGCCTTAGTGAAATTGCCATTACTCTTCCAGAAACGAATCACATCACACAAACAGTAACATTTTTTTAATGAACCTTACAAAAAGACCTGGTGAGTTGGTATAACACTCTCTGGAGTGAAGGAAGGCTGTGCTTTGCGATCTGCAATAGGCTGCAAACCAATTAAGAAAATTCAACTTCAGGAATGCAATTTGTTAATCTCTTTTCAGATGATTGTCTTGAAAACATCCAAATGAGACCTCACTTGACCTAGATGTAGGTCAACAGAGAGATAATTGCTTCAAAAAATAGTGTCGCTAATCTTGTGAGCACGGCAGCATTTTTGAGCAGGCTGTAAACAGCTGGAGAACCCTTACTAGAAAGCCAAGTCTGAGTGTGTGCTGTGAACAGTAGTGCTGCAGTAAAAACCTGGAGCATCTTCTTGTGGGTGTAGTGAATAGTGTAAATTCATGCCATATCAAAACTCCAAATTAGACTTTGCACCGTCTGCAAAAATGACTGTGAGTATAGGTGTTGCAGGGGAAACCTGCAGAGGAGGAAGTGCTGCACAAGCAGGCAGCAGGAGCATGGATGCCTCACCAACACCTTTCCAGGCTGGTCCAAAACTCATCCCATGGGTGTACTGCCCTCTTCCAGCATCCCCCACCCGGCCGTGGGCAGGACGTGAAGAGGTCCCAGAAAAATACAGCACAGGGACGACGTCCCAGATGACCAACAAAGTTTGGAAAGGGGAGGGAGGAATCACAGTGTCCTGCATATTTTTCCTTCAAAACATTGTAAAATTAGTACAAGTCCACATGACATACATGTCTTGGTATGTGTTTGTTTTCTTAACAACATGCTCCAGATAGCTGTAGCACTCCATGCACACATGGGGTAGGGTTGTCGTAGTAAATCCTGGGTCTTTGGGATCAAAAAACAGGGTAAATCAGTGGCAAAAGTGCCCTTCGCTCTCTCCGTGGCAATTCTATACTGTACCCCCATCTCTAAGCCAGTTTCAACTGGCTTTTGTTTCTTTGGCACAATATGCCATTACTAAGGCAAGAGTGAGTGTATTTGGCATTTTTAATCTTTTCTGACTGGAAGTTATTCTATGGTTTGTGACAACATAGTGAAGTGTATCTTCTTAAATAAATTTACCTTTCAGCAGAGATTCCTGGGAAGGAGGTTTTCTACAGGTGGCTTATTTGCTGCAAATGCCACGCAATGTTTCATTTCCTCTGAATTTTCTGCAGCGTTTTTTGTCTCTGTAATAAAATTCTCCATAGTAGATGGGTGAGGGTCTCCTTCTTTCTCGCTGCTTTTAACCAGCAATTTCATTCTGGTTGAAACTAGTTTGAGCAGCCGGGCAGAAATCTGGATTTCAGCAGATTGGCATTTGCATGCAAAACCCAACCATGTTGTATGACCTGCACTGCATCACACCCACTGAGGATCTGGCCCGTTTTTTAATGCAGGAAATGTTGATCTCCCATTAGGAAAGATCAAACCATTTCACACAAGGGCCAGGATCACGCACTCCATTTTACAGACAAGGAAGTGGAGCACAAAGAAGAAAAAAGAAGTGATTTGTCCCAGTACCGCAAGACAGAAGGAAATTTTTAAAACATTGTTTGACCTTCACATGGGATTGTCTTATCAGCTTGACCTTCACATAGTAATGGCAGCAAGGAAGTGATGATGTCAAGGGGATGGAAGATGGAAGGATGGAAGATGGAGGATGAAGGTGAGAGCTTTGAGGACTTATCTCCTCCAAAAACAGAAAGTTGGACATCCCTTAACTGTTAAAGGCAGGTCTACAATTCCCTTTACTTGCATCTGACTGTGGTTGCTCATAAATCCCCTGATAAGAAGTCAGAATTTTTGCAGAGAAATACACAATATTTTCAAGAAATTTAAATGACCTTCCTCATGTCAAGTGGAGTTAATTGGGACATATAATGTTTTTTCTCAGAAAATTCCAATTTGCCAGAATTAAAACATTATACAGGAAAAGCTGCATTCAAACAGATTTTTCAACATTTTCAAGAGCATTTTGTAAAGCTTTGAAATTATCAAAATGAAAAGTCTCAGGAGTTCTGATGTTCAAAATTCTGGTTCGCCAGCTCAGCACTACTTTGTTTCAAAATATAACCAAATTAAATTCAAAGCCTTTACTCAGGGTGGAAAAAATGCTGCCACATCTCATAACCTGTTCTACACAATTTTCATGAGCATCAATTACACCACAAAGCAAAGAAAAGTCAGAGCCTGTAAACCAAAATTCATCACTTCTCTGTGTCTTGGGTAGTCAGTTAAAACAGTGCGAAGCGGGCCTAGGTCTCGCACATTATTATTTGTTTATTAGTACCATTGTTCTGCAGAGCACCATTATTTAAGTAGAAATATGTTTTAAGGAATGGCCATAGAGAGCTGGTTTTCTGCCATCTGGAAAAAATAAAGGAGCCTGATTCTAAGACATGTTTGTGACATTTGTAATGTAGATATGATGCTGTACGCATGCAGAAAACGTGCAGGTAATGATTTTTCCTTGTGAGCATATGAGGCATTTTTTGGTGATTTATTGAATTGCTTTTCTGCAAAGGTAAGGGGAAAAAAAATTATGAGGGTCTAAGTAGAGGAGTAAATCTCCCAAAGGTGCTCTCTGCCTCTTGGTGCAGCCCAGCCTCAGTGTCCCACCAAGGTGGCTTTTAGCCCCAGAGCGCAGTCGGACACCTCTAATCCCCTACTCATGGCAGTCCCACTGCACTGGCCACCCCATCCCACACCGAGTGGGATGGGGCTGAGGCCGCAGGAAGGGGGTGCAAGGAAACCAGACCCCTGTTTTCCGGCCATGCTGTTGTCAGTCTGAGTGGACAATGGTTAAAAACCAAAAATAAGCACACCAAGGGCTATGTAGGGTCACAGTGAGTGGCAAGCTGGGGTGAGACCTGGGCAAGTCTATGAAGAACCTGAATAACCCCAAAATCATCTTGTCCACCCTACTGCTATCTTCGCCCACCGGGCAGCTTTAGCAGGCGTTTACTGTGCATGCCTTGGAGGCTGCTGACTAAAGCGGTGGTCCTGCTCTCCCTTCCTGCCCCATCCTCATCTCACCCTGGTTTCTGCAACGAAACACCCGGCTGCAAGAAGAGGCACCTGGGGTGTGCCTGTGCGTGTGTGCACGCGTGCACGTGTGTGCATGCTTTCCAGCAGACACAGCTCACAACGGTGATTTCCTGGCACCTCCACCCAGTGCAAGCAAAGCTGTGGGAAAAGGCAGCCTGGGGTGGACACTGTGTCCAAAACTGGCCAAATCTTGGTTTTCCTCTGGCTCCACTCAGGGATTTGTGTCCAAAGGAATATCATGCAGCCGCAGGGGTTACATCACTGGTGGGGTCAAAGCCCCGAGGAAGAGGCTCTCTGTCCTCTTCCCTTCTGCAGACCGACCCTGAGCTGGAGCAGAGGAGAGGGAAACCCGCGTGCTGCGCTCAGCGGGGGCAGCGTGCATCCAAGGATGAGGCAGGAGTGGTGGGAACGGGGCTTGCTGTGACTTTTGCCATTGCTGCTGCCCACCCACCTGCAGCACCTGCCTGACCTTTGCCAGGCTGTGGGAGCTCACAGCCTTCCCAAAACACCATGCTGGGCATCTTGATACCTGGCCGCCAGGATAGGTGCCTGTGGTTGTAGGCACCCTTGGCCAAATGCGCTGCCTGACATATTCAGCACATTTCGTGTAAAAACTCATTTCTGTCCCTAATCAGCAGCAAATTTTGCCAACAGCATGCTAAACTCAAGAGTCTGTCCCCTGCTCTAGGTGCTGAGCGTGGGCCTCATCATGCCTATACATCTGTGAGCATATTTTCAAGTGCTTACACACTTATGTGCAATACAGCATCATAAAATGAAAGGAAAACACTCACGCGTTCTGTGAGAGTAGACAGACACAGGCATTATCAAATAATCTGGCTGCAGTTATAAATGTATAATAATATTTAAATTTACAAATCTGACTGCTTATATCTAAAAGCCATTATTTACTTTGTACATAAAAGTGCTTTACGTCATACACACATAATAAAGAAATGGAAAGTCTGAATTGCTCTACAAACATGGGACCTCATCGTCTTCTAAGATTTAAGAAAGAAAAAGTTCACATGGAAAATTTAAACTTGGGCTACCAGGGTGGATTAGAGAGATCTAGTGATACGTATCAGAAAACTGAACTCTTTTTTTTTTAACAGTACTCTTTGTATAATGTGTTTTAATTCACCAGAATCAAATTATACTTATCACTGTATTCTTTCAAGTGCAATTCAGAAGCATCTTGTGATAGTTATTCTCAGTGTGAAAAAATTTTCTCTAGTTTACTGCAAGTTTCATGTTTCAGAGATACAACATATAAATGATACAAGTCAAAATGTGACTAATCCATTTCTACACATACTGATTAATACTTTTGGGCTTCAAGCATCATCAGTTATTTTTTAAATCAATTATTTATAATTTTTATAGTTGCCTTAATGCTCATCTCACCTCCAAAGTGGCTTTTATTAAAGTAAATTTTGTAAATGAGCAATTATTAACAGGAAAGTATCAGCATACACTCATGTAACAGTAAACCAGCTTACTGACACCATGACAGAAGAAAAGGCCAGAGAAAGTATTTCTGTAGAAACGGGATCCATTGGCACTTTGGTCTCATGTGACTTTCTTCCTCTTGGCCATCTCGGCTTGTGAAATGTATAGGGATGCCCTGTACTTGAAACCTTCACCTCTGTCAGATTTGGTTGCTCTACATTCATGAGGGCTTACAGATAAAGGACTATATTGCTCTCAGTGCCTAAAGAAACTAGATTAAAACTGGGATGAATGAGAAAAAAAGAAAACAAGCAAATCGTGCTTTATAGCTCTAGTTCATCACTATTTCTGTACATTGCTTCTCCTGTGTTCAATAATGACCTATCCTTTCCAGAGAAGGGTGGTCTTTTAGTTAAAAGTATGTGACCAGCAAATCAGGACACTCGGCTTCTGGTTTCAGCTTTGGCATGTTTGTTCCTTGGCTTTGGGAAAATCACATCATTCCTGCCTACCATGATTTTCACAAATGTCAAACAGGTTAAAAACCTTGGGAGGAAGCCTGAGTATTCCCCCCGCCTCCCCGGGTGAGCATCCCAGCTCCTCTGCAGCCAGTCAACCAGAGGGACGTGCCATCCTCCTTACAAGCAGACTGGGAGCAGAAGACCATCTTCAGAGCCACTAATTGCCCTCACCTCTCTCTCCCTGGTGACCCCAGAGGAACTGCAGACCCTTACATAGGCAGCTGGCTTTAGATGACCAAGGAGGACAGCGTGCCCATCCTCCCATGTCCATGGGCAGAGCAACAAGTTTTCACATGTAACTGGGAAGAGATTTATGCCTTGCGATTAATCATAGTCACTCGTTTTGACATTTTTCTGATAAATATGCTAATGCAAAGTACTCTTAATATTCTAGCAATCAATTGTAATCACTCTTATAACCATTTTTTCCCTCGTTGGTAAATCAGTTTCACATATTTATGGACCTTAGCGCAAAGATGTGAATAATTGAAGTGCATATTGAAACAGTTACGTAAGAAAAGGTTTTGATTTCTATGCTACATATTTTTGCATGCACTGATGTCCATTACTTCACAAAATGGATGCAATTTTGTACTTGGGTGTACAGTACCCAGTCCCTTTACAGAACCTTCACCCAGCACTTTGAAAATCTGCTGAAGCCTTGGATTTTTTACTTCTAAAACTTGATCTTAAACTTTTCCCTTGCTTAGAAAGTCCTGTATGTCTCAGCAGCACCCAGTCTTTTTGTATCATCTCAAATGTGAAGTGAAAGATCCACTGTGTGGCACACTGTCAACCAAGGGAAAAGGAATGGGATATCAGCCCTTTGGACATGATGAGGAATATTGATCTAGTTATTTCCCTTTTGCAAGCTTTCATGCTGCTTGGTTGCTGGTGGGTTGAGCTGGTCTTCAACAAAGTGTACGTGCAATTTTGAAACAGGTGAAAAGGGTAAGACATGAAAAATCATGGGACAAGTGAGATATAGTATGAATTTCAACTCGTAATTGTTTTGTTTAACCTTTCACAGTCCTGCAAGTTGTCCCCCATATTAAAAGACATGATGTATTTCCTCCTATTTATTATTTGCAGCGGGCTACTGAAGAAAAAAAACCAGTGAAGTATGCCTGTGAGTCAAAACAGTCTCTGCCAGGAATAACAGCAAAGCACTTGCACCAGTGCCTCATTAGTTTATGGAAAACAGGTCCCTAAAGAAATGGTGGGGTGTAAATAAATTTAAAACAGTTTAGCCTTGCAAGTAAAGGGGATGCCAGATTTTTTAAAGAGTGGTGGCTCAATGATGCCTTAACACTGTGTTGCACGTATCATAAATTTCAGCTAGGTTCTCCAAGATGTTTATAAGCACCATAGAGCGATACTATTACAGACGCACATTTTTAACCTGTAAAGTGCACGTGTGCTCTTTGTCATCTCTAAGTGGTATTTTTACTAGTGGCAACAATCCCTGTTAGATATATTTGATAGGGGCACAAAAGGATCTCTCTGCCCCTTGACACACCATCCCCACTCCGTTCTGCCAAACAAACTGACTTGTTTTGTGTTTATGCAGCATCCACAAATGCCACAGGATTAGAGCAGAGCACTCCAGATAAACATCTCTCTGGATGAGCAATGAAGTTCAAACTGCTGGACAAAATCCTACTGCTGATAGAGACTCACATGTAGATAGCTCATCTGGGTGTCTGAAGATCCCACACCTGGAATCAGCCTAGGAACAACATCCAGGTCCTCCATGCCAGCTCCATGGATCTTGACTGCTGATCTAGTTCATGATGGGTTTCCGCATTTGGAAAGCTCCAAGACTTGGATGTCCCTCACGGAAAGGGTACCAAGATGTCCTGCACTGTCTTCAGAAAGACGGGTCCAACTCCAGCCTAGGCAGTGAGACTTATTCTCATACATCCAGGGGTCCTTACACAATTTGAGAATATAGTCATCTTTCAGCCAACAGACGTTTGAAGGTAGATATAAAGGATTCATTAGTCATTCTTTAACCTGGAGCTACATAAAATATTGTCTAAAATCAGGTCAAGGTCATATGAAATGTTTATATTTGTTTAGGAAAGTAATTTAACAAAAGATAAGCAAAATTAGTGCCCGGAGGTTTAGATGAGAAAATGTCCAACAGCATAAAAAGACTAAATGTATCACCAATACCCGATCCTTCACTGCTTTTATGTCCAGTGGCAAACACCAACCAGGTCAGGGAGAATCCACCTTTGTTATGTTTCAGATCACTGGAAAAAGGCGTCATGCAGCATCACTTAAATGAGCTACCTAAGGCCAAAACAAGTCTGTGGTATGCAGGCCTCACAGGCAGTAGCCACTCTAGTGTATTCTGGTGAAGCAATAGCCCTGTCTTATGTTATACAATATAGGCAGGAGGCAGTACCTTATTCAAAGGCGATATTCAGGCACATTTTAAATTCTAAGTCTCAGAATACATGTGTATTTCTGTGTCCATTAATAAGATATCCCTTATTGCTCAAGGCTTCGGTGTAGCAGTCTGACAGCAATAGGCCCTGTTTCTACTTAACACATAGGAGCAAGATTACATCCATCCTGAGCTGCCAAAAATTTATGAAGCAAAAATTCTCCAGGGAAAGCTATAGCTTTATATAACATTACTGGATATTTACATTTACAGTGGGACGTGGGACTTCTCCATTAGCAGATATGTGTGAGAAAATACGTGAATCCAGCCATCCTCCTCGTGCCTGTACATCTAGGAAAGCTACTGCATATCAGTTATTTCATCTGAAGGCTGCAATAACTGTTTTTACTGACTCTGGTCTTCATCTAAGCCAATATCAGCATTGAAAATTTGATTTTGCAATATATTTCCTTGTTTTGGAGAAGGGAATGGGGTTAATCAGAATAAACTCAATAATAGAGATGTGAATATCTGGAGTAAACAACCATTCAGAGAATCACTCAGACCTCCCATGTTTCATTGTTGACACACAAAGATGCTCAGCACCAAGAATTCCCCAAGAGAGTATGTGGAGCTGTAAAAATCTGGCACCTTAGCAAAAGCCACATTTTTTTTAGGTGCCAATTGGAGCAGGACAGTTTGATACTGAAGTTTTTGCTTGTGACCATGGGCAAGTTTCTCCCTGCCTTTGCTTGATAGGATGCAGAGCAGAGAGACAGCATGCTCCAGAATAGGGTGTCATGCCATCCCACAGGAGGAACTATGCAGGTTGTCCAACATCACCTGTGACCCAGGCAGGGCAAGGAGGAGGGCTGGGAAAACTCTGCCAGACCTGCCAAGATGGGACCTTGTCAGCTCAGAGGCTTACAAATAAGATTTTGAGATATTGCAGATCTTTCTGCAGGAATAGGCACAGGTGACTCAAGTGTTGCTGAGTTAAAAAAAAAAAAAAAAAAAAGCATTTGAGAATCCTGACATTTGTCCACAGACATAGCTCTGCAGGATAAGTGTTTTTCTTTTCTCATTAGGATACACTAGTTCGGGCAGACCGTATTAATGAAGATGCCCAGCAACCTCTGTGCATGACTCCAGCCATCCTCAGAGAGGGGCAGAAGAGCCTGGCTGCGTCTGTGCTGCTCTCTAGAAGAGTGCCCTAAACACCAAGGCTGGGCATCACAACAAAAGTTGTATCTGCTCAACTAAACCAGCCAAGGTGGAAGGAGAATCCTCCCAGGTCTGTGTGTGTCCTTGTAATCCAGTTGTAACTTCTCTGCCCAGCCCATATACAAGCCTGAAAAGCACCATCACGTCCTGTGCTAAATGTTTCACTAGTGCAAATTCAGTTCCCCAGAGGCTGAATATTGTGCCCATTCTCTTTTATTTACTGGTCCTGGTGGAGAACTGGTTGCCACTGACATAAGAAGCACTGTCCTGGAATGCTCCAGGCCCAGACCCATGCTCCAGGCAGGAGAACATCCCTGCAGAGCCAGCCCAAAGCTGTGAACAGCCCCAAGCACCCCTCCCATGCAATGGTTTTAGGCGGGCTAGCCACTGCAGACATATCTCCAGCACCCTAGCTAACATCTCTGAGGTCTTCACGGCTCCTCATGGAGAGTGGGTGCAATGGAAAAGCCTTCTTGGCTTGTCCAGGGCTGTTTGAGGGGACAGCAAGGGAAGGGGCTGCCTGCCCTGCTTCTGGCAAGGCAGCAGCAGCAGGGCTGGGCTGTGTGGGCCAGCAGGGTATCAGACATGTTGTACTGCTTCATTTCCTATTACTCCATCTCTCGGGTCTAGTGAAAAAGGTGCACAGTCTTGTGGGAGATAGATCTACCACACACGCAGAGGAACAAGTGCACTGCTACGTTACCGGCAGGATCCCAGGAGCCTGCTTCACTCTCACTGACAGCTTGTGCACTACTGACTTATCCCACTGATGGTGCCAGGGGTGTCCTGTTACAGCTGAACATGGGCACAAAAGGACACACCTCAACAGCAAGCCATCTATCCTTTCCAATGTTTTCAGGTCTTCAAACAGGCTTAAGCTGGATTATTCAAGTTTGAAAGGTAAGAAAAAACCTTTTTGTCAATTGATGTAGCTACAGGCCCAATACAGTACCTGGCGCAGCATTATCCAGACATTAAGACTAGAAAATTGCTAGAAAACACACCAAAGCAGGCCAAGATCCTTTTAATGAACTTCAGGGTGGTTTTCAGTTTGCTTTGTGGACAACACTCCCTTCCACCACCGACACCAAGGAATACAAGCGTGACAGTCTCTGAAGAGGCAGAGTTACAGCTATATTAGAATAAAAGTAGAACTAGGTAAAGGTTGGCAATCAGTTTTCCTTGAAACCTTTTTTTCTCTAGCTTGAGTCTCTGTGATGGTCAGTAGGAAGATTACTGTGCCTTCCTTCTAAAAATCAGCAAGCAGCCACAGGTTGCCAACAAGTGAAAACCTTCCAAAGCCTGCTGGAAAGGAGCGGGCTGCTAACAAAGCAGCAGAAAGCAGCTAAAGGGCGAGGAAGGGCATTACTGATGAAGAGGAGGTTCCTTAACGAGGGAAGTGATACACTGCACGTATCTCAAATGGGATTTGTTTCCCCCACAGTAAAATGAGATTTATTTCTGATTCTGCTAAAAGACAACAGCCAAGTCTGATTCCAAACCCCAGACCCAAGAGCCTGAGATCGCAAGTTATCCTTAAAATTGCAAGGAAGACTTAATTCAACTCCACTTCATGTCTAAACAATAGTTTGAACCTTCATTTAATAGGACCAGAATAGCTTAACATATTCCAAGCCTCAGTGGGTTTCCAGTGATTAAATTGTACAATAAAATTGAATGAAAAGTGTTAAAGAGGTAGAACTCATGCAGTATTTGTTCCTTTATGTTTGCTTTTGTGTGTAACCTGGATTTAGCTGTAACAACACTACATAAAACACTGGTGCATGTTCAGCAATGCCTCTGGAACAAAAAAGGATGATGATAGGAGATCTTGCTACAGCTTCTGCTATTAAGTCTTTGGGAGAGCTGAGAAGAGATTGCTCATTAAATAAGTGTTATAAAGCATTCAGCACTGAGAGACTAGTTCAGAAGTAGAAAGTGAAAGGTCAACTGTTCCCACTAGAAAAGTATCCATCACAGCCAAGCAGTTATTATTGCCTATTGTCACAGCACCCTTCCCAGAAACATGGGAGAGGTCTTGGAGAAGTGACAGCAACGAAAATAACAGTGATTAAACAGGACAGCAGTACATCATGGAGTCAAGACGACAAAGCAATCCAGAGAGCAGTCCTGTGCTACAGAGAGGGAAGTATCTGGAAGCTGCTTCCACTGTATCCTTGTGCCATTCACTAGTGAGCTGAGGAAGAAAATGGTCTCTGGGTCTGTGTCAGCTGATGAAACAGACATAGAAAAATGAGACTAATTTTTAATTGCTTCTTGAAGGTAACAAAAAAAAAGCACATTTCCTACATTTTCATCTGTACTTAAAGTATCTAATGTGCTCTACATCAGAGCACACTGTAAATATTACTGAAAAGCAGAATCTAACTCATAAATTATTGGCATTCTGTGCCAGACAGGCTTGTACTAATGTTTAGAGAAGCAGATCACCTGGGAGAAATGTGCTCTACAAGTTGCAGGAGAAACTAAAGAGACAATGGGCATTGGCTGTGCTGCACATATTGTTCCTATGTTGTTCAGGCCAAAGTTGACCGCCTGCCAATAGATATAGAAGCAATTGTCAACAAGATTTACAGTTACTTTTTCATTTGCACAGTTAAAGTAGAAAGGTTGAAAGAGTTATGTGATTTGTTGAAGGTCTGTGCTAACAACTGATAGACCATAGCATCCTGCACCAGTGATCGGTAAAGAACACAGAACACAGACGTCACATTTTTCTTGATTCTGGAAGCTATTCTTCGTGGCGGAAAGCTGAAGTGCCTTGCTATCGTCAGCAACTGTTTTTTATTTTACACATCTGTCCGAAAAGCCATCCTTCCTGCTGCCAAACTAAGCACCAGGCAAGTTCTAATCCTACCAGTGGAGGGAAAAAGAGAATTTTTTAGCAAGTTGCACTTTAATGTAATAAAATGAAGGATGTGGTGTTTCAGCTTGTGGCAGAACTTCTAGCAGCTCCTGAATTGGCCAGTCTTGTATGTGAAAGTGGATGGCATTATTTAATTAACTGCGTTAGACTGCAGCCTGATGATATGCATCTCCACTCTGCAAAAATATAAAATGGTAAAGTAAACACCCTATGAATGTCCAGGAAATAGGTAAAAATAATCAGGTAATGGCAGAAGGTTAGAAAGATCTCTGCAGTTTTAGGAAGCCTTGTTGCCCATGATGTTACATGGGTATGACTCTGTTTATCATTCAAACACGGAAAATAGAAGATACAAATTACTTTGAAGGAACAGCCTGGTCCAGAAAGCCCGCGACTCTCTTCCAGGCTGCACAAGGGATCAGCAACAATTCAGGATCAGTCTGGAGATCCAGGCAGTCAGTCTGAGGATGTATCCAGGAGATGCTGGATTGGAGAAGGATTCATAAGGTCTTCTCTTTGGTGGCTTTCTGGAATATCTCTAGAGCCTTGAGTAAATTCCCTCCTGCATTAGTATATGGAAGGCAATGAAATGCAACCATCCCATCAAGGTCAAAGGATGTCCACTACTAGACCACCTTTTGCAAAAATGACTGTACCTCCCTACTGGCTCCTTCGCAGCTCACTCCTGGTCAGCCCCACAGGCTTCTCCTCTCCTGACTGGGGCTCACAGGCAGGGCAGAGACAGCGTCTGTGCTTTCCTTATTCCCAGCTAACACAGCGTCCAACAGGCTTTGGCTGGTTTGTAGCTGCACCCCGCTGGCTAGAGTTTGCCTTGTGCTCAGACAGTGTAAACTATGACACAAGTGGCTCTTTCAGCCCTTTCTGAACTGGGTCTCCAGTCCCTGAAGGAGAACACCGTTTGTAAATGTGGCTTTGACACAGTTTGGTGCTATCCACACAAGTTTGTGAAAACATTTCATAAGGCATCTCAGCTGGAAGTAGGCTTAACTCTGTCCTCCAGCAGAGGTGAAGTCCTTTGTCTTGGCCAGTGTAAACAGGGCTTAAGCTCAGCAGAAATTAATTGGGCTAATTAAGAGGTAACCCTAGATTTGTAGGATGACTCTATAAGGATTTGTATTCCCATCAGCATTTAAGACTGTGGCAAATGTTACTCGCTAGAGTAATTGCTGTGTGATTGTCACAGAAACACTGCAGGCCAGAATCAATAGGCTGCAGCGACTCAGCAATGCCAGACTCAGAGAGGATAGAAAATGTAATGTATCAAATGAGGGGCAATAAGTGATGATGATGCTGAATAAACATGATAATGGAATTGGAGATATTTGAAGACACTTTTCAGTCTTCTACCCTCATGGAAAGGAGATGTGAAAATGCTAATATAACCTCCCACATTATTTTGACTAGCCAGGGCTGGGACCCCTTGGTTTATAACAAAATAAAACCTGGACTTCAAGAGGCTTTTCATCATCCTTGCATTTTCTGGTGCACTTCATTAAAATGAGTAACAGGGGAAAGAGGGGTTCAAGCTTCAGGTACAAAAATCAGTAGAACATAGACCTCGTGCATGTTCTGGCTAGAGGAGAGTCAAGCTAACTCTGGACTCCTGGGTCAAGCCTCACCAGTTCTTCCTCCAGAAATACCACTGGCATGAGGTCAGAGGGAGAAAGAGTCAGAGGGAGAAAATACATTTCTACTCCACCGCAGAGAAAGCTTTTCCTCTAGCAACGCAAACATCAATTCTTAGTTCAGATCATCAGCACCAATGCTCCATGACTCCATCGTGTCCGTCCTCCAGGGTCACCCAAGAAGGATACCACCTAACTTCCCTCTTTAAGGAGGGATTCCTAGAGATGGGCTTCTTGGAAACCATGAAATATGTGGATGTCTCAATCAATCTCTCATCTGTATGCTAAATCTGTACAACTTAGCACACATTACCCCTCATTACCCCAACTCACTAATACTTCCTCACCCTTCTACTTTCATTTTCCACACCACACAGTGGTCGCAGAAACTGATGATAGGTAACGTGAGACCTTCAGGCTAGCATTAACTCAAAGGTGTGTAACACCCTCTCTAGGAAGGAAGAAATTGTCTCACAGCCAGGACCCACTATGGCCAAATGCTGGGGAAATCATTTTCCCAGAACAACTGTTTTCCCTTTTACACAGAAAAAAAAAAAAACAACCTAAGAATGTTAAGAGGTTTAGAAAACATGACCTATGAGGGAAAAGCTGAAGGAACTGGGTTTGTTTAGTCTAGAAAAGAGAAGACTGAAGGGGCACACGATAACAGTCTTCCAGTATGAAAAAGGCTGTTGGAGACAGAGATGATGAACTGTTCTCTGTGGCCACAGAGGAAAGGATGAAAAATTAATTTGCAGTAAAGAAGATTTCAGAGCGATGCAGGG
>NW_008824866.1:1877444-1881156 GCF_000699105.1 Pygoscelis adeliae
ATCAGAGTGAGCAGTGGACCAGAGCTTCAACCTATTGGGGAAGACAGTGCAGATCCTTAAGAACAAACTAGACATATGTGTCTATCATGGAATCCTGCTGCGGTATGCGGGGTGGGACACTTTGTGAGCCCTTCCAGCCCTGTAGCTTTGTGACTGAGCTCTGATACAGATAAGCCTCACATTGAAGCCAATGGGTTTGTATGTCAAATGACTGAGCAAAAACTTCAGGCATTAGCCTGGTAACTTCAAAATCAAAATAGAAGGTTGCAACGCACAATCAGATGCCAGTTAGAACCAAATTTTTGTTCCTAACCCTGACTAAATAAGGAATATTCATTAAAGGAAGTGGGAATTGGACATGCTGTATCTTCATGCTTTATCTTCGGAAGATAGACCACTTGCTGGGTGACAACGCAGAGAGAAGTCTCCTGAGTGTGCCTTGGTGAGAAAATACAATTCCTTGGCAGCAGCAGACCCAAAAAGACTGTGAGGCTGGTTACAATGCTGTAAATCCAAGGTAATGCAGAAGAAATCAGTAGATTTATAACAGCATAATTGTGATCAGCATAGAAGCCATTGTATTTTCGCTTGGGAGACGGTAGCTAAGCACTCAGTAAAGGCTCTGTTTTCTCCACTCGAGCCTCTCACATGATTCTGTGACACATTGCTGGCTTTTTCCATGCTCAGACATCACTTTTTTTTACTCAGAAATTTCAGGCAAGCTTTAGGAAGTCAAGGAAAAGACCACGAGGGTAAACCATGCATCTGGTTGTTCAAGTATTTTCAGATTTTTATTGTGATGTGTTCTTTCTCAAGCCCACTTGCAAAAATGATGGCTTGCCAAAAAACCTGGCAGCATACCTACAGCAAGCCTGAAGGACCTGGAAGGGAGGCAAATATGCTGACCATTTGCTCATCTGTATTATTCTGCACGTGTCCTTAAGTTATGGCTGCCTCCAGATCTGTTTTAATCTCTCTGATGAATTAGTCCTATGGAGCATGTCTAATAGGCTGTTCTTTGAACACTGCATGGACCCCCTTTTTGAAAAGACCCATTTCAACTCATCTGTTAGTGTGTACCATAACGTATTGCCATTCCCTTGAACATGCCCGCAACATGAATAAATGTAAGAGGCAGAAACACACGGTGTGAGCTTAAACAGAAAGGATTCTGATTTCTTGACTCCTAACATGTCTTTACCCTTCCCTGCCCTCAGCCATTCTCCAAAGGCAGAGTCAATGGGCTTAGGAAAAGGCTTGTGAAAAGGCTGCTGAAAAAAGGACTCCAGGCCCCAAGGAAACCTGCAGGTGGAGGAACCCTAGATCATATTTCTTCAGTTAGACTTAGACAACAGCTACCTCAAGCTGTGTTGTTACCAGGTCTAAGTAAATGTGGACTTGTTGGTTCCATCCTGCCTTTCCCTTTGCCCTATTCACAGACTTCAACTGAATGAGCTATTTGTTTTACAGACAAGAAGCCATTTCTTTTGGTCATCTGTGATCTTCCTGCTCTTGACCAAAATGAACAATCAAGACCTTCTGTCAGTGTAACTCTGGCAAGTTATGAAAAATTTACAAGCACTTCTTGCATCAACAGCATGCTGCATCTAGAGGCTTCCACATGGATAAACCTAAGCAAGCAGAACCCACTTGCCACCAGCCCAGGTGGGACAAGTTGCCCACACACTCAAATGCGGCTTACCCTGAAGTCATAAAAACCTTAGGGAAGCAGAAGATGCGGCATATCTTAGGCCCTAGTTCAGATACAAATATTTCCAACCAGCAGGACACAAAATACGTCGGACCTAGAAACTCAGAAGAATATCTTGAAAATTCAGAACTATCTCAGAGGTGAAGAATTGCATTCATTTTTTGAGATTTTTTTTCTCCTTTTTGAAGCTAAAAAGAGTATGCTCCAACTTTGTGTGCATGGCCAGTGTAAATTGAACATGTAACCTTAAAAACATGCAAAAGGTGGGATTTCCAGCTGTACTTAGGGCTCACTTTATTGTGTTCCCAGTGAAGTCATGGGAGTTATCTCATCCATTTCAACAGGCTAGAGGTAACAGTAGTTACAATAAGAGTTTTGGAAAATAACATAGAATGGTAGCTTGATTGCTTGGAAAGAAATTTCCCTTACCTGCTCAATAGGGATTCAATACCTGCCATTTTCTTCCCTCCCAGCCCGCTCTTACTGCTATTACTCTGTCCCTCTTTTACCTTTCTACCTCCTTCCCAGTCATTTTCCTGTTGCACCTACCCACAGGAGAGTCCCAAATTTCCCCCATAATCCCTAGAGGAATTCAGATACGAGAACAAAACAAGAAAAGCGTAACTTGCACAGAGATGCCAATAGCAGTTTTCAACATGTCAATGACAATGTTGAAACTGCATTTGGAAGGAGACTTGGTAATGTATTAACTCTACTGGCAGGCCATGCATTAGGTTTTTAATCATACTTTAATCTTACATTTATTATTTTAATCACACTAAATCAGAAAGACTTGATCTTCTTTTAGTTTCAAAGGAGACCTTCAGCAATTCAAAAATATTGCTAATTTTTCATACACATAAATAGATAAGTAAGACCTACCACCACTTAGCTTCTTAATCATCAAGAAATGTATCTCATGTCACCACTGATCCATCACACGATGGTAGCTGTAGTGAAAAAATAACCAGAGGAAAGAAAGAGATGATAAAAGTTTGGATGTTCTGCATATACACTGGTGGATGGTAGACTTGAGAGTTGGCTAATTTCTTTTCAGATTCATTACATTCAGATCCAATTAGTTGCAAGGTGCATGGCTTTTGCAAACAGACAGAATTCTGTAGAGCTGTTATAAAAATAATTTATTTGCAAAGGGTTGAGGTAATGTGTGGACCAGCACGTGAAGTTTCACACTCTTATAGGAAAGACAGAGTAAGAACATGGGATTTCCAATCATAGATGCTACAATCATTCCCAGATGGTGTCAGACAATGTCTGTGCGGTGATACCAAACAAGGAACTGATCCCTCTTCCATATATTGAAGAAAGAAATAATGTGTGCTCAGAATTAATATCAAATGAATCTCAAACTTCTCCATGTGTTTGTGCAGTCAGATACATACCTTCTATGTACACATGGAAGTATATGTTGGGAAGAGACAGGCAGGGAATTTCTTCCAATTATGAAGCTTCCCATTAAACAAATCACACCCAACCCTGTGAATATGTTAACGAACAAGTGGGCATGCTCCAAGAAAATGAAAGTTTGAATGTACATTTGTGGTGGGTTGACCCTGGCTGGACACCAGGTGCCCACCAAAGCCACTCTATCACTCCCCCCTCCTCAACTGGACAGGGGAGAGAAAATATAACAAAAGGCTTGTGGGTCGAGATAAGGACAGGGAGAGATCACTCACCAATTACTGCCATGAGCAAAACAGACTCAACCTGGGGATAATTAATTTAATTTATTACCAATCAAATCAGAGTAGGATAATGAGAAATAAAACCAAATCCGAAAAACACCTTCCCCCCCACCCCTCCCTTCTTCCTGGGATTAACTTTACTCCCAGTTTTCTCTACCTCCTCCCCCTCAGTGGCACAGAGGGACAGGGAATGGGGGTTGTGGTCAGTTCATCACACATTGTCTCTGCCGCTCCTTCCTCCTCAGGGGAGGACTCCTCACACTCTTCCCCTGCTCCAGCATGGGGTCCCTCCCAC
>NW_008824866.1:1881271-1898669 GCF_000699105.1 Pygoscelis adeliae
ACCTCCATGGGCTGCAGGGGGACAGCCTGCCTCACCACGGTCTTCACTACAGGCTGCAGGGGAACGTCTGCTCTGGTGCCTGGAGCACCTCCTCCCCCTCCTTCTTCACTGACCTGGGTGTCTGCAGAGTTGTTTCTCTCACATATTCTCACTCCTCTCTCCTGCTGCAGTCGCTGTTGCACAGCAACTTTTTCCCCTTCTTAAATACATTATCCCAGAGGTGCTACCACCATTGCTGATGGGATCAGCCTTGGCCAGCGGTGGGTCCGTCTCAGAGCCAGCTGGCATTGGCTGTATCAGACACAGGGGAAGCTTCTAGCAGCTTCACACAGAAGCCCCCCCTGTAGCCCTCCCTGCTGCCAAAACCTTGCCACGCAAGCCCAATACAACATTCAGCGTGGTCTATTCTGGAAGGACCAAGAGGAGAAAAACACTTTTAAGTTACTTAAAATACTTTAAGTGTTTTTGTCAGGAAAACACCCTTGTGCCCCTCAGCTTTGCTGAGGTGAAGGCATCGTATAGCAAACCTGGTGCAACTCTGACAATTTTTAGACAATAAATGTATCAAACAACTGAACTTTGGAAAGAGCATAAACTTATAAATGAGTTTTAGTCACGTTTGGAAAAATAATTTTGCATTGGATTAAAAAATGGAGGAATGCTTTTTTATGTTGAAACTTTTCATTTAGCAAAAGAAATATTTGGTTTGGGAAATGTTGAAACATCATTTTTTAATATTCCCAAACAGAAACTCATCAGCTCTTGGTTTTGAACTGGTGTTTCTCTTTTTAAAAATTAACTTGTAAGCCTGTGTGGGTGACAAAAGGGAGTGGAGGTAAAGGCCACTTGATTCGCATCCACCAGGAAAAGAATTGTGGTGTGAAGATACGGCTAGGGAGCTGTAAGTTGAGATCTGCCCCGTAAAGGAGAAAATGTGCTCATTTTGGCCAGAGAGCTCTACAAAGCCCTTCTTTCGGTATGCACACATGTCCTGAGCTCCAGCCTGGATTCCAAAGGCTCCTTAGTTTTTGAATAGTCTCAAAAGTGTGTTAAAAGGTTAACAAAGATGACAAATGTTGCCTTTAAGGTTTTACAGGCCTTAATCACACAATCTGTTACACAGAAATGGGCTTTTCTATGCTCGTCAGAAGTAGTGCACATTTATACAGGATTAAGTATAAAAGTGGCCTCAATAATTTCATACCTATGGGTGAATGTGGGTGAAATTCTTTATCTCTAGGAAGGCAGGAGTTCATATCAATTTATCATAATTGGCTTTTTGACATCTGTGAATTTCTGATATTTTCCCAGCTACTCCATTTCTGAGTTACAGGTTTTTCACCAAACTGTTCTTCATACACCTTATTATTATGTATAGAAGCAGGTAGGAGTGGTCCTGGAGAATGCCACAAAGGTGCTCAAAAGGATCACGTTAGTAGGTTAGGGCCCAATCCTGCAGTCTCCTTGTACTCCCAGGAGAGCTCCGTGGATTTCAGTGGCATTTCTCATGTCTGCCAATGTCCTCCTGTGTTACTCAAACTACAGCATCAGGGTCTTGGTCAAAGGAGAGGGTCACAGGTTTTTAAGGGATCTGCACTAAAATTTTTGTCATACTTTTTATGTCTCCAATGCAAGTACAGTTAAATAACCCATGGACTACAGCCACTGAACATTTCACTTAGCTATCCAGGGGTGAATATTACCATTTATTTGGGGACTTGTCAAAGTATTATTTTCATTACACTAATAAATACTGTAAAAGTCAAAATAAAAAATGTTGTAAGTTCTGGAACATGTCTTATCTAAATCTATATGATCTGGAAATACTTAGCAAGGGAGTTCAGTAATACAAAACAGAAACAGAAAGGGTCCTGGGTAAAGCCTTAGGGAAATGCCAAACTATTAATTACACATTAAGTGGATGGTTTTTATTTTTCTGTTGAAACAGCAACTATTCAAAGCCTATGCTACAGTGCAACAAAAATTATTCTCTGGTATAACTTAGCATAGAAGTCCAAGCTATTTTGATCCCTAGAGTCAAAGTGCTTTAAAAGATGAAATAAAATTGTGTTGGGATTTTTTTAAATTAGGAAATAGGAGAGATAAATTCTGACCCATTAGCACAGAACTTGGCAAAAACTAATGATAAATCAAAGCTATGCTCTGCAAATATTCTTGCAAGTTTAACTGTATACTTGCAAATTCTTTTTCTGACCTAAATGATTTTTCCAACTTGAATTTAATATTGGTAAATATAACCAATACTGCTAACAGTTCTGATGAAGTCAAAAGGACTGCCCTTATGTGTAAAACTCCCCATACACAAGAACATTTGCCCAATCAAGCCCAACAGCTGTTACATGTTGTTTCTTGCACTGCTGGCCATCCCTTTCTATTAATTATAAATAACAAAGATTACCTAAAAAAGGATGTGTACAAACATGGGGATCTTGCTTTTGTGTGCAAAGCCCCCTGCAATACCCAAGTCCTTCTATATACACTTGTGTGTGTGTTTACACAAAGGTACAAGCTGCATCATTGAAATGCAGACACTTCCAGGATGGAGAAGAGCCTCTAATCAGAGTATGGTATGCTCCTTTGCTCTGGGGAAAAGGTTACGTTTTAGTCAGGACATGGGGGTAAATCCTCCCCTAGTATGTAAAGCACCACGGGATCTTTAATGTCTACGCTGAGCAGACATGACCTCAGTTTTCTAAGGTTTCCTTAATTCCTCAGCTCCCACCTGTGAAAGGTCACAGAGCAGTTCCAGTGTTATTGAATTTGTGCTTTGCTTTGCATTTTTGGGAGGACTGGTTTGGGTTTTAGGGTTGTTTTTTTTTTTCATTTGACCAACCTGTTTCCTCCCCAGATTTGTCTGGTCCTCAGAACCATGAAGTCAGTTTCTGTGAGTGCCTTGGATGCAGGGTGGGGGAGAAGAGGTAACCTGGAATCTGAAACCAGACAGGACACATCATTCCATGGATCTGTGCTCATCTTTGTCCTTTTCAGCCTTTAATGAAAGCAACCTGGAAGCTGCAAAAGTACAGTAATATAAGCACGGATCAATTTGGACAGCATGGAGGAGAAATGGAGAAGCCAGTGCTCAAGTTACGCACAAAATCAAGCGAAAATGAAGATACAAATCTCTCTTAGATCAAAAAGACTTCCTCCACTAACTATAGTCCTTCCGGTATCCTGCTGTGAATGAAACCCTGTGTGTTGAACTCACCATCCAGCACTGAAGGGAACTCAGGAGCCCCTGAATGACCAAGAAAGTGGAAGAGAACTGGGGAGAAATTTATAAAAGAAATCCTCAAAGATTCTTGTTTAGTGGACACCCTTCTTCTTCTGAGGGTTCCCACCCAAGAAAGAGGTACCTCTCTTTGTTCATAGTGATTTCTGCCAGCTGTTGCAAGTGAGCAACTGCTTTCCTCTAGGTATGATTAGTAACCTACCTACGTATCTGGGACTCTTAGCACTATCCAAAGACTGCTCCGCAGATGTGTCTAAGATTTGCAAAGGTGTATGAAATTTATATAACTACAAATTAATAAAGCTCCCATTTCAAAGGACTGCAATTTTCATGACAAACCTATGATCCCTTCCCAGTTATATCCTGAAATCCATAAAACTTCTGCGTGTGAAAGAACTGAAAAGCATGAAGTCCTGCTCAGCAGAGAATGCACTGTAATTCATTGACTTGGACTAAGATGCAAGCTACAGTGACTCTAATGCCCTGCAAGTCTTCCATCAGAAAGTAACACGCCGGTGATGAACACTCCTTCCAAATTCACATTCTTACTTTTTTGTGTGTGTGAGAATTCTTCTTTGTGGTCTCCCAGGGAACCCGAGAGAGGATTTTCATTATCCACCCTCACAAAGTCCTCCCTCCCCACCAGGATATTATCCACTTGACTCACTAGCTAAGGTCAACATAACCTTGAGGAAGTTATCACAGTAAAGCTACGTGCATTTGTCTACAACAGGAGGAATAGCCCAGCACTCTGCGGAAGCAGGCGTTTGCTTTGAGGAACTTCACAGACCTGAATCAGGTGAGGTTTCATAAAGTGCCAGGGCCAATTTAAACCCACAGCTGACCTGTGTCCACTGACACAGAGGGCTACCAAGGGAAAATGGGGTGGAAGTCATTGCATAACGGTGGAAGGCAGGGACTGTCCATAGTAGTTCACCCTTCCAGTTTAAAAAGTTAAAATAAGTTTGCCAAAAGATGTTTTATCTTTTTGCACTCTGGGTTGACTTTCCTCTGTCTGCCTCCTCCCCCAAGTTCCACTAGTTACATCCTTTTCTTATTACACTAAAGTCATAAAAAAATTGTAAAAATACCTTCATTTCACCTATTGACCACTCTTAGATATCATAGTCCATAGCTCCTTTAATGAAGTCCTCAGGCAGCATTTCCCTGTATCCTTATCTGAGTTTGGTAATAAAGCATATCTTAAGCCAACCTCCTTTTACAATATATGAACTAGAGCTGGGCAAGCTTTTCATAGCAAATGTTTTATTGAGTGGATTAAGCCTTTTGTTCTCTTCGTGAATTATTATGGACAAACTTTGACTTTAATTCATCTGGTTGTTATTCACAATTGTTCAAATAACTGTGTCAGTGAACATATTTCAGCTGCTTAGATTGTTCTGAAGTGATTCACTTCAGTTCTTTCTTTTGCTATTTGTTATATGCTATTTACTATTCAAGGGCTCTATTTGGTTTTACCCACCCCACCTGGTGACAATATTACCTGATCCTTACATCACTGGAAGGTCTATGTAGAGGAGCAAAATCAAAGAGATTTCATAATGCCCTCTCTTCCTACTGTTCTCTGTTCACAACACACATTTTGTACAAAATTTTGTATCTGTGAAGAAGCCTATTTTTCACAAATAGCCTTTCAGTAAAAGTAATAAGGTGTCCCCATATTAACGGAAACCATTAAAAGGTCTGAGAATACCATCTAATGGGACTGACAGCTTCAGTCAAATATTTAAGATTCCACCTAGAAGTAACAAGGCAATGGGATACCAGACTTCATTAGTTCTGCACCTCACTGAGCTCCTTCTTTTGTTGAAACAAGCATTTCTAAATATTTTTGTACAATATTCACCTGTCTTTAATGCAAACTAAGTAGCATATGTATCTTCAGATTTCCAATAGAGCCCACAAGCATAAACCAGCAGTACTCCAATATAACTGCAGAAATAGTTATGTTCCTGCAAGTATAAATCCAGAGACAGCATACATGCCACTAAATCTATTTCAAATTATTTTGATTTTTATACTTAATACAATAACATATTGTGCATATAATAATAGATTGTGTATCTCTTTTTTGCATTTAAAGAGATTCTCAGAAACTGTAAAACCAAATCCAAACCTAGATTTGACTTGCAGCAAAATTAGAGTGTACTAGTTCAGGCTTTTAGTTCTGGTCCATATCATCTGTATTATGTGCCTCAGGGCTCTGAAAATAGTTTCTACAATGGTTTCCTCCACACATGCACAAACAAACAAAAGCAATACAAATTTGTCAACAAGAAAATAGGCTAAAAGAATGACAATGGGCCAAATTATATCCTGAAGTCAATACTGGAGCTGCAGGCACTTTTTTGTAGGGAGACTTTAGACTCTTAGTTCTCACATTTGAACAGAATATTTGGCAAACTTTTTCTAGGATTCAAAGCTTTTGTTTTGAACACTAATGAACCGTGATTCAGTGAACCCAGTAAAAATACTCGCCAAAATCTCTTCAGGTGCTGCAAATATTTGAACCTACCTCACTCCTCTATCAGAAGCTTTCATTTACTGACAGTGTTATGTGTTCATATGTTTTCCTTTCAATCTGTTAAAGTTATCAGCCATGAGAATAAGTTCTTCAGATTTCTGCTGAAAAATTTTAACATTTACTGCATTTTTGCAATCTATCACTCTTTCTACCCTAGTATAGCATGAGCTCTTCAATTTGCTTAGGTAAATATTGGCAACAAATCAAAGAAAGTAATGTAAGTCCATGGAACACAATTTTGAACTAACTATGGAAAGCCTGCCAGGGAGAGCCATGATGTTAAATATGTTAGGCTCACTAATTTTCCTATGTAGTATATTCTTCCCTGACTATATGCACACAAAGGGGAAAATACAACCTATGAAATGTTATATTGTCTAGTTCCTACAGTGTCTTCAGAAATACTCTATTCATTTCCTTTCAAGGGTCACCACAGCACTATTTAGACAGAGCTGGCAACCTGACTAATGACATTTGTTAATCTTAGAATCACATTTCTGTAATATTTTCCTTAGTGACATTTTTCTCTTAAATCTGTATTTTCTACAGTGTAGTGTTATAGCTTTGTATTATGCTTCTTTGGTTACCAGGAACTCCAGCAGGGCACCAAAAAATGGTACTGTAAAAGACAATTGGGATCGGGCCTGTGAACTTGTCTGGACTTGCATACATCCACCAAAGGATATTTCCACCAAAGGGTGGCTTGCAACATGCTAGGCACGAGCTGTGTTTAATTCAGCAGCAGTGTGGTCAGGACCCTATTAAGCTCCCTGCAGAGTTACTCTGGATTTATACCAGTGTGATTGTGATTAAGATTTAAACCAGACTGTGAGATCTAGCTGTAAAAATTTCTCTCCCTCCAATTTCCAGTGGCTGTAGAGTTCAGTCTTCCCAAACACTTATCTTCTTTTCCATAAATTGCATGTAAACTACATGCAGGTACCCCAGAGCATATGAACACATTTAATACTCAAGACACCAGTGTTGTCCTAAAGGAATTGTAATAAATAATGGAAAACCCATTACTTACCAAGAAAAAAATCTGTAATAATCCATGATTCACATTTTCCATCAGATCTATACAGAAAATACAGCCTTGCTGCAGGTGCAGTTTTACAGACACTGTCATTTCTTGCCTGGAAAACAATCACAATTCATCATAATGATTATAAAAATGCATGATTATATAAAACTCCATTTTACATTCATCAGACAACTTTGCTTTTGCAGCTCAGCTTTCATTGGCTAGTGTTGGTTTTCCCATGCTGGATATAGCATGGACATTTGTAAAAACAAATAACAGAAGAAAATTTAAAACTATACTAAAACTAATAACCTGTGTTCAGAATCATACAGGACCTTGGTGCTTGGGTGGTAGGCATGGACAACTGCTCACACTTTGGTCTCCAACAAACAGCAAATCCTCCCAGTTTTTCTCCTGGAGGAAACTTTGCCCCCCACCTTGGTTTTTGGATAAATGTAGCCTGTGGTAAAATCAGCAAGCACCAGCCAAGCACTCCCACCCCTGGCTTCTTTGTGAAAGTGTTCCCCTCATTGAGATGTCTGCCCATCTCAGCCACCCTCATTCCTCTCCCATTACTGCCTGCAAGCACAGCAGCTTCTCCTCCCTCACCTCTGCCCCTCATCCTCCACTACCTATGTCTTATCTCTAGGAACAAATCTTTGCCCCTCTTTCTCCCATAAGAACCCCAAAATATTGCCAAGTCTCAAGGCTGGGAGGTGACACACCAAGGATTTGAGGTGGACAGCAGCAGGTGCCCTGAGTGGGTGCCAGGGTGGGTAAAGATGATGGCTGGACAAACCGCCAGTGTGCACAGGAAGGAAACGGGAGCTCAGCGGTGCCGGCGACCTTGCCAGGGACCAAGGAGGTACATGGCCTTCAGCAGTGGGGTCCTGCACCCAAAGGGTGCCAGGTGGGGACAGGGCAGGCTAGGGGCAGGGCCCTGAATCCAGCCATACTAGCTACTATGAAGAAAATGAACTCTATCCCAGCCAAAACCGGCACAGGAAAGAAGGAAGAAATTGGTGGGGAAGAAAAAAGACAAGGAAGTCAAAATCAAGATACATAAATACACAGATATCCTAGGAGTATTTTAGCTGCCTGGAAACCACTTGCAAACAAAGGACACAGCTCTTGAACCTGGTCAATCTGCCCAACCCAGAATGTTTTACCTTTATGAAATTATTATCTCTTGAGGCAAATTATTTTCTTTCCTGGACAGCTGTTCAACTCACTACCTTTTGCTTCAGTGGCTCTGCCCAGCATTTGCCAAAGTGCTGGGTGAAAGGTCATTGTTCATCATAAGATCCTTGATCCACACAGAGGAGCTGTAGCTAAAAATACTTTATTAAGCTAATGATCCAATGCCATTCTTTTCCTCAGTCTTGGACTGTGTTGCATTTATTTATCCCTTTGCCAACTCCAGTCTAGATTCCTACCACACATTGTGCCAGGGCCAACTGGAGAGGCCTCACAGAAGCCTGGGTGAAGAAGATGGATGCCTGTTTCAGGGTGGACTTCAGCAGTACCCACAAAATGAGTAGATGGTTATGCCTTGCAGGCAACCAATAGTTACAACTTGGATCATCTACAAATAAAAATACTATGGAGCTGGACCTTCTCTCGGATGTATTCCCGAGGTAAATGGTAGAAAGAAAAGAGATTCATTAATCCCAACCCATTGAGATAGACATGAACAGCTGCATATCTGAACTCTAGTCTTGGGCAAGCAAGATTCACTAAGCTAGGCAACTTTGTGGTACTGACAATACAAGAAGGAAGGACTGAATGTAAGCATGACAGAGCTCATCACCTTCACTCAACTAAATGTCAGTGTTTCTCAATAATGTAAACAAATCAGGACATCGGCAGCTGAAGGTCACATTCCAGTTAGATTTAGGTACCTAAAACTTTGGGAGCTAAATCTGGCATTACAAAGCCACAGTGCCTGAGTTGTAGGTGCTGAAATAGAAACCAACGCCTCCACAGCTAGGCTTCCCACATGTGCAGTTTGAGTCAGAAATCCCAGGAAGGGATCCCAACATGCCCAGTACCAAGGGGACGTATATCTAGAGCTAGCTAACATGAAACATGGGCAGCAATAGGGTGTCAGCAGCTTCCTTTCACCCCACAGCTGAAGCTCCTTTCTTTATGCTGCAGAGCACCCTTCTCCTTGAGTTCAAGAGTTCCAGAGCCACTCCTGAAGCCTTTTTTCAGAAGCTAGCTACAGATCATTATGGTCTTTAAAAAGCTGGTGTAGAGAGATCCTAGCATCAGTGTTTTATACAGTAGCCTGCTGGATAGAGCACTTCAGCAGTTCTTTCCTCTGCCTGAAAGGTTCAAGCTCCCTGCCCTAACCACAAGACATCCCTCCAGGCTCTCAGGTGAAAATCATGAAAACATGGCTGCATATCCTGCTGAGACACTCACCTGGAAAAAGTGGGACTCATGTTCCAGTCTGTGCTCCAAGGCCTACAGATACGTTTTCCTATCCATGAATTATTCAATGTGAAAGAAAAAATCACTCAAAACACTCTTGGAGAAGTATGTCCCTAAAAACACCTCAAAGCTAACTCCGCTAATTAACAACTAACAAGCATTAAATGGTAGCCATTGAGTCTTGGTTTCTGTTTCGCACCGCAAGAGGAACTGAGAATACCTCTCCAAACAAGAGAGACTAAATCCCAAAATGGGTGGGAAAAATAGTTCTGGATTTTTTTGAGCAAGGGATGGAACTGAACCTGGATTTTCCACATCCTGGGTGAGGGCATTAATCTCTAGGCTTTGGGAGTGGGGGGGTGGTAAAAGAAGATATAGCCATAACCTTTGAAAGAAAGGAGGCTCCCTTGCACCCTTTTCAGGATTTATTTATGCTGTCCCTGAGAGCTGGGCTCTGAGAACATCTAGAAGATCTGTCCCATTTGGAGACCTAGTTCTAGATCCCCACCTGGTTTAGATGCTAGGACTCAGATGGCTATGAGCTTGCCTAGCAGCAGAACTGCAGGCAACTGAGGAAATATGAGATAAAAAAGAATTAGGCACCACCTGCAAAATCCCCAAAACTCCTGCTCTGATGCTGCTGCCTTCCTGAGGTGCTTAAAACCCATCTAAGTTTTAGGTACCTAAATCTAACTGGAATGTGACCTTCAGCTGCCGATGTCCTGATTTGTGTACATTATTGAGAAACACTGACATTTAGTTGAGTGAAGGTGATGAGCTCTGTCATGCTTACTGTAAGATAATTCATGTCAGTGCTCACAGGCAGCCATTATGTAAAGACTGAGTGGGTGACTTTACCCAACAACAGGAAAATACATACTACCTCATCCTAGCTACCAGCAAGTGTTTAGGAGACCTGTCTAGTTTCCATGTTTCATAGAATTATCATTGGGATTGCTACTACAGAGACATGTATTATGTTTGCAATCCCCCTTAATCAGAAGAGAGAAAATGAGATTAGTTCCATAAGGGTTATTACTGTTCATTTCTCTTCATGCTGCTCTTCTGGGTCATGATTCAGATGAAATTTCGGTAAATTTGTGTTCTTTTTGTCCTGTAGACTTTTTCAGACTACTGGTAATCCCACAGAAGCCAAGAAGAAAAAAGAAAGCCCATAAAAATCTATACTCTAAAGAAAACAGAACTATCATCAATAAACAACCAAACAAGAGAAAAATGTGAATTCATTTGGAACCAGAATATTCATTTAAAGAGTTTCAAAACAACAGCCTGCTCTCTCATGGACACAAGCAATTTCCAAAATGTAAAACAGGTTTGGAAGGTGTCATTCACTTTTGGTGGCATTAGACACGGAGGGCAAGGAGCAGTGGAGTAAAATCAAAATTGACATAGATCAGGAGCACTTAGAACTTGCTATCTATAGAAATGTGTGCTTTATTTCCACCACAGATTAATGAAACACCTCACAAATGTTGTGCCTTTGTGGAGAGCACGCAGGTCTGTAGGCAGCATACATATTACATAGTGTGCACTACTCCTGTGCATTGCTTTTGAGCATCATCACCGGAGGCTCTTTAAGACTCTGCAGCCATGGAATTAGCTGTGGTATTGCCAGCCAGCTGTGTATCCTCCATGGACTTTGGAACAAGCTATAAAAGTAAAAAGAAAAACATACTTTGCCAGCTCATCACAAAACAGAGCCAGCACTTTAAAACCAAGTGGGTCCTTTTCTGCCAGGCAAATCTTGAGGTCGACCTCACAGGTCACCATTCGGGATTACGTCAGGGACCAACCAGTCAGGTTCAGGCAGGCTCGGGTTGGTCTGGCACGCTGCGTGAAGCGAACAAAAGCCAGACCAAGACAAAAAGTTGAGGGAGTGGGATAGGAGGAAATGAAGAAGACTGTTCCAAAGGCTTTTAAATTACGATGGCCATGTTGTTGCAATACTATTGGAAAACTAAATGAATTGCTCCCTTCCTTAGCCCCCTCCTGCTGTGGCTGTATTTCTTTTAGCTAAGGGCCTGAGTTAGTAAAGATGCATCCAATTTCCATGCTGTCCAAATGCTTGTAATCACTGCATTACAAGCCAGAGATTTCAGTAAACTGGCTTTTCATGATAAACAAGGCTGTTCATTAGGTGGCTTTTGGCCTTCAAAGTTTTCAAGACAACAGAACTACTGGGAGAAGGTCACAAATTTACCCTAGAGAGGGCCAATTTCCACAAAATTCTGCTCACCTATTTTCTTGAAAGCAGAGGACTTTAAACTGTTTCTGTTCAGGAACCCAAAAGCTGAGGCACCTTGACTCTACAGTCACTACTGAAAAAAAGCAGACTATCTTTATTATGTTTTAGTTCACAGTTACATTACTGGAGAACCAAAGGTTTTCTATGCCCTGTAAAACCATATAATAAAAGCAGTGCACATTTTCTGTAGAAGCCAGGGGCTCTGTAACTTCACAATCCACAATACAATTTGCAAGGATGTAGCCACACGGAAACCAATTTTTTTAGTACACCACAGTAAAAATAATCCAAATTTTGCACAACGTTTGAGCTTCACCTGGCACAGGTTGCCAGAATCTCATTGGTAGAGTTCCAAGAAAATGCTGCTCGTTACATACGAGATCTATCACCCTTTCTTGAGTTGCTCTGTAGCCATTAAACACCCCGTGAGTGCAATGACAGCCATGTAAGCTAGCAAGTTCCCTGTACAGCACAAAGAACTATGTTAAAAGAAACTGAAATTGTAGAGCATGAGAAGTTGTGAATTTCATGGTGGATTCCCCTTCCCTTTGTTTGCCCTTCTTCTCCCCTTAAACACCCAATGTGTCTGTTTAAAGAGTGAGGGTTGTTTTCTGTTTTGCGTTTTGCTTCCCCTTACTTTACTCACGTAATTTGTTGCAGACTTCAGGACAGTAACCCCTGTAGAATTTGCTAGTGGCCCACAGAGCTAGCATAAAATAAAAAGTTACAAGTCCACATAACCTTTATTTTATGGTTATAAGCTATATTTACTGCTATATCATAAGTTTGAAAAGACTGCTAAGTGTTCAGTGCGGGAATGCAGGGAATTTCTCTTAAGTTAGTTTTATGGAGAAATGTGTTGTTAAACTGTAGGAAAGGTTACGGTCCTTTCAAGTCCCCCAGAGCAGAATGCCTATTAGGCATTTTTAGGGTATTTATAAAATACCCCAACCACTCCCTCAGTATCATTCATTGAAATTCAAATTCAGGACCTTTGCTCTGTTCAAGTCCCTTCGGTTTTAACACTGTAAACTAACCTGAGTGAGAACGCTATCAAAAATCAAGGTGGGAGAATTTGCTTTTTAACTCTTGCCCACCTGCACTTTTTAAACTTTGCAAGTGTTTCTCACCGCAGCACATAAATATGGTGAAGCCCAGTGAGTGTACAACGTACTAAGCTAAGACTTCATCACAGGAGCGATGAGAGTGCTCTTAGTACTTCTGTCCTGATTTTACGTGATGAGCCCGGGCAGGATACAACCTCCTGCGTGCCTGAGTTTCCCCACCTGTAAAACTACAATGATAGCACTGACTTCCGAACACGCTGAATCCTCTTGTGACCTGCCAAAGAACAAACGGTAAACAAGAGAAAGTACTGTTGCTCCATGCACCTCTCAGCCTCCCCTTCTCCCCTCAGTCCCTCACTCTCCTCTTCCAAGGCATGTGCTGTTTGCTGGTGGCCACACAATAAGCTGGACTAAATGCTGCCTGCAGAGACCTAACGGGATGCCTGTGTTGTGGAGTCAACCTGATCATGTACAGTAAATCCACTGTCTCCAGAAAGGGGATTGGCACTACTGTTATGGGACAGAACTGGCCAGGATGTGGGGACAGGGTCAGAGGACACTTCATCTGCCCTGCATGATAGCTACATCCCTGTCTGCCCTCTGGATGTGCTCCCGACGTGTAATGTGGGGGGCTGCAGGGCTTGGGGCAGAGATGGCAGGAAAGACAGAAACCTGCTACTGGAGGCTATGCACTGCCCATGGGTACCTGATCACCCCATAGCTTCTTGGTTTCATACACAGCTCACCTCTGTCTTTTTAAAAATCTTCTCCTTTCTTACATCCACTTTTCGAAATTATGTTTGTCATTCACATCTACCACAAATGATGAAGTTTCTCTCTTCTCCTTGTCGCGCACGTCATTTTTACTTTAATGCTGCATTTCATTTTTATAGGGAACAGTTTATTATTTTTTACAGAATGTCAAGAGGATCTCAGCCTGAAACAAGCCTTTGCAATTCAGCCTACAGTGTCACTTAAAACAGGAAAATAAATCGTGTGGTAGAGACACTGAAGAGCAAATGCCTTCTGGCATTAGTTTTCTCTTTCAGGCATTAGGGTTTTCTAGAGTGCAAGGAAAAATTCCTTTTACCTTACCTTTACTACAGAGTTAGCTAGCAGCATCTTTTGGGTTTAAATGGCTGATAATCTATTCTCCCAGTGGAGGTCATTAAAATAAATTTTAGACTAGCCAAACAACCCCTTGAAGTTCAGTTTACCTTCTGCCAGCTTGTCCTAAAAAACAGTAATGTCACCCCGCAATGCCCTCTGCTGGGAGAAGCGACTTGGAGCTGGAAGGAGAGCTACCAGTTCATGTCCTCAAGCAAGGAACAGATATTTGCAACCAGATGGACAGGATTTTCACCTTCTATGTGAAATCCTGACCCCGCTGAAATCAGTGTGGTTCTAGCTTTTAATTTTCACTTTGCCCTTAATCATTCCCCCTTTTGAAAAATGCACTGTTACTAACTACAGTGGAAAAAAACTGTTTATTTCAAGTCCAAATGAAAACCTCATTACTGACTTACAGACATGAGGATCCCCTTTTAGCATTTATTGAGCTCCTAGCAAGAGGTTTTATAAGGCAGCTTTCAGCTGCAAAAGACATTGTTCCTCTTGACATTCTTCTAAGTCATTTTAACTGTAAAAGCCTGTACAAAATCACACATGCAAATAGCATTCATGTTACACAGGTGGGATTCTGCCTAACATGTATTTTCACTGAACAGGATTCTTGTACTGAGAAAAGGAAGCCAGGGAAATGTTATGCAGTAAAACAAAGGAGTATATCTGGAACCTGATGTGTGAGAACACCAGCCCTGTCAACTGCCACCTCCCACTCCCTCTGAGATGCAGCATCCTGGGGCCTGAGGAAGAAAAGTCTGAATTGGCTCTGCCGAGGAGTGGGATGCTAGCATGGAGTTCACACAAACAGCAATCTTCCCCCTCACATGCATACTGGCGCCACGACCCCATGGCTTATGGGCTAGTTATTCCCAGCTCACAACTCATCTGGAGAATCATCCCTGAAAAATATTTTCCAGCCTTGGCAAGGGTGATGTAACACTATCGCTGCTTTGGTTTCAGCTCCTGTGTCCCTCAGCCTGGATGGCCTTGCGTGTTGTTTGACTCTCACCGCAGCTGTGCAATGGGTAGCAAGTAGGAAGGATTTTTCCACAACAGCCCCCGGTCCTCTCTGCTGGACGCTTGCTCCTTACTACTCATGTTCCACAGCTTAGGTCCTTCCTGGCAGGCCAATTATTTTATATTTACTACTAATTATTATTTCTATCTTTTAGATGGAAACATTTTTTCCTTGTGATGAGATGTTTCCTCTGCATTAACCTGCTTTATCACCATGTGCCTCCCTGTGCCCTACTTTACAGGGACAGACGCCCTTGGTGCCAGAGAATGCAGGTGCAGTAAAGCCACACAGTGCCTGGCAACACCATTTTTATTTGAAGTTACACATAATTATCATTGATTTGGAAGCGTGACCTTCTTCATACACAGCCTTACAAGCTAACAGGTTTTTTTTCCAGAAACGACTTTACAGTGTTTGTTATGCCCTCATGGAGATTGAAATGTCATGGTTATAAGCAGTTTTCAAGACTATGCCAGCTTCATTAAAAGGCCCCCAGACAAGTGGTTTTTTGCTTTGTATACTGTCCTGAAAACCTTCTGCTTCCCTTGGTAAGCACCACAACGTCGTACTCATTTGAAAATGGGCACGTGCGGCTACAAAAATCCAAAAGTACATTTACCCCTGACGGCAAAGGCTCAGATTGTCACTCTGGACACTTACCTGCTCTTCTCAGGAATATCTTCCTTTGCAAGAGAACTGGGTAGCTCAGGGACCAGGTGGTGGGTGCTCACATACCCTAACCCTGAAATGATTAATTTGAGGGAAGGTTGAAAGTAACTGAAAGTTGTTCCAGCCCTGATGCCAGTCTGGTCCCTCATGGGTGCAGCAGCCGTGTCAGAAAACCGAACTTAAAATCCACCCTCTGAGCTGGCACCTTTGATGGAAGGATCGGCAGTGAAGTCCAAGACTGAATTGGCCTCCAGCTTAAACTGTGCTCTGATCCAAGGCTGTCTCTCAACATCACAAACAAATAACGTTATATGAGGAATCTTGCACACACTGCTATTTTTGCTGCCAAGCGGTCTTTCAAGAAGTTGTCTCCCAATCTGATATCTCTACACAGAATAATTTCATCCACAGAAATGCTTGCTAGTGGTTAAATTATGGCCAAGAACCTACATTCAGCCTGAATTTGCTCATGTTGATGCATTGTGTCACTACTGGAAAATACGTGTGGTGTCACTCAAAATTATATTAGACTGGAGTGTGACCAGGAACAGGATTAGACCAATATCCTGTGACTGGGAGGAAGAAGTTGAACTGGATCTGCATTTGCTGGAGGCAGCAGAACACCTTAGTGGAGGCAGTCACTGTGCTACCTCCATCCTAGCTTCTGAGGCAAGAGATGGGAAGACATAAAGGACTGCAACATGCCATCACATCAAAAAGAAGAGTGACTCCCTGCATTCATTCCCCTCCTGGCTGGCAGTGGGTAGCGCTAGGAAATGACAGCTTTGGTATTCCTTGGCTCTGCTGACCTCTGTCATCACCCAAGCCCTGGAGAGTTCATCATTCAGAGAAGAGGGCTGAGGAAAGCTCTGCTCGACCTCAATTAAGGCTCTCTTTGGTTCCCAGGCAAAAAAGAAGAGGCAAATTAACATCCTGCCCTGGGAAGTTTTTTTGTCCTCATCACTGTGGTGGCAAAATCCAGTTTTATCAACACCACTGAGAAAGCTTGCAGTAACTTGAGGATTAGAGAACATGATGGCTTCCACCCAGGACAGCATTCCAGCTTTCTGTCCTCTCTTCCTAAGGAGAAAGTATCAAAGTAAGTATAAAAAAAAAAAAAAGCATCATCATCAGACAAAGTGGTCATTCTGTACTGTTCCAGCCCTCAGCAGTCAGTAACCTTTCTGTTTGCACCAATATAAGCTGTCAGTGGGAGACATGATTTGCACAAGCAAATTCACTCATTTCCTAAGAGAGGGCAAAATTCAGGGCGTGACCTCAACTCCTTTCTCCTGGCCACAGCTTAGCTGAAGGCCCAGTATGTCAGATTCACCTCAGTGTGATCCCAGGAACTGGTCTGGAATCAATTTGACCCAGTAAGTCTCTTTGATTGCATCAGGCCTTTCAGAAGTTTTGAACAACAAGGATCTAAACAGCAGGCAGCAATCTGCAAAAAACAATCATTGCAGTTTAAGGAATTTTTAAAGGTCTGTGCCTCCTTTTTTTCTTTTTTTTCTTCCTTTTTTGTTTCAAATGCTTTCCAACTGAGCAAATGCTGCAGCGGGTTCATGGGAGAAGGCCTTGAGGCACCCCTGACTTTGGCAGTGTTATCCCATAGACACTCCATACGTTTTTGGCACCTTGCAGCAGACACATTGACAGCCACAGGATTGATCGAAAGGGAAAGAAGCTGTTTTGCAGTCAAAAGCAAATGTACTCGGATTTCTAAGGCCATTTGAAAGAATGCCAGAATGATACTGGATTTCAGCATTCTTAAGCTCCTTTAAGATGATGCAGCAAGTGGTCTTTTCCACATGTGATGATGTATTTCAGGACAAGAGTTCCTTCAAGATTTTCCAAGCCTGTGGGCTCCTGATCCTTTTTCAAATTACAGAGATGATAGCATACTGGGGAGAATTGTGATTAGTTTAAACTCTCCACATCTGCGAGAGATGAATGTAAAAATTCCACCAAAAAATCCACTTCTTCTGGATT
>NW_008824866.1:1898701-1900036 GCF_000699105.1 Pygoscelis adeliae
CTGACCAAGGGACCACTTAAAAGAGCTGGAGCAGCATCAACACTATTTAGTTTCTTCCATCACATCAACCCAGGGAAGGCTCACAACTGTTCTACCCAACACATCTCCCCCAGCAGCACTGCTATGATAGGGGCTGGGGTATTAACGAAGCCCCAAGATGCATAAGGAGGAAAATGGAATGATGAAATAAAAGCTTAAGTACGAGGGAATTCAAACAGGGCTTGCAACTCATTACTTGGAATACCAGGAGAATTGTAAAACACCTTGTAACCGAGAGGCTTTGCTTGGAGCTGTTAAGGACTGCAGCCCCCACTTCATCATGGGCTGACAAATTTTGAAGTCTTGGCAACAGGGGGGGACAAGCACCGAGCTTTCTGTCAGCTGACCTGAGGAGACAGCAATGCTTTGTTTTGCTTAACAGGACCTCTCTCTCTCTCTCGTTTCCTTGGGTTTCCAATAAAATACAGTAATGTACAGCATTCACCTCCATTGTTTGTCTCAAAGTATTGGCATTGACAAAGCCAGCAGTGCGGCCAGCTTGAGACATTTGACCTTCCACTTGTCTCTGAAGACAGAGGGGGCCAGAGCACGCATTGGAAGACCAGTCACTGATACTACGTTTGACTGGATTTATTAACACGGCGATAGGCAAGACCCTGTTTTATGGAACTTTCCTCAAAAATGCTAAATAAAGCGCAAAAAAAAAAAAATCCCGCTTGTTTAAGTTGTCTGTCAAGGAAAGGGAGGCCTATAGTACTACTGGGTATAATACTACTGCACGAAGCCCCAGAAACCCCACAGCCAGGCGGGAGGCGGCGCGGGGCTACAGCTGCTTCCCTCAGGGCCCCAGCTGAAACCGGATGGAACTGGCCAGAACTGGCTGGAACCAGCCACCCCCCCAGCCCAGTACTGCCAGCATCTCCCTGTCCGTCCCAGAGCCTGCCCCAAGTTCCCCAAGTGCTGTAGGGGACGCCTGCTTGGGAGCGTACTTGTTTTTACGGGGGCGAGGGCCATTCTCTCCACAAGTGTTTCTAATCTATGCAAAAAAACAGGCTTGTCCCGCAGGACTTAGCGAAGTGTAACCATTTCTTTTTGCTCTAAACAGACCGATATACAGCATACTGAACTATACTACAAATATATTAAGCATAAACTCTATTTTATGTCTTTCACATCACCTCATGAGGAGACATGCCCTAAATACCAAACCATAATCCTCACAGTTGTATCAGGTAACGTTTCCCTAAAACGTTCCTGACGGCGGCCTGGCCGTGCTCCTGCGGCCCGTTCTGAGGCGGCTGGCCGGGACAGAGCGGCCCAGCCTGGCTCGGTTCG
>NW_008824866.1:1900758-1901902 GCF_000699105.1 Pygoscelis adeliae
GAGCGGGCGGCCGCTGGGGTGGCGCGCAGCCCGCCCTCGGGGGCGGGAGGGGGTCGGTGCCCGGCGAGACCCCTCAGGAACCGAGGATACTGAGGTTCGGGAACGGAAGCACTGGCCGGCGGTCAACGAATATCCCCTACCGTCCTTATTTTTAAACACCCCAGTCGTGTGCCAGCGAGCTGAGTTACTTCTTTGTCTCTCGGGAGTATCCCAAACCTCGGATTAAATATGGCGTTAAAAGCTGCACTAATTTGCTTGTGAGTTAGGATCAAGGGTTACTTAGCTCTGTAACTGACCTCGTGGTATATATATAAAATATATATAAATCTTGCAATTTCGAGCAGGAAGAACTTCAGCAATAGTATCAATCAAACATTTTATTCTGTTGATACTTCAGTCATTTATGTATTCTGTTCATACTTTTTCTATTAACCGTATATTCTACAGTAAGCGCGTAATTTACACCCTACACTTTCATGTATACACTTCACATTTCACAATTTTCAAAAAGATGGTCTGAATACCAACAGTTTCAGTCATGACAGGGTCACTGCTGACAGTACTGCCAAGTGGTCTGCCACACCGCTGCCTGCCCTCAGGTTTCCATCCCGGCCCTCACTGGTGTCTTTGCTTGCCCTCAGGTTTCCATCCCGGCCCTCACTGGTGTCTCAGACTCCGGTTGGAAGGTCTGTGTACCAGAGGGGCTTGGCCAGATGTCTCCACAGGTGGGCTGCTGAGCGCTTACCCAACAGGCATCTCAGCGTCCCAGGCAAGGCTCTTGAAGAGCCAAATGACTAATAGAAGACCAACAAGCCCACTACCTTTGGCCACATTACTGGACTTCCCTGTTGTTCGCATAATGGTTAGATGAGCACCTAGATTTAGTCAATCTAATTACAGTATTTTAAAAAATTACAGAGTTTTCTTCTTTCTGAGGAGTAGAATTGTTCTTGATTGGTTGATGCAGCAGTTATTACAGGCCTCCCTTTCTTTGACAAAGAGCTAGCAAACAGCAGACTTGAGTGACAAGACTCCTCACTTGAGTGAAAGCAAAGTGCAGGTGATCTCTCTAAATGCATACAATTTGGCAGGAATTCCTTCAGAACCCCTGCAGCTGTATAGCATGAGGAGAGAACTCCCTCTG
>NW_008824866.1:1901959-1921214 GCF_000699105.1 Pygoscelis adeliae
TCAGTAAGTGCAGCATGGGCTATATTATCATAGTTTTATTCAGAGTTGGAAATAAAAGAAGCAAGCAAAAGTACGACCTATGACAGGACAGGGACTGAAAGGCATCATCCTGCAGTTTACATCTGTCCAGTCATGATTTGCATGGCCTACCTTAGATACTACAGAAATATTAGAAGAAAAAGGCTGTAACTGATTTTATGTTTTAATTTACAATTTTAGAACTGCTCTGGTCATGCTACAAAATGAAGGCTGATTTGTTTGTTTTTCAGATCAGCTAAACTGTTAATGAGTGCTGGCAGCAGTGAAGAAGATATAGATGACATTATTGATGAAATCTGTAACGACAGCAGCTTTGCCAAAACACCTCTGGTGAGTAGGAGTCTGGAGAAATGCAGAACGGATGAGGCTCAGCGATGGAAAGAAAAGCACCGTAAACTACAACTGTTTTAAAGCAAAAAATGAGCTAAAACAAGCTGTAGGATAAACTTGGAAAATAAAGCAGAAAGGAAAATGAAACAATCCTATAGTGAGGAACAGGAGAGGTATAAAGGGATGGTCTTACCCAGGCGGTTACAGGAAGTTAAAGGAAATGCTAGTTCAAGATAGAGCACAGTGTGAAATATCACAGAATCACGGAATGGTTGAGGTTGGCAGGGACCTCTGGAGGTCATCTGGTCCAACCATCTGCTCAGGCAGGGCTACATAGAGCTGGTTGCCCAGACAGCTTTTAAATATCTCCAAGGATGGAGACTGTACAGCATCTCTAAGTAACCTGTTCCAGTGTTTGACCACCCTCACAAGAAGTAAAGAAGTTTTTTCATGTGTTTAACTGGAATTTCTTGTATTTCAATTTGTGCCCATTGTCTCTCCTCCTGTCAGTGGGCCCCACTGAAGAGTCTGGCTACGTCTTCTTTATTCTTCCCCGTTATGTATTTTTATACATTGATAAGATTCTCTTGACCCTTGTCCTCTCCAGGCTAAACAATTCCAGCTCTCTTAGCCTCTACCTGTATGTCAGACGGTCTGAGTCCTTAATCACCATTGTGTCCATGTCTCTTTTGTACCTGGCACAGCACCCAAGACATGTCTATGAGGCCATATCTGGAGTACTGTGTCCAGTTCTGGGCTCCCCAGTACAAGAGAGAGATGGAGCTACTGGAGAGCCTCCAGCAAAGGCCCATGGAGATGATTAAGAGACTGGAGTATCTTTCATGTGAGGAGAGGCTGAGAGAGCTGGGACTGTTCAGCCTGGAGAAGAGAAGGCTCCAGCGGGATCTTATCAATGTGTGTAAGTACCTGATGAGTGGAGTAAAGAAGGGGCCAGACTCTCCTCTGTAGTGCCCAGTGACAGGCCAAGAGGCAATGGGCACAAACTGAAACACATGAAATTCCACCTGTACACAAGAAAACACTTTTTTACTGCGAGGGTGGTCAAACACTGGGACAGGCTGCCCAGTGAGGTTGTGGAGTCTCCATCTGTGGAGATTTTCAAAACCCAACTGGACACAGTCCTGGGCACGCTGCTGAAGCTGACACTGCTTTGAGCAGGGTGGGGTTAGCCTAGATGATCTCAAGAGGTCCCTTCCAACCAAAATGATTCTGTGATTCTGTCTCACCAATGCTGAGTGGAGAGGAAGGATCACCTCCCCTGACCTGCTGGCAATGTCCCTCCTAATGTAGCCCAGGATGCTGTTGGCCTTCTGTGCTGCAAGGGCACACTGCTGGCTCATGGTCAACTTATCATCGACCAAATTTCCCACGGCCTTCTCTGCAAAGCTGCTTTCCAGCTGGTCAGCCCTCTGTGTTCTGGTGCATGAGGGTTATTCCTCCCCAGGGGTGGGAGTTTGCATTTCCCCTTAGTTGAACTTCAAGAGATTCCTCTCAGCCCATTTCTGCAGTCTTTTGAGGTCCCTCTGAATGGCAGTGCAGTCATCTGGCATACCAACTGCTGCTCCCCGTTTTGTACCATCTGCAAATGACTTCTGTTGCGTGACAGCAGGAGATGGAGATGAAGCCGCAAATTTACATCGTCAAGATAGTCATAGTGATAGAAGACATAGAAAACAGATATTCATTTAGGTATCACCAGTAGAAAATTGTTGTTTATACTTAATAACCCCCTGTGCAGATTCTCTTACTTTCATGAGTGACATTGGTTTTGCTTTGTTTGTCTTTGATTTCTTACAGAGTGGCTAAATCTGAACCAACAAAAAACACCTGTATACCACAATACGTATGTCTGAGTGAGAGAGAATTATGTCAGTAAATTTGTATAATTTTATCATTTTATATCCCTAGGACTTCCCATTTAGAATCTAGAATTCTAGTGTTTTAGAATTCAAATAAACTGTTTTATGTGCAGCAAATAAGAAACTTTTCAAAGACACTTCATCTTTTTGAATAATATAAGTCCTTGATGTGTTTTCAGTAAAACAAAAGCTCAAAAATATTGAGGGAGAAGGTTCCTAAGTTAAAACTGTTTTTAAAAGCAAAATTATTAAGAAGAGGGCATGAAATACTAAGTCTTGTTTGTAAAGTCAAAGTGATCATGTGGTGTTGAATTCCTTCAGGCAGAGCTGGGAATTCAGTATGGGAAGAGAAGCGTCATTCCTCATTTATCTGTTACTTCAGCAGCTTTTGTCTCAAGGAGCCTCACAGAAACCTGAGCAAGAAAATTCCGGAATTCTTTTTCCCCTTCTTCTGTAACTGAGATTTTCTAGCTCCTGCTTATTAAGTAAAACAGAATATTGTTACCTTGCTGTAATGCTGCCTTTTATTCTTTGATTACTTTTTAAATAGAAATTGAAGTCTAACTCTGCAAGTCTCACACCTGAAAGCAATAGTGCTGTTGTACAGGCTCATAGGAAAAGGTAAGTGAAAAATGGTTTGGCTGGTTGAACATAGCTTGATTATAGGTTGTTGTTAGTCTAATAATATTACTACTGTTTAATCTGTGTTGTTATTAACTAAGAAAGAAACTGAGTATTTAGAGAAGCATTCTTTTTAAAGAAAAAGATAAAGATAATTTTGAAGAATTACTAGTGTGCTTTCATGTGGTCAAAATTATTTATTATAAGTTTATTTAAGTTATTGAACAACAGCTTTCTTTGCCTTATGGACATACAGATTTATCACATGCTGCAATATATAGTCCCAGGTATATTTGGTATAGAGAGTGGTTGTCATCATAGAGTTTTTCTCTGAACACCCTGGTAATGGAAATTTTAGAATTCTATACTTTGTAAACATTTGGATGCTTTGCCTATATTTAATAAATATTATTTTAGAAATACCATGCTGTTAAACTAGGAGAAGCATTATACTACTTTCTCCAAAATGTTTTGCTATAATTTAATATTTTTTAATAAAATCCATATAGATGCTGTCCAGTGTACCTGGGTGGAAGCTCTTCACCATATGGCATAGGAACAAATATTTCAAAAAGGTAGGAAACGTGAAAAAAAATGTTCTGCTTGCTTTATCATTATTTTTATTCACAACTGTGTTTCTGTGGTGGTACGGAGTTCTGCGTTTGAACTGGACAGGACAGCCCTATATTCATCTAAATATGTGGCTGCCTGTAACTGCAGTTGAAGTCAGCTGGTCCCTTCCAGTCCTCTGCTGTTGACCACTAGATCTTTTGTTCATCTGAGGAGTTGAAAGATGTGTACAAATGAGACATGAGACTCTGAAAATCAGTAACATGTAGTGAAGGAAATTGCTGCTGTAGAGTATTGTTATTTTTCCCTGCCTCTCTTCAGCTTTCTATGTGATGCCAAGTATGTGACTTAAATCAGTGGGCTGGTTTAAATCATCCCAGAGCCTGAACTGAAAATAGCCAGAGTGCTTTGCAACTGAACGTAGCAGGAGAGGTACTGTAAAGATTTATCGCCAACGTCCTATAGAACATTATTGAATTTCTATGTGGGATTTTTTTGCAGCAAGTAATTATGCACTTGATGTATATTTGGATGCGAGTCAGGTGCCATACCAGTGAGGAAGACCAAAGAGAAAATATTAAGAGAATATCAGTTTATTTTATGTGTTCAGTGAGGTTAGGAACCTGTAAAAATAATACATGATCATATAGTTAAAACACATACCATAATGAATGTGTCAGAGATGTAAAAAAATTAAGATTACAGGTAACCTTGCTCCTAGTATTTCTGAGTGAGTGCTGTACTTCAGAACGTAGCTTCTCTGATTGTAATAAGCTCTTAGAGCTTTCCGTCCTTTTTTGACCAGAACATGTGATCAACTACGTTGTACTGCTTGCGACTTCCGTGTGTCACTTTTCAATGACTACATCTGGGATCAGTCCTGTGATTATCTTTTTTTCAGGTATGTCTGAGGTGGGTTTGGTATTAGTATTGTGTTAGTGTGCTTTGGGGCTTGATAGGAACAGGAAAGGTGAAAAGTCATGAGCACTCCTGTGTTACTTGAAAAGGAGCATGTGTGCAACCTGTTCGGTGTTCGGGTGGGAGAGTCTGCAGGGAGAGGGATGCAACATCTCCCATAATCTGTTTTCATGCCTTTCCATTTCTTCCCCCACCACTCTCCCTCTCTGCTTTTAAAAAGAATTCAAGTTTCGTGGATCAAAAAGGCAACTTTACTGCTGAAATAAGCAGATAATCTGTGTGATGGGTTGGCCTCTGGTGTGCCATTGCAGGATGCCTACAAAATAAATGCAGACTGTTCAGCATGTACTTCTCACCATACCTTCAGTCATACAGACTGTGAATGTTCGAGTCGGATTTTCTTTTTTCCAGTATCAAGTATTATGCTGTCATGTTCAGTGAAAATCAAATAGTTCGATTTCTTAACAGACTTGTTTTTGAAGCAAGGTTTGGTTAAATGGAGAGGTGGGATTTTTGTTTTCTTGTTATATTGTGATGTCTTTGACTTCAGTTATTTTTATTTTTTTTAAGGCTTAAAATTAAGGAGTTCCTATTTCCAGTTTCTCTAAAACTGTATCTAATGCCAAGACTTAGTGAAGGGTAATGTAGTAGGCATGCTCCTAATACAGACATCGAATTTGAATTCCTCTTATTTTAGTGAAGTCTTCATTTTGCCCGTTAACTGACGGAGGTCGTGGATGTGTTCGGAGTATGTGCTTGGCCACCAGGGGGTGTGGCAGCTGAAGTAGAACAGTAATGGATACATCATCTCCTTTTCCATTATTTTTCTTGTATTACTTGTTAGGTTTTTCCTGTATTTGCCTTCCAGTTTTGAAGTTTGTATTTCTCTCTGAATGAAAATTTCATTTTCCCATTACTTAAAGCAGTGTTAGAAATACAGTGCTGCATTAGTCTCCTGAGATGAGTTTGGTAGCTGGAAAGGTTAAATAGATGATTCTTTTATTTACTCAAAGTCTAAGTTATCTGCTTCTGAGATCTTGAAATTAATTAAGTTTAAAAAAAAAAGACATGAAAGGCATTAGTATCAGATACTTGTAACATTGATTAAAATCTGTAATCTTTAGCAAGATATTTAGCTATTTATTTTGACTAACTTGAATTTTAAAAAGCAAACTTTAAGATTAAACATTTGTCTTCCATGCATAGGTGTCTGACCTCTTCTTCAAAAAATTCTTCCTTTGATTTTTTTGGGGGGTTTTCTTTATTTAGCTGGGCTTGTTAATGTTGTTTCTGAGCAATTCAGTGGCCAGTAATTGATAGCCAGGAGGAGCTCATGAGAGCAGGGATAGTTAAAATGCCAAATTTTCACTTGTTTTTTGAAACAACTTGGTTTTGTAACAGCCATGCTGATTTTTCATTTGTTGTGGTTGATGTTTGCACAGGAATTATTTGTGGTTTGATGTACATTCTTCTCTCCGATGGCCATTTCGTTTCAGTCACTTTAACAATCATCCTGGGTAACAGTTCCTGATGAAAAGTTTAACTCTGTAGTTGTACCCATTCTGCATAGGAATTCTTACAGTAAGTCTGATAAGATAAATACATTTTTGGATAATTTCTTAACACACGGATTAACGCTGCCTGGTTTTCTTCCCAACTCTGTCTCTGGAGGCTGACACAGGGTTTCTAAACCCAACAGAGAACATTGCTTACAAAAACATCAATCTCCAGTTGATGTGAGTATACAGCAACTATGCACCAAGACCACTCTCAGGAAAGGATTGTGTTCAAAACAGAATTTAAACATATCCCTAAATTAATTCATAACAGTGGTACTCAGAAATGTTCTTAAGAGCTTTTCTGAATTGAAATGGCCTCATGAATCTTTCTTCTTTAAAAAAAACCCCGCATGATCCTAAACTGAATTCACTTGATTGGCAGGAATAACATGCCTGAGCTCAGTAAACTAAGAGCGAAGATGATAAAGAAGAAAGGAGCACGAGCATATGCTTGTCAGTGCAGCTGGAGATCCATTGATGAATTAACTGACCTCCAAACAGACCAGCAGCTTCGGTGGGTTTGTGGTAAACATGCAGAATGAAGTCCTCTTGTGTGTGGTACCTACTTGTGTGGAAACAGGTCATAAACTCGAGAGTTTTCTGAGAACAGATGGAAACCTGAATACTTATATCTAGAAATAGATTATAATACCCAGACTTCAACCTGAAAACTTTTTTTCAATTTAACTGTCTTGCAAGCAATATGGAGTGTTGAATTATTAGAAGAAACAACCAATTTGGAGGCTTTCTGGAAGATAAATAAGGTTAAAGCTCATACTCAGTAGTGTTAAAGAAAGGAAGAGATAATAGACAGATTTAGGCATGGGGCAAAGCACCTTGAGACTGTTCCTCGTATCTAGCAGAGAGCCTTATTTCCCATGTCTGCAAAATCTTGGACTCAAAATGGTGGGTTGGGATGCAGCCATGACACACAAGTGTATGAATTTCTGTACGGAAATTAATACTGCTGTTCTGCTTTGCTCATAGCTGTTAATGAGCAAGTGGTTGTAGATCTCTTAAAAAATTACTGCGAGATCAGCTCTCACCTCGAAGGTTTCAGCACACCCCAAAACTTTATTTTACCCACCAGTAGCCAAAAACTGCAGGTGCTGGAAATCTCCTTCTAGTTCCTACTGCTTGCTTCAAAGCACTTTCTGCTGACTAAAGACTTTTACCACAGTGAATTTCTTGGACTTCCCTTCAGCCTTCACTGCAAGAGGTGAACAAGTTACTGTGCAATTATTAAATATTGTATAATTTTAAAGAGATTCTGAAGAGTATATGACTCTTCTATCAATATTTGCAAGGGAAAAAAGGCTGAGGCTTTTAAGAGTGAGAAAATATATATCCCCACTTTTTTTTCAGTTCCACTTAGCTTTCACTTCAGCTTCGCTTCAAAATAGTACATATTCAGAAAGTGTAACTGTCCTGTTTCAACACACTCCCTTCCCCCAGTAACATTGTAAAAGTACTTCCTGTATCACGTTACTTGGTGAATTGTCTTGATTACAGTTAATGTCACTATAGTTTATGAGCTCTTTCTTTTCATTATGTATAAATAACACAGGAGATGGATTTGGGTTTTGGGCGGGCAGAGAGGAAGGAAAGGATTACCAGTCCTGGCAATTACTACATTGAAAAGTGTCTCAAAATGCGAAGTCTGTCAGTATTTTTGCTATGCAGTATGTGATACTGTACAGATAAATTCAAAATCACTTACTTTGTGCAATTCTAGCTATGCAGAGCCATTTCTCTTTTTGTGAAGTGTTGCTCACGGCCCTAATCTGTACATTGTCAATCTGTTCTTTTTCTGAGCTTTTCCAAAACAATTGCATGGTCTCTCTTATAGAGGTCATTTCTCGAATCTGTGGCTTTGTCTGTACCCCTCTGGAAGAGCAGATCCCGGTAGTGACCAGAGGCATAATGTACTCTGCATCCCGCTCACCTTCCCCCTCCGTGAGTGTTTTTTTAGAACCTGCAGAGGACCAGAAGTGTGCCTGGGAGGCCGGGCAGTGCTTACGTACGCAGAGCTTCGGCGCTCTCGAATGCCTGTTCCAGTGCCACATGCGGCCTTGCTAGTAGGTTCAGAGGTGAGTTGGCTTCGGAGAGGTACTGCTTGGCATAATGGTATAGACATATTTAGGGTCATGTGTTATTTTCAATGGAATTGGTGTTTCAGGCTGAAGTTTCAACTGCTAGAGTCTAAAACTGCAGGTTCAGGAGAAGGAGAGACCCAGAGACCAGCTGATTAATGCTCAATCAGCTGCTGGAAGAGGTCTGCTTGCCTTTCTGTCCTTTGTGAAGAGATAGCCCCCGTGTGGACTGTAAGCAGTAAGTGTTCCTGGGTTTTCTTCAGGTGGGCCTGAGCGATTTCCATTCCCAGAGAACATCAGTGCTAATGGTGAGAGAAGAACCCAGCAGTAGTATGTAATTTATTAACAAGCTCTAGAGAAGAAGAAACCTACTTTCCATTCTTCTTCTTGAAGAAGAATGCATTTCAGAAAGTGCTGAGTTGCCTTGGCTTGCCTGTTCCAAGGCCATTTGAAACTGATGACTAAGTAGCCCCACAGGATGCTCTTTTGGCCTGGATTTGCGCTGGAACTTGTGCCACAATGTAGGGTACAAGTAAGGCTTGCACCTTGTGAGCAGGAAACGGGCAGAATCCTAACATCTTACTTGAGCTGGAAAAGGAGCATGTCTCCTGTACCCTGTTTTAAACAAACCAACAGAAATAGTCACCCCCTCTGGAACAGTTTGCACTACCAAGCGTGTTGGAGCAAATCGTGCGGAAACAAAAGTTCAAGACATCCGTTCTAGTGATTTTTATGACAAGAAGACAGCCTGCAGCACTTGAAAAGGGGAGGCTAGGAAGGAATTGAGACAAAAGCACTAAGAGTGTAGGAGAAGTGAAAAGGATTAACACCAATATCTATTGACAACATTAGTCAGCATTTCTCCTAGGTCACCTCATCCCTCAGTCTTCCGTTAGCCCAGAGAGCTGTAGAAAGAGAGTTCTCTTTCTGGATAGAGATTGTTGTCAGGCGATTGTATCACTAACGCCATTAAGACTGTACTCCAAGCACTGGAAATGTTAGAAGAGAATCTTCGTTGGTAAATGTAAGTGGAAACCTGTGCATTCCCCTGAAATCATCGTGTTTATTCAAGAGTAGTTACTTGTTTCTGGCCTTGGTCAGAATGGTGGGATATGACAGCTCTTTGTCCAAGTGAAGTTTTAAACACGTGCAGAAATAGTGCTTATTGTATTGGTTTTCATTACAGAATTTAACATATTTCTAGACCTGAGAATAGTTACTATGTCATTAAATATAATTGTTTTGTTGGAAAGAGGAGTGGTATTAAGTATTTGATTTCCCTTGCTGTGCTTTCTTCAGTTACATGTTACAAACCACTCCAAAGTCCTCAAATGAAAAGAATGTAAAGAAAGGTAAAATTGGAGCTTGAATGTTCATTTGATGAAGGTATTGTAAGATAGCACAAGGTTTTCAAAATGTATCCCAGACCCTAAGTGATACTTCCGTGTCGGTTATCTGAGATAGCAGGGATTATGTAAAGAATTTTGTTGAAGAATGCCATTCAGCTGTTGTCAAACGGAAGTACTGGAGAACAGTTTTGCTAAGTATAAATGCGACTATTGTTTTCCTCCAGTTTTTTGCTTTGGAAGAAGTAATACCATTTCTGTTTGTGAAATGGGCAAGGTGAAAACTTGAGACTTTCATTTTGCTTGGGTGATATGCTTGGAAATTTTCTAGCCTGCAGCATTAGTCTGCAGCAGATCCCTCAACAAAGCAAAAGCAACGGCGGATGACAAAACGAGAATCCACGCAAAAGCATTCACCTGGAAATGTAGTTGGTGGTTTAACGCCACACCAGCTTTTCTCAATCTGTCTTCCTGCAGTACTTCTGGATAGGAATCCAATTCTGATGTAGATAGTACATTTTGATAGCTTTTCTTTATCAAATTTTAATGTGCTGTTCTAATTATATCTCACTTGTTTTACCTGCAAACTGTGGAGGGTGTCCAACCCAGATGCTGAATATAGCTCAGAAGAGAAATTGTTAAGGATCTTGCCCTGCCCTAAAATTTAACTTAAAGAAGCACAGTAGCATTACATATTGCAAGCTCTGCATTGTATAAAATTGAATAAAGATTTCGTTTTTCTGAACGCCCGTTTCAGTTTTGTACTGAAGGTATTCCGCAAATGCTAGGCACTGGAGGCTGCAGCTTGCTGAAAGGTTGACCACTTCTCTTGTTTCCTGACATGTGAGTCTTTGGGTCATGTAACCAGCACATGTGGTAGTCACACAATAGGGGAGGGACTGTGTTGGGAGCTGCGTAGGCAAATTTTCCTTCCTGCCAGGCTCTTTTTGCACAAGACCTGACCGGTTTTGCCTGTTGTGTGACACCCGATAACTGCAGACAGGGCAGCCTGGAAGGGGATGGAGTAAAGGAGTGTCAGGTGCTGCTCATTTGTGAGGGCTACATACGATGCCTGCGGCTTGGCATGTGTGCTTTGAGAAGAGTGTTTTTTCAAATGTCGACACTTCAATAAAATAAAAAATTGGAACAAATCCGAATTGTGTGTTGTGTAAATTCTAGTGTGCTGTTCCTATCCAAGAGAAGCCTTACGAAAATTATGTAGGACCATGTTTTCTCTGACAGAAGGGTTATGAAATGCCCTTAACACAAAAACGTTGTCCAGCTCATAAGAAACAGTAAGTACTTGGATGTTTCCTGACATCAGTGGGGATGCAGCAAATACCTGAGAAGTGAATGAGCTTTAACATTCTTAACCAGGTAATGCGAGGAGAGCACATTAAATTAGAGAGCGCTCATAAGGGTGGATGCATTTACCACGTTTCTTGGATGTTTACCTGGGATAAAAGATGGAGCCAGTTGCTGAGGGAGGTGGCATATAGCTAAATTTCTTGCAGAGTGGGATGCTGGTACCTTTGTGTATCAGTCAAGGCAGGTTATCACAAGCTTCCTACTGGTCACTTAAAAGAGGGAGAACAATCAAGGAATCGCAGCGTTTGCTGTCCCCTAGGTCTTGCTGTAGAAAACTCTGCTTAGTACCAGGAAGAAGTTGCTCCACGTATGGGAGCTGGAGCAAATCTTGTTTCTCCATCATGAAGAAATGCTGCGTGGCATACGTTAGAGTCACAGACATAAATATTTCCTATACTCCATTCTGAATTTGGATGGCGGGCGTCGGTGCTGTTCCGGCAGTAATTGCTTCCCAGAGGTAGTGGGCAGCGTGGACTTGGTGAGAACACACAGAAAACACCCACTGCCTCAGGAGTACACCTGGCTTACCTTACTCACGACTGGCAATGTCACAGTGCGCCGTTAGAAGGTAGTGCCCATGTATGTTTAATTCACATTGAAAATTTTTATTCTGTTGCGTTAGGTGTGCCTTAAAAGTATGTAATTTGGGGTAAGATGTAATTATACGATCTAGTCTGCAGAGGGCAGAGCAACACCACCGAGTGTTACAGTTCAGGCTTCTGCTTCACGAATACCAGCTCGTACTTCTTTTTTTCTGGAATAATGAAGGTTTACATTCAACCGACCAAGGCTTCTTGCGTTTGTTCTCTAATGGTGTCATTACAAGGGGGGTAGCCAGATCTGTGGCATCTCCATTTCATTTTTGTGTGACTTCATCCAGATGGTCCTCAAGTGGTCCTTGACCAATACTGAAGCAGATTAACTTTTTTAGCCGTCAGCTAAAGAAGCATAAAAAAATGTGTGTCTGTGTGTACATATATAGAGAGATATATATACACACATAAGTGTATGTATGTTTATCCTCTAACAACATCAGTGGAAGTACTAAATTGCCTTCGGGATTTACCTTTCACCCTGCCCAAATTAAGTTTCCCTGAAAACATTGTTAAGCAGTTTTGGCAAGCAGAGGTTGTGTACTTTAGGATCTCATAATGCCCAACAGAAAATTTGTATAGCACATCACTCAAGATGTGAAAAGATGGCAGATCTTAGAAGGAAAATGGTAAAAGGCCAAGATTTAGAGTTACCAAGCAATTGTTTCTATGTCAGAAAGCCACGCAGAAGACCAGAGATGCTGCAGAGCAGTCTGAGTAGTGGCAGTGAGAATCGTCCAAAGACCTGCATCCTGCAGGTCATCGGCCATGAGCCCTGGCTAAGGTTTTGGTGAAGGGTGAGTTTTAAAACATTGTGTCAGCTGCACGTTTGCAAACACCCCGCCTCCCATGAACAGACACACGTACAGAGTGGTTCTTTCACTTTGAACGCTCTTCTGATTCCTTGGGAATCCAGTAAGTCTGAATGTACAGAGCAGATTTACAGTGGATGGAAGTAAACGTGATCTCCGATAACCGGTGAAGTTGTGTCCATTTCTGTCGAAGTGATGATGTGCTTTTAACTAGAAGCACAAACATATCTAAACCATGAAACTAGAGTTTGCTTATTTTACTGGTAAAATAGGGAGTATCATCTAAATTTAGCCTAGTTATGCCACAGGTGAGTGATCTCTGTAACACTTCATTTTTTACTTCCTACTTTCCCTCTAATAGGAGAAATAGTTGAACAAAAATTTTTAGTAGAGAAAATAGGAACAAACAAGGCTGCGTAGCACACTGTGAGAGGTTGCACACAGAAAAGTTCTGTGAAAACATTTTTTCAGGCAAGAAAGAAGACATTGTTTTTTGTTTGCTTCTAAACTAAAGAAGACACACCTAAGTGAAAGAAACAAAAATCGCATTCTACAGGGGGAAGTTCAAATGCCCACAAAAAATTGCCAAAAGCAAGGACAAAAATCCCTATGGGAGGTGTCCTTTCTAGAGTCTTTTAGGGTTGCAGTTCCAGGGGCTGGCCCAGAAGATGGGGGTGGATCCACACCCCCATCCGCTGCCCTTCGGTCACTTCCATCCCAGGAACCTGCGCTGCGTAGGGAAGCAAAGTGCAGGAGGGACTTGATCCTCAGAGGGTACCTGCTTGCTTCCGCATGAGGATGTTGTGGAACACGTGAGCTGACTGTGGTTCACTTGGGTTTGGGGGTTTTTCCTCTGAAATTTGTGAGAAGGGTTTCCTGCAGTATTTTGAAACCTGTTTCCTGGTGATAGGTTTTAGATACAAAAGCTAAGACAGTCAGATATTATATTTAGATATTATATCTAAATATGAGAGCTATATTATATAGCTCTTATATTTAGATATAAGAGCTAAGATATTCAGGGCTGCTAAAAACTTCTTAGCCAGTGGTTTATAACTATTATTCAAATATAAGCAAATTATCTTGAAGTTTTTCGTGAGAGTTTAGTGAAACTGAAACTCTTACAGCCTCAGAGCTTATACTAAAGAACTGGGAGGCAGAGAGGAGGAAGGCATTTTCATACTGGTCAAACAAATGCATAATATTCTAGCTCCAAGTACCTTAAATGTATCTGTTTAAAAATGCAGTTGTCTACAGAGGGGAAAAAAATGTTAAGTAGCTCTTGAGTGGTGGTAGGATACTTAAAAAGCAGCCATAGAATTTTTCAATCTCTATTTAAAGGTAAGCAATATGGCCTTACTCTAAGACAATGCAATATATGCGATAGTAATTAAATACAGTGAGCATACATCTTTCAGCTACTGCAAAGCAGCTTTGGAATAGTCAGCAATCTGACCATGCTCGGAAGCCCGTGTCCTGACCGCCCCGATGTAAACAGCATTCACAGGAAGGGGGAAGCAGCTACCAGAGACAGGAAGGTTGAATTTAGCATCAAACTCCTTATCTAGGCAGAGCGGGCTGCTCAGGATGCTGGTAAGAAAAAAATGTACAAATCGCTACAGCAGACTGTGATAGCTGCCTGGCCCTTCCTGGGAAGACCATTCACGTCGATGTAATCAGGGTACAATCTGGCGCGTGCAGATGGGTTTAGGAAGAGATTATATCCTGGGGCTGGTTATCCAAAATAATGCTTACCACGGTGTATTACGGTCTCATTCAGTCTCGGTTGCCATCACTTGCAGGAAGAGATTGATCTGTGTGCTGAAGTAGGAGGGTGTGTGTCTTTTAAAAATAAAAACTTTATCATAGTAAGAGTTATTATTAGTCTTATTAGCCCTAAAGAAATATAAGTCTTTCCTGAATCCTAATACGCACTGCAATATCTGGTTTAATTTTCAGATTATAGGTTTTATATCAGAGCTGGCACAGCTCTGGTTCCAACCAGAGAGATAAAAGCTGTTGCAGCATTCTTTTACGTGCTTTGAATCAATGAGGCATCTTGTTTACAAGTGGAAGATAAGCGACTTCAAAACATTCTTTGCGGTGTAGTCAGTTGCTCATTAACATATGATGCCCAGTTTCCTTTTGATTTCTGTGTGTATCTTGGGAAATCCATCTGCTCTGCGCCTACAGCACAGCAAGGCACCGTTCAGCCAGTACATGCTCCTTTGTGGCTGAAATGAGGAGTTAACACAAAATCGTAGCGTCCTCTGCATTGATTTTCCTATGAATGATGCCTCTTATTTCTCCCGCCTTCCCCAAAGTATACTGCAAAATTATTTCAGATTTTTCTCAAAACTTTATTCAAGCTAAGATTGAGACCTGGAAACACTTTAAAGCAGGCTTTTAGTTGCATCTTCCCACATATGTCTGAAACACCTCTTTTCATTTTTTTTTCCATGCTAGATATATATTTAGTTCAGTAAGGAAGGCTGGAAACAATTAAACTATGAAAAAGGAGAGTGGTATAAAAGTCTATCCATGTCCTGAACGGCAATAAAATATATCTGTCCTGGGTAATTGCAAAAAGAACATTCTGGGTTTGAATTGCTAAAACAAGTTAAGCCAAGAAGATATTGGGGTCCATCTGTTCTGCTAGCTGAATGTGGGTACCGCACATCACCAATCTCCTGAGCACAGGAGGATACGCTGACACAGCCGTCAGCAGTCTTAGCACCGAGTATCCAGCCAGGTGCTTCACGCCAGGGTTGCTAGTGTAAGCTAAAATCCTTAATCTCTCTGCTTTTTGCAAAAGATTTTTTTCCCCCGTGGTATATTGGAAATCCCTCCTAAAACCTGGAGAGCATTACTTCTTTATAAAGAATATGTTTGTAAAGTGGATAATTTCCAGATGTCAAATGGTTTCTCAGACCTTGCAATAACAATTCACTACTCAGGGTTCTCGGCCAGCGCTGGGCATGTGGTTACCTTGGGTATTTTCAGGATCCATCGTAAGGCAAATGACACCTTTAAAGAGGGGAAAAACAAACAGCCTAATAGGCACCTCACGGCAGAGAGCACCTCATCAGGTTTGTCCCAACACATTCTCACGTCATTGTTCGATAGGGTAACAGGCCATAAAAGAACGAAGCAGCTACTTTCCTTTTCTGTCAGATGTTGCAAGTTACTCATATTTCCTGTTCTGCCATTTAAAGGACTAAGGGCTGAAAATGGGAGTTCATTAACTTGTCTGAAATGAAATATTTTCCTTTCTTTCTACAGCCACGTTCGACCGAATGACATAAACACAGGCCTGGAAGGCATCTCCGAGGAGCGGGTAGTGCCTTCTGCCCTGAGACAGGACTACCCGTACTGGAAGCTCAGGCTGAACCCTGGTGCAGGTTGCCACCAGAAATCTCCCCCCTGTCTGCAGGGGAGCTGGATATAGTATACGTCAAAGAAAGAGAGACCAGGAGTTTCCATGCCGGCTGTCCAGCAGGTCCTAGGAGGGACAGGAGGAACACCCCTCTCTCCCTGCTGCCTGATGGGTTGGGCTGTATTTTAGCCAACAACAGAAGTACGTGGGAGAACGCGGGAGAATTTCAATAAGCTAGCACCAGTGGTATTTAGGCACCGAATCCCTCTCTGTATTTTTGACAGTCTCCCCTTAACTGAGCACATCACACTTCAAGCATTTAAAAATAAAACATTGCTACCCACACTTTTTTTCTTTCCTGTCGGCTGTTGTTTTCTTTACAGACTTGAAACTATGCTTATTCATCCTTCAGAAAAAATCTTATCTCGGTCTGGACGGCCTGGGAAAAGCTCAGGGCACGCTTGCAATGCAAATTTTGAAGAAGTAAATTTAGTTTCCCAATGAGTCTTACCAATTCAACTGTTGCATTTGACAACCATCTTTCTAAACTTTTGATGAAGAAAGAGCTCGCTGCTCTGGGACATGCAGGCTAGTGCTGCAGGCCCTAACATAGCTTTGCGCCCCAGGAGGTCACAGGCCACATCTGAGAGGCCCAAGAAGGGTAACTAAGACAAGCAAGTCTGTTGTCAACAGCCTTAAATTTGCTGTGCTGGAGTCTGTACTGCTGGGGAAAAAAAAATGTAAGGGTTTGGAGATTGCAAGAAAGGTCTGAGAGCAAGGCCACAAGTCAGGCAGCAGCAGCTGTTGTGTTTTTCAAAATACAAAGGCAAAGTCTTCCTGAAATGCAAAGGTGTTTGCAGGAAAATCTTTTCACTCTAATATATTCTGACTCAGCACCAGTATGTAAACTATAGACCATGAACATACTTACTTACAAATGTCCTCACGTGAGTTCCTGCCATCCGAGTAGGTGTGGGTGAGCACTGAGGAGCCTGCTTACTGGAAAAGCACACCTGAGGAGCTCCCCTCGCTCTGCTAATTATACTCTAGGAAGCTTTGATGTACGGCACCAACCCATCCTGCCAGCTGCTGCGCTCCATTTTCTTCTTCGGGCACCTTAAATGCATAGAAAGGGGCTCCCAGCAGGAGCTCCTCGGTGGTTGCTGCCAAAAGAATACCAATGGGTTTGAAAGGAGAAGGAGATGCTGCCTGGGAGATGAAAGCCAGCAGAGATCCTTCCATGTATCCTCCTCCCCTAAATCCCACACAGGTAGCAGGGATTTGGGGCTCTCTTTAGTCTGGAAGAGGAGGCTCAGGGGAGACCTTATCGCGCTCTACAACTACCTGAAAGGAGGTTGTAGCGAGGTGGGTGTTGGTCTCTTCTCCCAAGTAACTAGCGATGGGACGAGAGGAAATGGCCTCAAGTTGTGCCAGGGGAGGTTTAGATTGGACGTGAGGAAAAATGTCTTTACTGAAAGAGTGGTTAAACATTGGAACAGGCTGCCCAGGGAAGTGGTTGAGTCCCCATCCCTGGAGGTATTTAAAAGACATGTAGATGAGGCGCTTAGGGACATGGTTTAGTGGGCATGGTGGTGTTGGGTTGACGGTTGGACTCGATGATCTTAGAGGTCTTTTCCAACCTTAATGATTCTATGATTCTACCTTGTAAGAAGAAGGAGTCTGTCAAGCCATGAGTGCGCTGAGCCTGGGGAAGGCAGATGCTGGCAGCCAGAGAGGCGGAGAAGAGGAGAAGGAGGAGGCAGGCTGCACTTTTTAAAAAGTTCAGGAAGTTCAGACAATGAGCAGTCACATGCATTTCTTACCTTTTAAAATCTCTCCATAAACTGCTAACAATTAAAAAAAAATTAAAGATCACACCTCTTAGCGAGGAAAGCAAAAAAAGATAAAGAATCTAAGAATTAGAATAAGCTACAGCCACAGCCTTAAATCAGTGTAAATAAAATGTGGTCCTGACCCAGAGATTTTTCAATCTTATAGCCTTGAGAAACTATCTTCATTTGATTCATAAAATAAATCAACATGATGCAAACAGCATCAGGAACTTAATAGTTTTGAGAGGAGTTGATGCTAAAATAAGGTACGTGGGCACTGAAACGCCTCCCAGCAGGATGGCCTGACGTGCGGTTGCGTAATGGGGATAAGTACAGTATTTCTTTGGAGCATTAACCTGAATTAAAGGATGAAATGGCTGGGCAGGGATCAAGTGACACTCCTGGTCACTGCTGAGGCCTTGATAAGTATTAGAGAAATTGCAAGACCATCATTTAAATACAGAAACTCTGACCGAGGAGCGCAGCAGTTTTCTTGCAAGGGATTTCTTCTCCCTGCAGGACCAGATCGGCTCTCAGGGCAGCCGTGGCTGGGAAGGAGGGGGTTCAAGGTGGGGTTCAGCCCCCCCCCCCATCACATCTGCACCCAGTGCTTGGAGGGCATGGCTCCTATCTGGCCCTGCTTACCCCGTGGGCTGCAGTGGCTCTCTGCAGAACCGAGTGGTGCTTTCCAGGGGCAGCAGCTGGACAAAGCATGAGGGACTGATGCAAAACCAGTTTATTGCGCCTATTATGCAGCTGTGTCAGGAGTGACATACTTAAATCCCTGTGCATCACAGTGGGGGAATGCTCCCCGCGCAATGTTGCTTGTTGTCAGTAATCCTCTCAACTCGCTGCTCAAAATACAGCATGTGGCAGTTGCTGCCACGCCATGGAAAAAATGTGGTATGCACCAAAGTTACGTAGAGCCTGATCTTCATCTGGGGTCAGGCCATGTAAATCGGGGCGATGCCTGCCGCAGCCGGTCCAGCCTTCTGGAGGCATTCCTTCCCCTGAGAGCAGAGGCAAGGCCACACACCAATGGGAGGCACTGCTTTAAATCTGGAGCCCTTCAACAGAATTATTCCAGATTTTCATTGGAGAGCTAAAATCTGAATTTAGCCAATAGCACGTACACAAATGACATTTGTTTGAGTTAAATCCACCAGCTTTGCTTCAGTTTGAGAGATACCTCCAAGGTACAAACCTCTCCACATGCTTTGCCAATTGAAAATGGATTTTAAGATGCTACTGCCTGCATAGGACCTGTAACAAACTGTGCCCTTGCAGAACTGCCTTATCTGGCAAACAACACTGCTATCATCAGCACAAACTTAACCCTGCCATCTCCGTGATAACACGCTAGATAGGCTTGCTGCAAAGGCTGCCCACCGGAGTGGTATTAGCCTTCTGTAAAGGGAAGACTGGTCTTTGTGTAAGTGTATTTTTAAAGCACATTTTCAAATTATAGAAAAATGACAGTCAAAATTCTTGCCCACTAGATGAGGATTTTGAGGCTCCCAAGTGTTGGCTCACTCTGTTTCCTCACTGCACCAGCAGCCCCAGGTCTACCAGCTTTCTTCTGCTGCTGACGTTAATACAGCCCCATCGTTTTGTTGCGGTGACTTTCATGCTTATAACTTCTTGATGGGATGAGCAGGGCTGGCACACACATATCCCCTCAACCATCACCACTGCTAGCTTCTGGGGGGGCTTCTGCTCTCAAAACCAGCTCCCAGAATTGCAACAGAATAAGGCCTGAGTCAAATCTAGGTTCAAAGGGGGAAGAGGATAAAACCAGGCTCACTAGAGATAAGCCTAGGGGTAGCATGCCAGTGCTGGGGGCGAAATGGATAGCCCAGCTCAAGTGCATCTACACCAATGCACGCAGCATGGGCAGCAAACAGGAGGAGCTGGAAGC
>NW_008824866.1:1923957-1949946 GCF_000699105.1 Pygoscelis adeliae
TTTAGTGGGCATGGTGGTGTTGGGTTGACGACGGGAGGACTCAATGATCTTAGTCTCTCCAACCTTAATGATTCTATGATTCTATGAAATGGTCTTAACATGCGATTGCACACCAAAAAAATCTTCCTTTGCCACTGATTAAAGGCAACATGAAGACATTTGGCTGATGTGTTCCTCTAACCTGATCATGTGTCTGAGCACTAAAACATCCTATAACTAGGCAAGGCAAGCTGGCTCTAGGACAGCTTCCCACTAGGAGTGGTTTAACATGTGCTGGGGAACAAGCGATGGTGCCTTCGCTTGGTTTAGGGTGTACTGGTTACATCAGACCAGCTGGGATGATTTTGCATCATCCCTTTCAGCTCTGCCTAGAGTTTGGAAGCCAGAAATAAGAACAAGTCATCCAGACTTTGACACTCTCGTAGGAAAACTAGTTTAAGAGTCATACCTCAGGAGCTTATCTAAATGTAGAATTGCATTAATTCAATGGAAAAAAATAAGCTAATTGAAGCTTTTGCAAAATGCTGTGCACGTACTCCCACTTCCATTTTAACCAGGTGAGGTGTCTTTCATACGTGCCTCCACCATCGCTTGCTCCAGTGGTTTTCAGTGTGTGCTTCCTCCACCTTCAGGCAGGTCACAAAAAATAACTGAGAAAAGCAGTTTGGCAACAGGTTTGAATTCCTCTGGGGTAAGCACTGGAAAGTATCTGGGCGAACAAGAAATTTTAAAAGATCAAAAAACCACCGGCTTCTTTAGTTAGTTAAATGTACATGTAGCTAAAGCCTGGGGATGAAACCCACCGCTCCCTCAGACAATGATGGTCGGGACTGATCTGGCCGGCCGTACTGCAGCACGGAGCAGAGGTGCTGCGGCAGGGCACTTGGCGGAGACCGAATAGCTGCAAAGTGGGATCCCACCCCGTCGCTTATTTTCCCCATGCTGGGTGCTTCGAAAATAAAAAATCACAGCCACTCACCGCCTCACCTCTGCTAAGCCCAGTGCTGCTCAGGTCCGCTGTGATTTCCAGAGCATCGCTGGCCAGCTGCAAACCTGGTCCTTGCTCTTGGGTGACCAACCCCCAGCACACACAAGGCACTATGTGGCACTGCCCTTCACATGTAGGACTGTAGAGATGTCCCCGCGCCGCTGCAGTTTGGCATTACAGGGAGCCCTCAGTCTTGCTGGCAGGTGGCAAGTTGAACCGAGCTGGCTCTTTGGAGGAGATTTTGTGTGCATGATTTCTTGTTCAGTACTTCCCACAGCTAAAATACAAAACATTGAGGCTGAAGGGTTTAGAGTCTGTGCCCATGCTACAATGCTCTGATTATTTTATAGAATTATTACTGTATGAAAGTGTACACTTCAGATCCCCTCTAAGGCAAATTCTGGGGTAGTGACACATGGCGGGAAGGAGAAAGTCTTACTGGGGTTTCGTCCCTTTTCATTCTTTAAACCACATTTTCAAATTATAGAACTCGTATCACACATCTGATTGGATCCCAGACTGGCAGAACCATTCCCAACAGAGCTGTTCTTCTTAACTGTTTAACCTTTAGAAATAAATAGAGATACATTATCAATATCTTCTGCCCACTGAAATGTCCATTCACTTACCGTACATTCACCACTTTTTCAATTTGACAAAGTTTTTTTAGGAACTGTTTTTGCAGAGGCAAGAAAGTAACATAAATAATCAAGCAGACTTTCATAGTCTTTACCTGTTCGTAGATTTGTGGTGTTTTACTACATGTCTAACAACCATCGCTCCTAGATACATCAGTTATAGCTGAATCAACTGATATGCTTAAAGGTAGCCAAGCAATATAGGAAATATAGAGGGAAAAATCTATCAAGAAAGAGAAACTTTGGGGTGTTTGTGTATGTACATGTCCTTTTACCAAACTGGTATTTAGATATCTCATAAAAGAGAGAGTCTGGAGCAAGGAGCTCACCTATTCCTGCAGTTCTTTAACATTTATTTAAAGCATCGTGTATTTAAAATGCAAGAGAATCACCTCTATAAAGCAAATATCAACCTGCAGATGTTTCCTCTGGTCGGTGAAAGTGCCTGAAGCTCACAAACTTTTCTCTTGCCATCAGAGCAGACAGGCATTAAGGCAGGTGAAAGACTGCTTATTTGACAGCTTATCTATCAGCGGCTGTGCCGCCACTACCACCCCCATTTCACCCACAGGCACTTGGCGGAGGCAAACGGGATGCTGCAACGAGGAAAGGTGACACTGAGGAGCATGGAGCATGACTAGCAGCCAAGACGTAGACGGGAGACTGAATATAACTGATGAAGAAGCTTGAGGAGGTAGCACATGGCAGAGAAGAAGAGCTGACGTGTGCATGGGAAGTGCAGGCCTGATCCGCCCTTCCAGAGGAAACACAGAGGGATGGGGGCAGATATTTGTGCAAAGGAGACTGCAAGGGACAGTGATGGACGCAGCACAGCAAAGGGTGACATAAATGCCCTTGGAGAGGACCACCACGCCAGCAGCACTGGCCAGAAGAGGAGCTGCTTCATGTCCACGGTGGCAGCCCAGGAGGAGAGGGCAAAACATTGAAGTGAGGGTGAGGGTTGGCTGTTGCACGGTACCTCCTCACCATGCTGAGGTCTCTCAGCCCTTGGCCAACACTTGTCCCTCCTCTCATCCTGGGCAGGGCTTTCCATTTATAGGGTCGGGCTTTGACCTTCTTACTACCCTTCCTCTCATTTTTTAATGACCACAATACAGGACATCAGCAGTAAGACCTGAAGGACTATCCTGCCCTCACTTGGGAGGGTGAAGAGGAGACACGAGGCCTTGTTTGTGTACCACATGCTGTTTCCTCCTGCATTAGATGGATATTTCTGTTTCAGTGGCTATCAGAAACTGGGAAGGTGTGTTAGCAACTGATAGCGTAGCTGCTCTTCTCCAGCTCTCTGAAAGAACTTAGGTACCAAAAGGGAAATGAAGCCAAATTAGGCACCTATTTCCAAAGTCCCCCTCTGAGCTCCCTTCCCTCACTCCAGCAGCTGGAGACACACTGCGAGTAAAGAGCAGGCGGCATGGCCACGTTACCCCATGCTTCACCAGGGCATTGCACAAGCCCAGAGATGCTTCCCTCCCATGTCCCAGCCATTGGGAGGTTGGAGCTACCTCCCGTTGTTGCTTGTGGAGCTTGCAGAAGGGCAATAGAATAGAATAGAATAGAATAGAATCATTAAAGTTGGAAGAGACCTCTAAGATCATCGAGTCCAACTGTCAACCCAACACCACCATGCCCACTAAACCATGTCCCTAAGCACCTCATCTACACGTCTTTTAAATACTTCCAGGGATAGTGACTCAACCACTCCCCTGGCCAGCCTGTTCCAATGTTTAACCACTCTTTCAGTAAAGACATTTTTCCTCACATCCAATCTAAACCTCCCCTGGCGCAACTTGAGGCCATTTCCTCTCATCCTATCACCAGTTACTTGGGAGAAGAGACTGACACCCACCTCGCTACAACCTCCTTTCAGGTAGTTGTAGAGAGCGATGAGGTCTCCCCTCAGCCTCCTTTTCTCCAGGCTAAACAACCCAGCTCCCTCAGCCGCTCCTCATAAGACTTGTTCTCCAGACCCCTCACCAGCCTCGTTGCCCTTCTCTGGACACGCTCTAACACCTCGACGTCCTTCTTGTAGTGAGGGGCCCAAAACTGAACACAGTATTCGAGGTGCGGCCTCACCAGTGCCGAGTACAGGGGCACGATCATTTCCCTACTCCTGCTGGCCACACTATTTCTGATACAGGCCAGGATGCCGTTGGCCTTCTTGGCCGCCTGGGCACACTGCCGGCTCATGTTCAGCCGGCTGTCGACCAGCACCCCCAGGTCCTTTTCTGCTGGGCAGCTTTCCAGCCACTCTTCCCCAAGCCTGTAACGCTGCATGGGGTTGTTGTGGCCGAAGTGCAGGACCCAGCGCTTGGGGAAGTGCACAAGCTCTTTCCATCCCATCAAACAGGGTAAAAAATGTACTTTTAAACGTTGCAATTTTAAATTTGCAGACATTTCTTTTCCTTGCAAAAAAGCAGGGAGAATGCATTTTTGCTTCCTATAATCGGTGTCAGCTTAAGTGCCCCCCTTGTCCTCTACTGCTCCCTGGGGCCCGAGAGTTGATGCTGTTCCTCTTGGCACTTGTGTGCACCTCTCCTGCTCTCAGTCGTTGGCTTAATGGCTGTCTCCAAACGGTGACTTTTCCATGAGTCCTGTAGCCCCATGGCCTGCACAGGGGAGTCCTCACTGAACCTGACCGCAAGCAACGGGGCACTCAGAGCAGAAAGTGGGACACAGCAGGATGCATCGCCCATGGGATGCTCTGCCCACCACTGCTTGCTTAAATGTTGACACTGTGGCAACTTTGGAAACAGCAACTTTACGAACATGCTGGATGAACTATGTATAGATTTGAGCTATTTCTGATTCCCACTGGGAATACTCAGCTTGCAGAAGAAAAGCTCAGGTACTGCGGGAATGAGAAAAGCCAAAAACCCTAAGAAGCTACAGATCTCTGTCCATGACTTTGGTGCTCTACGTTGCATGGAGATCCCATCCCTGCTACAAGTAAAAATGGGATGGTCAAAAATGTGAGGTCATCAAAAATGTGAGGTGAGTATCCCACTAAAAGAGAGAATAAAAGCCAGAGCCTGGACCTCACATGTGCCTCTGCCGGAATTGTCACAGCACTGCCAAACACCGGGAGCAGCAGGTAATACCTTTGCCTGTATAACATCATTTTCATTGCTTTTTTTTTTTTAATTTAATCGAAACCTAAGCTCTGTTCTGAAACATCAGACCGCTGAAAAACACCCACTAGTCCCACAGGGTGTGCATAACCAGGCAGGCGGATGTAAAATGGCACCTGGCACCATGGGGCCTGAAGTGCCCTTCTCCGGTAGATGCTGCCCACCTGCCAGACCGAAACCGCCCCGGATGAGATGCCATGGAAGTGGGGAAAATCACCTGCTGGGCTGGATCAGGCCCCACTTCTGGCCGGGGATGCTCATCAATGCCTCTTTCAGAGCAGCAAGTTTAGCATGAGACACCTGAGCCAACATCCCTGCAGTTCCAGGCTATTTGCATGTCCTGGGGTTTCCAGATGTTGCTCCCTTGCCTCCGCTAGTGCCCCCAGCTTGGCAGCACCCCGCTTCGCACACCGCAGAAGTGGGACCCACATCTTTACCCAAACCTGTGTGCTTTAGAGTGGTTTTGAAGCAAGTTTAGCCTCACGGGTACTGACTGTGCCAGTCCTTGATGCTTCAGCTGCTCCGATCTGCTCAGAGACACAAACGCTGCTGGTTTTCATCAGGGAAATGGCTGTAGCAAAAGAAAAATGATCATTCCTTTGGTTTTGTTCCCCTCTCAAGAAGACTTTCCAAAAGCAGAGTTTCTGTGGCTTCGGCCTCAACCCCTTCTGAGGTATCTTTCGACTGCAGCTTCTGCAACGGCTTGCGTGCACCATGGGTGCTTGGCAGGGTGGCACTCACTGGTGAGTGCAAGAGGAATGTGAGGTGCTGTATCTAGATTCCCATTTTCTAAGTAAGTAAAGACATGGCAAACAAGGGATATTCCTCTGGGCTTGCAGGACCTGCCCTTCATCCCCACTGGCGAGCCTCTTACCCTGTGCCCTGTGCTGCCCCGAAGGTTTTTATAAAGCTTGCGCTTTTGCTGGTGTGGGACATCGCTAGTGTAAATATTAAGAGAGGCTCTTTGGCCTGCTCAGAGGCTCTGCGAAGCATCCATATGGCAGAGCCGCCATGGGTGAGTTGCTCTTAAAGAGCTACGGAACTGATTTTTCTTATGCTAATGTGAGTTGGAGAAGGTAATGCTGGGGAGGAAAGTCTGCATGTTTGGAAACGAGTGTAAAATCAAATGTGCCTTTGCACATGTCCAAAGTGAGTTCAGTCCAGAGAGGCCTGAGCATCCATATGGGCCAAAATGGGGAACCTTATTTCCCCCACTGGAGAAGCTCATTTCGGGGGAGGGAGGGCGCAGAGGATGCCAGTGAAGGGCAGGCAGCAGGAGGCTGCAGCCAGCCGCCACTCCCCGTGCCATGATCTTAATAACCTGGTTTTCTGCAAGCGCCATGTAAGACCAAAGACTGAAGATACGTGCTTGCCAGGCAGCCACGTGTGTATTGCAAGCTTTGGGGGAGCAAACTGCACCGTGGCCTGGCCCTCCCGCCTGTGCTGCCAGGCAGTGCCCACCTGGGGCTCAGCACCATCCTCGTGCCCTGCAGGGATGGGACAGGGACCGGGAGCTGACACCAGCGCCATGCAGCTCCTCGCCCCAAAGTGCCTGGAGGAGGGCGGTGTGGACTGGCACCATGCGACCGCCCAGGTAGCTCTGGCTCTCAACCAGCCCCCGTGTCACATGCACCTGGCTCGATGGCTGTGATATTTAAAATTACCACCACCTTCATGCTGAGACCACAGGATCTTCCCCGACATCCAGCGGCGTCCCCTGCATTTGTAGGTCCGGCTGAACGCAAGCTCCATGAGGCATGTGCCACACCAGCTAGTGCTAATCACTGTTTACTCCCTGCATCCCTTCCCATCTGCTCACTTGCAGCAAGTTAAAATAAATGAATAATATTTAAATCAATAGTGCATTTGTGATTCCTAGTAACTTCCCTTGAAGTAGTTATGACGAATGCATTAACTGGTACTAATTCATCATGCTGCTTGTAATTTGGCCAGGATTCAGACAGGAGAACCTGTTTTTATAGCAGCTAATAAATGGTGGTTTATTGCTGCCCTACCAGGTGTCCCATAGCTGCAGCCTCCTTCATGGTGTCCCATGGCGCAGAAGCCATGAACGTCTGCTTCTCTTGGCACGCGCTTTTGGTTAGAGAGACGATACTTTACAAATAGGCCAGGTTGGTTATGATTCAGCCCTAACCACCACAAACAGTCTTTCTGTTTCATCCACAAACAGCCTTTCTGTTTCATCAAGGGAAAACCGGGTGGAGCAAACATCTACCCATCGGTTCCACCTAACACCGCACAGCTCAGGTGCATTAAATAGCACCTGGAGCCCAGGGATGTGTTCATAGGCCTTGCCCTAAAATTCAGCGCAGGCTTAGGAAACCAAATTATACCGTGACCTTGCTTATGCATCATGCTTACAGCCATTTCAGGTTATGCAGGTGGCCTGTGCTCCTGGGGTTCCCACTGAAACCGGACCTGCGGTGGGGACTGGTCCAGCAGCACCGCGGGCTCTGACCCAGCCCCAGAAGTTGATGGCAAAATGGGGAGCTGAGGAAAAAGGGTTGCAAGAGGTTGGCAGGATCTCCAGGTCCACAGAGGCAGTCGGGCTCTGCACTTACCCCGCCTCAGCAAGGCAGGAATTAAATTAAAATCTGGCTTATGAAGGCTGCATGGGCTCTGCAGACTCATGCCAGGATGTCATATGAGGGGGCTCACCTTGTTAGCCAGAGAAATGGCAAGGCTGGAAGAGGAAGCTGGGGCTGAGATTTCCATCCTGCTCTTGCCAGCACACCCAAATGCTGGAAGGGAACATGCTTACCTGGCGAGTGAGTGGGATCCGCTTACGGGGACAGTGAGGGGATTTGCTCATCAATGAGCCCCTGTAATTTGAAAGGGTTTGTCCTGGTGTGGGCGAGGACAGCAGGCACATACCCCTAGGGGATGCGGGAGAGCTTGCCAAGTCCCTCCTATGACTAACGTTGCTAAGTTTCTGCTAAAACCATCAGCAGCAAAATAGTTAATAGCTAATTATTAGCTAACATAATTATTAGCTAATATCTAATAGAAAACATAGTTAATAACTTAAGCACTGAAGAAAGAGAATTGGGTTTGATGGTCCCAGTCAAGGTTGTATCAAGACGTAATCAGCAACGACCCCCAGAACCAGAGATACCCTGGGGTTGCCAGCAGCGGGTTTGTTTTGGGTCTGCCTGTGTCACTGCACAGCAGCACTGTCCATACCCAGCAAGGCGCTGGAGCATCCCTATCCTACCCTCCGCTCGCAGCAGCCAACTGCGCTTCATGCCTTGATACCAAGCTGCCAGGCCCGGGGGTAGGCAGGTCAGCCTGGAGCAGGAGACATCGCAAGGTCCTTGGATTAGGTCTGGCTCTCCTTCCCTGCAGGAACAATCTCATCGATGTCAACTGCTTGTTGTAAGAGAGAAGCAAGTCCTGGTCTGTCCACTTTTGCTCACTGCTGACGATGCACCGCCGCGCAGCGATGGTGAATCTTGTGGGTGTCCAGCCACGGGCTCAAAATTAAAAAAGCCTCACATCTCCCTAGCACGGGTGCCAGGCGACCCCTCCAGCACACCGCATCATGGGGCCCAGCTGCGCTGGCAGTTGCGTGGCCACGGCAATGAGCCCGATCCTCCCTGTGTGCAGTCAGATGTCGAGCCACCACCGCCAGCGGGCAGCATGTGGGGACTGTCCCAGAGGAGCTGCTGTTTGCAGCAGTGCTGGTTCCTTGCTCTCCAGCATTTCAGAAGATGCTCTGTGAAAGAAGGTGTTACTTTTTGGATCCAGGCTGGTTTTACTCACTCAATACTCCTTGCAATTTCAGGAAGATTGCAAGCAGGCAGAAAATTGCTGGGGAGAAAGCACACATATAGCTTTGTCTCATAAAAGGATGGCTGCTCTGTGGCCTCAAGCAATCATTTTTCTTGGTATCTCTGTATTCAAAACCCTGGCAAGCAGCTGTGCAAAACAGGCTGCAGACGCTCAGCTGGGTACTGCGAGTCTACAGCCATTTGGTATTTAGCCAGGCACCAGCTTGCCCTTGGCCAGTCACTTAACAATGACAGCTAAGTCAGGCCTGGATGTTAGAAACTGCATTTTGATTCCCTACATGCTTCATCACACCATCAGACACCACATCTTTATTTTTTAAAAAAACACAACAGCAAACCACAAACATGACTGGTATGTTTTAAAGCAGGTAGGAGTGGTTTTTCACACACTAATAAAAATTCAGATTCTTTCTCCACGATGCAGCTAACTTCACATTAATTATACTTGGGCATCTCCCCCCCTTCCCAGGCACAGGTCTCATCTAAAGCCCACTTTTCTCTGTTAGCGGCACAGGGCAAGGCTAGGGCCGGCCCTATGCCGGGGGGTGAGAAGGAGGTGTTTTATAGTCTGAAAGGCTACAGAAACCAAAAGCTTCATGCCTTTTTTACCACATTATCACAATTTTCTGCTGTAAACTCTGGAGGGGCCTCATCCCTGCAACCTCTTCTGTAAGCCAAGTTTTTGCAGCAGAGAGCTCACTTTGCCAAATGACTGATCGACACTTTATCCCTGTGGGTAGCGGCACGAAGGCAATGCTGCACCTCTCCGAGGGGTGGGCAGCATTTGCTCACCTTTCCAGCACCTTTCATCCTCCATGGTTGGGCTGTGCCTCTTAGTAGCTCCATGCCCACAGCAGCCCCATTGCCCAGCTATCTCCCTCTCCCCATCACCCCAATCAGCAAAGGCTGATTGCAAGCAGCAGCTCCTGGCCCAAGGATGGACAAACACCGGCACACACCCCAAAATCTTACATGATGAAGGGCTAAAAAACATGTGTCTCACCTTAGCGAGGGGGTGCTTACTGGGGTGACTTGGGGTGCAGGGCCCACGCATGAGCTGCTGGCTGCCCACACGGTTACAAGAAGGAAGAGCTGAAAAGTGCACGTTCTTACTGCTTCTGAAATAGAAAAATCAGATCCCAGGAAATTTCTGTTTCAGTCAGGATGTTTACGTGGTTTAAGTGGTTTTTAAGCTGTGCAGAGGGAAAAAGGCTGCTCGAACCAGGGGTTTTGGCTTTTGATATGAGCTGTGCTGGTGCTGGGGTCCACTCAAAGTACATGATGGGAAGCTGAAGGACAGGGATCAGCATGGAAAGGAGACACACTTACACTTGGGCAGACCCTCGTGCCAAGCAGCAGGCCCACAGCCGGTCTCCAAACACCAAACAGGGATGGGAGCGCACAGGATCCAGCCCTCGGTCCTGATGGTGCCAGGGACTCCACGCTGTGCCCAAGCACCTGCAGCTAAAGCAGAGACCAGCAGTGCGGGCAGGCAGGGACAGGGCAGGGACAGGGCAGGGACCGCATCAGCACCAGCCCCAGAGGAGCACCAGACCCTCTGCTGCAACAGATGAGCAAAAGTGCTCCTTGGTGGAGCAACTCCAGCTTCCCTCTCAGACTGTTTTTATTAGCAAGATATTACTCATTTTTACATTATCACTTTCTACAAAATGACAGCTCTGTTTCCTCCTGCCCCGGGGAAAGACCACCCCACCAAAAGAAACATCCAGCAGGACAAGGGTCATCCCAGACCAGCCTGACCACATCTCAAATCCTGGTTCTTCTTTTTTTTTTTTACCCATTTTACCTTCTTGTTCTCTAACCTATCTTCCCTTCCTCTTTCTTATGCTCACTTCCAGGCCTTTTTCTCCCTTTTGCCCCTTCCCTGGCTGTCATCCCCTATCTTTTCGCAGCATTGCAAGGTAAACCATCACCCCTAAATGCGGCTGCTGGTACTCGGCAGTGCAGATGATGGCCTCACGTGCCCCCCATGTAACCCTTACCTTGCAGACTCAGCAGCTATATTGCAGGCTCACAGCTCTTCCCTGTCTGCATCTGAGCAGGCAGCAGTTGAAGAAACTTTCTTGTCCTTGGCAGGAGCCCACGCGGTGCCTCCAGCAGCGATCACACCACCAGCGGCCACCCGAAAGGGAGATGCTACGTTTACCCAGGCCAGCCTCAGCCCTCTGCTGCCAGAGCTTTGGCAATGAAAGATGTTCCTAAATTATTAAGCAAGAAGAGGGGGCTGCCTTGCTTAAAGGCTTTGTACTTTTAGGCCATTACACCATTTGCCATGGAGGCCAAGGGTGAGGGATTGACCCAGGGAGGAGAACTGGAGGCGAGGAGAGCGGAGATGCACCCAACGCAGCGGGATCAGGCTTTGGAAAGGGCTTCAAAGCCATTAGCTACACCGTGGCTTAACCAGGAAGGATACCAACCAAAGCTGCCAGATGAAAGAGAAGATAAAAAGCAGGAGCAGGGTAGCACCTTGCATGGAGTTGCCATCTCTCAAGAATTCAAAGATCAGAAGTCAACACTTACAAAGCAAGAATTTACATATAATACACTTGGGCTCTTTATTTCTCCTTCAGATTGGGAGCCTTTAGGGTTGTGTTTCAGTTTTCCTTCCAAACCACTTACTGCATAATGAAACCTGACATTTTGATGTACTTCATGTTACTCCGGGGAGGTGGAGCTTTAGAAAAACACCAAATATATCAAGAGCCGGCAGCACCGCTTTCATTGCCCTCTGCAGCCGGCTGCAATGCTAATAGCCAGCAAGAGGGCTCCTCTGCTGCGGGCTGCCAGAGCAAATTAACTGTCCTGACTTCTCTGCTGAAGGGGAAAGCTGTGAAGTGTTACCAACCCAAAAGAAATTACAGCAAAATCTGAGAGGGGCAGAATCTGGTTGGGAAGGAAATTAATGATCAGCCGCATCGTTCACTCCCCACCGCTTTGAGGGAAGCATGGCTGAAGCAGCACGCCGCCCTCGCACCAGGTAACGTTACAGCATCGTCCTGCCCGCCTGCAGACAGGCACCCAGCCTTGCTTCGTGTTAGGAAAACACAGCGCTGTATCGCTAACCAAAAATGAATGCACAGTGCTGCCAGGGGTCTCCGTGCGCACGGCCTCCAGCCAAACTCTTGCCTTCTCCTAGGGCTCTTCTCATTCTTGGTTTCTCATCCAGTTCATGTTTGGATACTCAGAGGTACGGTTTTAGCCAGGTCTTCTGAGGAAAGCAAGCCTTCTCTCTTACACTGCACACGCACGTGCCTAAACAGTGTTTGAACCTGCTCATCATATTTTAACATAATTTGATAAGGAAAAAAAAGAAAAAAGGTAGAAGCCTTGAAGCTTGCAGAAGTCTTGTGAAGACAGAGATAATGAATAAAGATCGTGCTGTCACCCTCACGGCAGGACAGGCTGATAAATGAAGCTGGCTTGCAGCAGGCATCAGGGAATCCCGCAGCAGAGCATGCCCCCAGCAACCCACCTCTCCTGGCTCGCACAGCTGCCTGTTTACAGCACTTCTGTAAAACTCTTGCTATGGACAGTTACAGTGTTTCAGAAACACATGCAGCATCTCTCTCGTCCTATGTGGCAACAGCATCACGTCACAAACGGCAGCTCTGGTACTACGTATTGGCTACCTGTGTACCAGGGGGGCTGAAGGGTTCAATGGAGAAAGGCCCCGGAGGATACAGTGACTCTGCACGATGATCAGCAGATTCCCTTTGCGCCACGGAAAGCACGGCGTAAGCGAGGTTATGGCAATGAGCAGGTTTCTCTGCGTGCAGCACGGTCTCCCTGTGATGTTCTCTGTGTGTAGGTGCCTACTCGGTTTGAATCATGAGCCTCCTGTCTGATTTCCTTCCACGATAAGGCTTTTAATAATTAAGTGCGTATACAATAAAGTAAATATTCAACCAGCTCAGAGCTAGGCTGCAGATCAAATATCTTCAAATCTTTCTTCTTTCTCTTTTAAAAACAAAAACCCACACATGCAGCCTGCAGGGGAAGAGATTGCTCGCTTAGCACTTCCCTCAGCTTATCAGATAAATAAGCAACTACCAGTTCTGTACTTTACAAAAAATAGGCGAGGCAGGTGCTCCGCAGCATACCGTGGTAATGTGATGGTGAAGAGCTGGATGCCTGCCGAAGTCTGGCTCCTCTCCTGTGATTGCTCTTTAGCTCTGTCCTCCAATCCAGCACGCTGGCATGCCGGCACGGGCTGCCTGAGCTGTCACTGGTTGGGAGAGGAGGTAGGTGCCATCCCCCGTGTCCTTCCCCACTGAGTGGTAGGGCCGCATTCGTACAGACTCAGACTAAAGAAAAACTCTAGAGAGACTGTGGCTACAAAGCCCAAGTGCAAAACAGAGGGAGGAAAGAGACAATAGGAGACATATCCTCTTTCCTCATTGTGGATCCTGCAAAAGCGGGTGCCAGCCCCAACATGGGATGTCCCCGGGAAGACCAGACAGAAGCCGATGTCCACCCATTTCTGCAAACCACCAGGGCTTGCCGGCAGCGCCTTCTGCAGGGCAAGGCAGTGGCTCTTGGTAAGGGGGGTAAACTCTCCTTCCCCGTTGCTGGGGTCATTTCAGCTAAGGAGGGACACAGATCCTTGCGTAAAACATCCACACGGGAAACAGCGGAGAGGGTTTGTGCCCTGCCTCAGCCAGATGTTCAACAAGTCACAACTTCATCAGTGTCCCCATGCCCGAGCAAAACGATACCCAGTACTTTCTGCAAAGTGCTTTAGGACTGCTGGAAAGTTACTTCACAGTCCCTCTCATCCAGGTCAGGAAACTCTTATTTATACAAGCTAGCAAATCGGACCTGTGAATGGCACATGTTTGGGGCTGAGCAGTGGCACTTGATTTAGAGCAGTGCTTTGTTGCAAGCAGCAAATCTGAGATGGGAACGAAGTCTTAAAGCTTCTCGCCTGTGAAGAGTTGAAACTTGAGAGACAGAGGAAAAGCCTAAAATTAACCCCGCACTGCTTATGTGTGGCTTTGGCTGCCCAGCAAGTGTTAGTGACGGCTGTAACTGTCCCTCCACCTCTTATTCTGGTGGAGTAACGCAGCTGGGTCTCACTAACAGCTCAGTATTTGCTCTTGTAGCACCAGGTACTGAACAATTTCCCCATGGGACAGGTAACGACTGACAGTCACTTACCTCCGAGCATTTTATCAGGGTGGGAGTTCATATTTGTGAGTTTCAAGTAAATTGTGCATCTCTGTTCACATTAGTTGTACTGCCACGTTTGCTGTTGGGCCCACAAGGATAAGGATTCCCTTAAAGGGTTTTGACAGTTATTTCCATTAAGAATTGTGTTGCAAAAGGAACTGGCAGCACCTAAAAACTAAAGTTTTCCTCCTTGCCCTCAGCTTATAGGCAAACAGCAGAAACTGGCTGCCTTTCCCTTCCCCTCCGTACCTTTCCTGCTTTCCACTGCAGTATGCTAGGGAGAGAGCAGCCAATTTTCTTTCGCAGGTGCTCCTCTATGAACCCCTTGGGAAGCAGCCTCCATTTCCACATCAGATGCAAGCGTTGCCTTATCTGTCGTTGCTCCCCGGGTTGGAAGAACTGCCCTCCCTCACAGTTGCAAGGAGTTTCATGCCTTCACCTCAGCGGAGTGCATCGAAGCAGAGGCATTGCACAGCCCCCCACCTCGGCACAAGGAGAGGACAGAAAATGGCCGTACCCCTGCTGCCAGGGAGCTCCCCACTTTGCAGCCACCTGCCGCAGCGGCTCCTGCAGCTCATGATACCCCCATGTTGTTCTTAAGACAAGCTGCACTGGAAATCTATTAAGCACAGCTCAAGTTATTGACAGTGCCAAGCTAACGCGCAGGGGACTTGTAGCATGTGCGAGGGGTAAGGGAGTATCAATGACATCTTTGATAGGATGAATGAATCTGGGTAGAGCGAGGGACTTAAAGATTTGGGGGAGGGTTTCCAAAGGCACTGAAGAACTCAGTTGAAGGCTGCATCTCACACTGTGATGTTTTACACTGTGAACTAGGCCCCACTCGACCCCAGTCGTGTCCCTGGGAACGGCCCGTGCTCAGCCTGGGGACGTGGCTGCTGCCGAGCAGGCAGCCGAACCAGGCAGATGTCATCTGGGGGCAGGCAGGCTCTGACACAGTGGGGATTTAGACCGTTTAGAGCATTACAGAGCATAAACTGCACCTTACATCCACCTGCTAAAAAAGCCCTGACAGCCACTAGTAGCCAGTGCAGCAAGGGCAGGGAAATCCTCTCCTTCCCCCCATGGCCTCTGCAACTCCCAGCACAAGCAGTTACACAGATTACAAGAGGAAAATCCCATCTGTAGCATTAAATTATTATTTAACCTCGGTCCAGCTACCCCCATGCCAGGGATCTAGTGAAACGTGCATGTAATTCTGCTTTGGGTTCTCCATGCATAGAGAGCCCCGGTTCCTTGGTCACTAACAGAAGTTTGCTTTGAACTGTACATACACTGTATTCTCCCCACATCCCAATAACCCTGAAATGCAGCTCTTAAGGTCCAGATAGCACCATTGTATGGGTCATGCACCCTGTCCAGTGGAGGACTAACGCAAAGAGGAGCCTGGTGCAACTTTCCTGGAGCCACAGCAGTGCTGATGGTGGTCCCGGTGCATGAGCATGGTATGGGTGGGACGGATTTGCACCTGGATCCCCAGCACCATTATCCCTCCCCCTGAGATATCTGAGGGCGCTGCTTCTGCGACAAGTGGGAGGTTGGGCCTTGCCACCAGATCGCTGTGATTGACTAGAGGACACTGCACACAGCAGAGAAAGGGAGCCAGGAGGAAAGGAACACACAGATGGCTCCAAACCTTGCCCTGGGCTTCTCTCGCATTGCCCTGAACCAGTTGTTTCTCTGTGACTCATCTCCCCTTCTCCTTTATCTGCCCTTTTTTCTTCCAAACTTGTTAGAGAAGGCAGATCTAGGCATTTATATGAAGTGAAGCAACAAAGGAGCCCTTATCTCAGCAGGGATGCAGGGCTGTTTCTGTAAGAGCCGGGGTGCTGCCTCGCAGAGGCATTACAGCCGAGCAGGAGCAGCACCGCTCCCTGCTCTCCCAGCCTCCCTGCCCGCAAGCTGGGTGATGCCTGCACCGGCACACGCTCCTTCTCCAGGGCAGACACGAGTGCTTAATGCCAAGGCAAATGCCCATCCCATTTTGCTTGGTGGTTCCTTGCTTCGAGCGCCACATCCTCCCCCCAGCTTCTGGATGGTCAGAGGCATGGCAGCGTCGCAAGCCATGCCAGGAGGGTTATGGTTACCACACCAGGCAGAATATTCCTCTGCCTGCATTAAACTGCTTCGGGCATTAAGGACAAACACATTCAGGTGGGGAAAGTCCTCTTCCTACTACCATAAGCTGTCATGGTACCAACACCCACAGATGTGCTATTTTAGTCATAGGCGGACCCACAGGTGGGGCATGATGCGTTGTGGACCATGTGTCATCTGGGACGCAACCACCCTGAACGCAGCAGGCTACGCCAAGATGTTTGGCACGCGAACTCCAGGCTGGAGCAAATCAAATCATTGCACTATGCTGGCAAGGCCAAATCAAACCAATGTCAGCACTTCTGCCAGAAAACAGAAAATAAAAGTATTTAAGAGGTTGGATAATAGTTCTCCCACCTAGAAAGAAATACACTATGGGTGCGAATGCATAGCAGAGCAAAGGGATGGCAACAGGGGGAGGGAAACATCCTTGTGTGGAAAAGCTGGGTACAAATAAAAGAAAATACCAGCAATGTTTGGAATTTCTTCCTCCATCTTTCCAAAACCATAAAAAATTAAGCTCTTTTTCTCTTTTTTTGGGGGGAGGGGGACATGACAACACAGGGGGGACCAACAAAACTGAAATAAAGAATCAAGTTACCAAAAGTTTATAGACATAAAGCAGCACTCTATGATCCATCTTACATGAGGCAGAAACATGCCCTTGCAGCAAAGAAGGCTAACAGTATCCCCAGCTGCATGAGGGAAAAGAGTGCCAGCAGGTGGAGGGAGGTGATCCTTCCCCTCTGCTCAGCACTGGTGAGGCCACACCTGGAGTGCTGGGTCCAGTTCTGGGCTTCCCAGTACAAGAGAGACATGGATGTGCTGGAGAGAGTCCAACAATGGGCCACGAAGATGATTAAGGGACTGGAGCACCTCTCCTATGAGGAGAGGCTGAGAGAGCCGGGACTGTTCAGCCTGAAGAAGAGTAGGCTCAAGGGGGACCTCATCAACGTGTGTAAATACCTGAAGGGAGGGTGCAGAGGGGACAAAGCCAGGCTCTTTCCAGTGGTGCCCAGTGACAGGACCAGAGGCAATGGGCACACGCTGAAATACAGGAGGCTCCCTCTGAACACCAGGAAACACTTTTTCACTGTGAGGGCGACCAAGCACTGGCACAGGTTATCCAGGGAGGTTGTAGAGTCTCCTTCCTTGGAAATATTCAAAAGCCTCCTGGGCACCCAGCTCTAGGCGGCCCTGCTTGAGCAGGGGGTTGGACCAGATGACCTCCAGAGATCCTGCCAGACTCAGCCATCCTATGACTCTCATACAGGAGACAGACAAGCACTGCCTTTCCCTCCCAGTTTACACAAGTACAGGAAGACCGAGAAAACAGTTCACAGATTTTTCTACAGCCAAGGAGTCGGGTCAGTCCTGGCCTTGCATCGCTGGTCCGACAGCCCACAGGACAGAGGAGCAGAAGGGACCTTGCGTGGCACTGTTGGTCCCTTGCTATTGCAGGCAACTGTGTTATATACATTCTCTGGACCAACAAGCTCCCTTTTAACCCTGCTTAGGTTGCCACTGCACGGTGTAATGAATAGCATCAGCCACAAAACTGGCAGGGGCAGAAGCCGGCCTCAGGCACTAGTCACCTTTATGCCAGGCACTGACACTTGCACAAGCAGGAGGACAACTACATGCACCTCCTGACACAACCGAAACAGCCTCTTAATACAGGTACTGCCAAAGAGCGTGGATCCAAGACAGAAACTGCAGATAAAAGCTTCTGAGGCAGCAGCTTCAGTGCCAGGTATTCATTGCTGAGCCCCAGCTACCTGACCAAAGCCAGGTGACATGCACAAGACATGTTGACGCTTGCCACTACAAGCAGATTGCAGTCTCTGTACTCACTCTACTAACCAACTGCAAACTTCATCCGAACCCGTCTGTAGCCCAGGGTGATCCTCCCTGCACCCCCTCCCCAGCTCTGAGCTAGCCAGCCCGCTCAGGTGGGGTTTGCAGAGGCACAGTCAGGTACCAAAAGAGCTCCCAGCATTTTTTTAAGAGCTGCTGTAGAGCAGCCAACAGCGCTGGGCACCCTGTTCCAGGGCGGACAGGTATGGCGCATTTCAGATGAGGCATGGTTCCTTCCCCACGTGTGGTTTTGGGACAGCGTGGCAGGAAGTTATGTATCTCCAAAACTACACCAAAGGAGCCTCTGGCGTTTGCGGCCACTAAAGATGACACATTGCACTTTTCAGCACTAATTTGTACATGCTGACCAGCGACAACAGTAACTGGTTTTCCTTCCCAAATTGTTCCTGTCCCTTGGAACAACGGGTGACAGAAACCCTGTTAGCATTGTACTCGCATCTGCTGCTCAAGACCTGCTGTCATCACCTGTAAGCCTGAAGCCACCGGCTTCCACTACACAACACATGGGAGCTGCTTTGTTTTAGGCATGAGCAGAACTGCACTGCGCTCATTTTAATTGTGTTAAATATTTCCTGCAACTAGTAAAATGGATTTATTCACAAAAAGAAGAGTTTTTCTTGGACTTACCACATTTAGCTTCCATTAAGGGAGATAACAAACCCTTTTCATTATGTGCGCTACAAACACTAGGAAGCAAGTACCCCAACAGAGGGTAACTTTCCCCTGCTTCCAGAGATCTCTCATGAGAGGAGCTACATCCATCACTAAAAGCCAAGAGAATTGTATTCAAAATGGGCTTTTTCATGCGTTCCTCCTCTCATAGACTACTGCTTCAGTGCTGTTAAAAACATTAAACAACTCTCTTGTTTAAAAGCCAGGTTGGTCCTTCCGACCTTTAAGACTCCTCTACTCAAAATGCCAAGTTATATATAACAAAGGTCAGCTCAGATGCACACGAGTAATACAGTTACAGACCTATTACAGGCTTTTTTTTTTTTTAATCTTTTTTTTTTAAATAGTAACTTTAACTTCAGAAGAAAAGCCTCAAAGCAGACTACAGGACCTCTAAGGCCTATTCTTACTGAAGCTAGTTGCCTTTCCTTCTGCATCTGGCAGTAAGCACTTTGCATGCTCACGATAGACTGAAAGGCCAGGTCTTTCCGTGCAGACAATGTTAATTTACTAGCGTGCTCATTTTTTCAGTGTAGCAATTCGCTCTGTTGTCTTCCTTATTCCCCGCACACATGCACACATCCCACAACCCATCGTACCACCGTAACACATCATCCCTGTCAGACAGGAAAGGCAGGCTCAGCCCTCGGTTATTCATCTTATCTTCCGGGGTAATACCCTGATAAGGCATGTATGAAGCAAGCCAGGTGGAGAAGGAAGGAAATTACTCTACCCATATATTTATACATACAGAAGCAGGTGTCCCACCACATTTTGGAGATGTCACTCTGGAGAGACAACACAATCCTGGACGGGGGCAAACGGGTACCAGAAGGAACCAACCGCTATTTCAAGCAGACCAAGCAGGTCCCCTTCCTTTGCTGCTGGACAGCTTTCTCAGAGACTGCTGCTGTTATGCAAACTCGTTACAAGCTCACAGGTTAGAAGTGCTCAACAGCAGCACCAGGCTCTATAAAAAGCAGCCAGCAAAGCCCTAACTCTTACTGCAATGCAGACTACGATTAAATTTGCATACAGTCAACAGCTTTTGGAGAGAAAAATCTAAATAGCAAGTCTAGCCAGAAGCTAAAATGCATTGCTAGCAAGCCACTTACACCTGTAATAGAGCTGACCACATCTACTTTTCATCAGCAAAGACTACCTAAGAAAGGTCAACAGATGCTCTTGAAGGTCTGACTGTTGAAAGATTTAAGTCCTCGAACTCATTAGCGTTACACCTCAGAACATCCGAATAAAATGAGCTCTTGTTTTCTGCCTGAACACTACTTAGGCTGGGGGCATCATCTTGTGTAAAAGGATTTCTAAAGGTGGTTTCTTTTAGATACATTCTTACCATTTAGTCAAGTTACCCTCTGTGTAACTGAGAATGACCCAGAACAGGGGAGTGGAATCAGGTCTGTTTGCATCACCTTAGGTTTTGCTGCTGCTGTTATTTGGTAGCTTCTTATGCTTGCAGAGATTTATCTGAGACAGAGTTTCTTAAAATACTAGATACACGTAACTGCAAGTTTTCTATGTAAAACTTCATCCCAATGGAAAGATTATTCCACTTCGGCAGGCTAAACAAGAGTTACATGGCACTAAGTGACCCTGAAATGCCTCCTAGTCCTTAACAGATTATTTCACTGTCAATTCAATCAATTTACATTGTCAGTTTTTATCCTAAATGGGTCCAAGTGCAGTTGAAGTGTTGTGATTTTTACTCTGTCTGTAAAATACTACCTGTGCCCAACTAAAAAATAATTTAGAAAACAATGAATCCCCAGTCTGAAGATCGATTCATACTTCTTATTCCTGATGGAGCTTCAGAATATTTTTAGATACATGCAGTACAGCAGAGCTGTCTATCACCGTACAGCAGACCCATCGTCGCTGTGCTGCACTCCCCGGCAGCTCCAAACTCGATCACAGCAAGGAACAGAGCAGAGATTCTTCCTGGTGAGAGCGCCGGCTACCCGATGAGTCACGGGAGCCAGCGCTGGCAAGAGACCGGCTGCAGGCACAAACAAGCAGCTCAGACTTCATCAGATGAAAGGCAGTAAACAGCCAAGATACTTTCTAATATTTACTACAATAATTTGCTACTGGGGAAAAAAAAAAATAAAATCAACACTCCAACTCTATTCCAGCTGTATCTGCTAACAGAACCAGGCATTCTTCTATCAGTTCTGGGAAATTACAGGAAAATACAAAAATCACAATAATACAGTCCATAATCTGCTTCCACTTAAACATTAACCAGCAACGACGATAACCACCATTTCATTTGCATTAAGAGATTAGCTAAAGCGTATCCCCCAGGGGGAAAGGCCCCCGTAAATACAAGGTTTCTGCATGTCATTTTCATAATCTGCCTGTTAGAGAAGAGACCGTAAAAGCCCGGCTGCGAACTCAATGCTCATTGATCCACTCGCCCATTTTTTTAGAACTTTATTTTAAACTGAGTAACAGCACCTGACCCTCACAGATTACACACTAGCTACAGGACATTCAGCTGCATCAAACCTGAAAGTCTTAATTTACCTTAAGATAACAGCAGCAGTTTAGGTGCAGAGGCTAGAATTAGTAGGCTTCAGTTAAAACCCTCAGAAGAGAGACTTTTCCCTTTCCTTTAATGTTTCCAGCAAACGAACTATGAAGTACAAAATGTGAACTCAGCTAAAGCAGTAAGTACTTACTTCTTCAATATAGCATCTTCTACAATGCAGAAGCTGACTGCAGAGCCCTGCAAGAGAGACACTGCAGGCACTGCTGCTGCTTTCATTCCATTGGGTTTGAAAAGCTTATCAAAAAAGAGCGGGTTAAGACTACCACAAACCAAAAGAGTACATAAAATATACAGAGACTGACCGTATTTAATCACTGTTTTAAGATCTTAAGAGTGTAGAAGCTCCAGGAAAAGTACTAAGTTACTCTCCAGTTTGATACCACGAGAAGTCTCATCCCCAGTGGCAGTTCGACAGGGCCCAGAGCCGAGACTTGCAGCGCTGGGGCTGGGCTGCTCAGCACCCTGCTGCACAGGTGGAGGGGGGGGGGGGGGCCCCCCCCCCCCCTTCCAGTGGCTCAGCTGCCACCGGTCCAACAAAAGCCGACTTTGCAACACACTTGGTCATCCTTGTTTTAAACAGTTACTCAATTGCATAATTTTTTTCCTAAATCCTCCTGTATGCTTATACTCCCAGTTTATTAATCCCTCCTGACAGTGAATAAACTTGCTGCTAAAATACTCATCAAGATAAAAAGCAGCCGCCCTATTTTCTGTCACCCTTGGAGGCCCACAGTTAAAGAAAATTAAACACATAGGCTTGAAGCTACACCGTATATTTGTAAATAAAATAATTTGACAGAACAAGATTACAAAGTACGAAACGAGCCCTTTCAGGAATTTTTAAGTACAAGAGAAGTCGACGTTAAATCCATTTTGTAAAGTTTTAAACAAATACCACTGAGGGATAGGCGTATTACCGTAAAACACTTTTTTTTTCTTAATGCTTTCTCAAAAAGCTTCGACCATGTACATCAATTTCAGATTAAAAAAAAATCACACACGCGCATTGGTTTGGTTACAGCTTCAGGGATCAGTGCAGCACAGTGCAAGTTTCATTCACAGATAAAGAGATATTTGAAGTAGGTACAAGAACATTCTCCAAAATATAGGATGTTATCTAACTCTCGGCAACCCTTTTCCCACCCCCTAAAAAGTGCTCAAAAGTAAGCACAACATATAGAAACACGGGGAAAAGCACACAAGGAGATGGACTCTTTAACAAGACAAGTTAATATTTGACAGCTTAAGGCAGAGGAAACAATCGCATCAGGAAGAAAATGATTGTTAGTCATCAGAAGGTATGTACAAGGGAGGTTTGTACTTTGATTCTGTAGAAAAACTGAAGCTGACAAGTCTCCATTCCTGAAATATAGAGTAAGAGAGGTACAAGAAGTAAGCACTAATAACTGAAAGCGCCTTCTCAGAATAGCCTGTTTTCCCCTGCTGCAGGTCATCATTCCCACATCTTTCAAGGAGTAAGTATATGTAACTATTTATTTCAGCTAGTCTTTGAGTATATGTGTTTATTGCTTATCTGGCAATTTTACAGAATCTTCCTGGTCCCTAGTCGCCATCAGAAAGCGTTTTCCCCTTTTTATGTTTATTTCAAAGTAGATCAAATACTCTTCAGTGCTTTTAAAAAAAACTTTAAGAAATTGCCCGAGCTAAAAATATTAACGCAATTTTCACCTGAAGCAATGTATTGCAGACTATTAATGTACAGTGCCTCCCTAAAGATGTTAAGTGCATCTTTAGCTACCAGAAATCTCACAGAGGGCTACGGCTTTGAAGTGCTCTGCTAATTTAAAAAAAAGAAAAAAAAATTATGACTGACATTTACAGCAGCCAGAATGGGAGACTAGTGCAATATGCAGCATTGATTGTTTATTCAATAAATATTTAACCCAATTATTGCCACCCAAGGCAAACAGTGCAGAAATTGTCACTTAAAGAGATACAAAAGTTTAACATTTTTTTCTATAAAGTCAGTTGCTACTATATTCATACAACTATTTCAAAGAGGTTTTTCTGCTTCAAAATTGACACTACCATTATAAAAATATAGAAACATAGCATTCGGGGGTTTAACATGTCTTTGCAAGTCTAACTTTTACATTTTTATAGGAAAATGACATTTCTGTATTCAAGAACTTATTAAAAGTAAAAATGAATACTATAGTAGAGACATTTTCTGCACTGACAGTTTCATTATAGCTCTTAAATACATCTTTCTTGGTCCTGGGTATACATTTAGAATGAAATAACTTGCATCTCACATTTATCCTGAGGTCAGCTGTGTAAAAAGGAAAGCCAATTTTATAAGGATACTAGCAGGCTTTTTGTTCAAAATATGAGGTTATTTTTTAAAAAGCCAATAAAACTCCGGGGGCGGGGGGGTGGGGGGAGAACCAACCCTCTCACCAATGTTTTAAGGAACAATTCAGTGTCATTTTTGGGAATTATTTCAAAAAATATATAGGCTATCACATCCAAATGATATATCACCCAACTAAAATTTCAGTATGCATTTGCCAAATTTGAAACTTAGAAACTGTTCTGAAACGAAAGTGTATAAATCCCCGTGAAGAGTCACCCTAAGCTTCTCATCTCAAGATCCCGACCCGCAATGCAGCTCCTGCAAGGAGAACCCCACTGAAGCCTGTGGGAATCTGCAGAGCCTTCGGGTCTGCCTGCACAGGTGAGGACATGTGATCTGGGTCTCCATCACCCACCGCGGGGTACAGTTATGACCTTGTCAAAGCTCCACTTTGAACACAGCAGTTATTTTCAATAGCACCAACAGTCTCTCAGATACCAGCATCAGGCAAATACAGACGACATAGAATAGGTTTTGTTTCTTCCTGAATCAGCACAATTGGTACAAGGCACTGCTTGGCATAGGAAGTCATAAATAAGAGCAAAACAAGACAATTTCCAAGTTTTGTGACACTTAAGTTTGTACGTCATGTCACATTTCAACGAACTATATACCGTGGTTAAAAAAACAAGACAGTCTAAGGGATTAACCAAAACATCACTGTTTCATGCATGCTTACGGTTTTCCTCCCCGTATTCAAAAAAACCCACGTAAGAACATATCAATATGAAACATTGGGAAGTATGGGTTGTTAAATTAAGTAGTACATTTTATTCTCCAATCTTCCACAAAAGTCTAACCTAGACACAACTCAAGTATAAGAAGTTGGACAATATTCTGATAACATTTGCAACAGTATCCCTGCAGAGGAGTGAAAAACCTATTGTCTAGAGAATTCATAGATTGAGGCACATCGCAATTGAAGATATTCAGGCATATTTTATGGCTAGAACAGGATTTTTCTGAGGAACCTCACTATAGACTTCCCCAAAAGCAGCTCCATATGGTTTGAAACACAAATTGCAACACATGGAAAAAACGTTTGGTCCTTAATCACTACTGTCTTCGTCGTCATCATCATCAGATACATCATTTAAAGATGATTTAGGTGACTGGCTGTAGGAGTCTGATCTAGTGGACTGACAAGCGGTCATCTCCCCCGTAGAAAGAAGATCATAGCAGAAGTCGCAAATCCGCACAGGCTTGGAAGACTGGCTCGGAAGAAGAAACCTCTTTTCAGAGCAAGGCCCGCACACAACAAAGCCACACTTGCGACAGTGGTGACGACGGTTGACGGGCGTAAATTTTGCTTTCTGACAGCGCATGCACACAGTGGCTTCCGAGTCTGGTACCCAGACAGCTGCATGTTCGTTGCTAGGAGTCTTCCCGCTTTTGGAAAGCAAATCAGAAACACACTTATTTATGTGGTTCATCCACTCAGACTTCTCTGTAGCAGTGGCAGCATAAACCGCAAAAGACTTTGTTGGTGTCTTGATAAGCCACCCATTCCGTAAGTCTCCCTCATCCTGGATGGAATCAATAGTGACGTTTTCCAGCGGGATTATGTGCTGTTTATTGTATTTCTTCTTCTGGATGACAATGTTACCGTAAACAAGAATGTCATTGAACAGGAAGAACTGCCTCGCTTTGGGCTTCTTCCTACACAGCTTTGTTAGTACTCCCTCTCCGATCAGAACACGACCAGGAATAGTCAGAGGTTGTCCAGCAGCTCCAAAGCAGTTCTCCACTATACTTATTCTTCTAGTATTTGCCTCACTGTTTGCCAAGCGATCCACCATCTTTCACAAGTATCCTAAAGTTAGAAAAAAAAGTTTGCTGTTAGAACAGGACTGATTCAACAGCAGCCTTCCCCAAGAAAGGTACCAACCCCCCATTTCTTAAAATATCTAACAGAACCCACTGGCTCAGAGGCACTGACTTGGGCCAGATTTAAATAAGTATTAACACCTAAGAATTTTTAGCAAGCAATTAGTCTTTTTTTCAAAAGCAAAAACGTTCCATCCAGCTGACGGCTATCTTTATCACACAGACAGAACCTACAGCACTGCTCTTGAGAGCCTCTGGCAACAGACTAGGAGGCTTCCCCTCTAGTAAGGTTACCGCATCCTGGTTCAACACTCACATTTCTCTGTATATCCTCCTGCACATACTCTCTGGATGGCAAAAACAAGTATCATCCATCATTCCAAATTCTAATGCTGACAGAAACATAGACTTAACTGAGCAGCTTGGAGACTGTTAGCATTAACACGACAAACAAAAATTATATAATTGATGTTCACATAGGAAACCACCACACCCAAGCTCAGTATTGCTCTTTTTTCAGTAAGTAAACCTTAAATCATGGGCCAAAACCATGAATCTACCTACTAGAAACATTTTGTATAGGCCACAGCTTGCACCCACCACCACCTGCTTTCATGGCAAACTCTTGAGCCAGGAGCAGGGAGTGAGTCGTGGCTGGTGGCTCATTGCCTGCTTGCTGCTGCCTTCTGTCTGCAGGGGTCCCACAGTCCTTCCCTCCTCGCCTACTCGAACCACACCTGCATCCATCATGATCAGGCAACATACACAGGC
>NW_008824866.1:1950054-1956236 GCF_000699105.1 Pygoscelis adeliae
TTAGTCAAGAAGGCTTCGTATTTCAGGAAGCTGATAAACTACAGAGTACATATGTTCCAGTTACAGATTAAAACCACCCCTTGTCCTTCCCCAAGTAGCAAGTAAGATTTTCTCTTGTAAGGGTAAGATTCCTAAGACATCCAATGGAGAACTGAAAATAAGAAGTTACTATAGTCACTCATATCTTGGCAAACGACTCTTTAGCCTATCATTTACCCTAGAGCTTCCTGGGCAGAAGTCAGGCAAAGGAAACTCCTGCCAGTCCAATCCAGATCTGCTCCCCCCAAGCTCCTCCTGAGTACAGCCATGAACCTGAACTGTGTGCTTGAGGGAGCAGCGAGACAGCTGGCAGATGCGAGTACTACAGAAAGACCTGTTTCTCGGCATGCAGAAGACAGCTCTCCTGTGCCTTCCTTTCCAGCTACCACAGGGCTGATGCTCACAACACCCTTCGGTAGAAACCACTGCTTTGAACGGGCCTGAAGGAGAGCAGAGTAGCAAATACTCCAGTGCCTGTTACCTGCACTTCCCAACACAGTCCCAGTTTGGGACGTCCTCTACATTCACCTACCTTTTCTTTTAGATCTACGCTGCCTGCCATCAATACAGCATCAGCCCATAACTGAGATGAAACTGGGCTGAAACAAGGCTCAGACTTGATGCTGCTCAGACTCTCTCGCTCTGCCATAACCTGATCCAGTCAATCTTCTTCCTATAAATCAAAGCTCAGATACTTCCTTACAAAATAGGGATGAACTTCTTGATAGAGATTTGGTGGCAGAGAAATCTCTCATCAGGTCTCATCTAAATAAGTATGTGTTGTGGTTTAACCCCAGTCAGCAACCAAACACCACACAGCTGCTCACTCACCCTCCCCTCCTGGTGTGATGGGGGAGAGAACTGGAAGAGCAAAAGTAAGAAAACTCATGGGTTAAGAACAGTTTAATAATTGAAATAAAATAATTAATAATAAAAACTGTAATGAAAAGGAAAACAACAAGAGAGAGAGGGGAACAAAACCCATTTTAAAAAAGTGATGCAACTGCTCACCACCCGCCAACTGACACCCAGCCAGTCCCCCCTGAGCAGCGATCACTGCCTCCCGGCCAACTCCCCCCAGCTTATATACCGAGCATGACGTCATATGGTATGGAATATCCCTTTGGCCAGTTTGGGTCAGCTGTCCTGGCTATACTCCCTCCCAGCTTCTTGTGTATCTCCTCACTGGCAGAGTATGGGAAGCTGAAAAAAGTCCTTGACTTAGCATAAACACTACTTAGCAACAACTAAAACATCGGTGTTATCACATTATTCTCATGCTAAATCCAAAACACAGCATTATACTAGCTAATAGGACAAAAAGTAACTCTATCCCAGCCGGAACCAGGACAGTATGTTACCCATGATTACACAAATCCACATGCCTAATGTTAAGTGTGATTAAAAAATAACTTATAAGTTACTGCTTTGAGAGTTTAATTAGTTCCACGCTAAAATAGTTTAACAAGTGGGCTTACTCAGATACAACTAAACTGACCTTTTTTTAAGCTCTGCCCATGACATCACCTTGTATCAAAGTCTGACACCGAAGACAGAAGAATCTATTAAAGATATTACTCAGCACTTCTTTTAAATTTTCTTTATGTGCCTTACAGCATTAGTTACAATATGTGAGTATTGTATTAACCAGTTTTATGGTTAGTGGGATTACAAAGCCACGAAATCTGAAATTATTTTGATCTGCAGAAGGTCAAGACAAAACACAAACTGACTTATAAAAAGGGTTCAAGAGATTTAATTGCGCTGCATCAAGGCACACAAGCAAGTAGAACTATGCTATTTCCACCAGGTATCAGTCAAACCTTAAAAAAAGCTGGCCTCCTCCATTACCCTGTCCAGTGGCTCCCATTTGATCGGTTAGAAAGTATTTTCTTAACAGTAAGCTTAAGTCATCTTTGCTGCAAAACAAACACTTCTTTTTGTTCTTCAATCAGAATAACTATCACTACCTTCTTTATTAAGCTTTCTGAGGACTGAAGTTCTTGTCACTTCTCTCTAGAGAGAATATTGGGAGTCCAACTGGAAGGGAAAAAAACCACCGACAAAACCCCCCCGTTATTTCCATCTCCTTCACCAGCCCTACTTTTCTGAATCATTACTCTTGTCAAGGTTCTCGAAGCTTTATCCATCATTCCCTTTAAGAGATGCCCACAAGTGGACACTGTACAAAATCCCTAAAATCATTCTGAAACACCAAATTTAGCTGATATGGTTCTGCTTTGTTTCCTTCTGTGGCGATACCAATTTATGCCATCTGCCCCCCTCCCTGCTCCCTTGTGCCATTACAAAAGCTACACAGTGAGTTAGATCAGAGGGCTGATCAAGTTGAGAACAAACCAGAGTTTTAGGGCTCAAGTTGGCAGGATAGCTGCAGTGGAGGAAGACAATGGAGGGATGGGAAGGGAGGTGCTTAGACAGTGCCCTGCATAGAAAGTACATTGGCTTAAACTGATCAGTAAAAGTATAAGAGTTTGGGTTTTTTTTCTCCCAGAGAACGGCAGAAGACTCAAATTACATCAGTACAATTCTTTTTTTTTAATGCTATGACTACACAGGCATATCCAAAATATACCTTTCAATGGACACCTTATTTCTTAAAAGTATTCCAGGCACCAATACTAACTTATACACATGGGGACACACAATACCCACCTTTACATGTTTTATTCAGCATTAAGATCTAGCCACTTTTTTTTTTCACCCACTTTTTTTTTTTAAATATATACCTTCCAACTACCTACTACCACGTGGCAAGGCGGCACAACACTGGCATTTGGGAGTGAGTTTTTTGGGTAAGTTATCGGCTTCACTTCTACTACAGCCTCGTCTAATGCAGAGGTGCCATTCTGCAGAAATGCTGCTGGCTTGTCCAAACTATTATCTCTGTATCTACCGAGGAGGAAGTACTAAGGAGGGAACACAAAAGATTAACTAGGAACTTTTTGATGTGTATTTGCTGTAATCCTAGGCTCAAAAAATCAAATTCAGGTGCCTGACTGCCAAAGCCCAGGATCTGGAATGAGGGTTAATTGCCATTAACTGCCAAATAACCATTCCCATCTAACAACATACTAGCAATAAACAGCCTTTGCATAGTGCCAAAGCTGAACCAACAGTTGCTTCGGACTTAGAAAGCAAGGAGTCAGTCACAGGGTCAGTCTAAAGTTATTTAGTAATCCCATGTTCCCTGTGAATCAGGGAAGGAAATCAGTCAGTAGAGTGCAAAGGGGACAGACCAAAAGAATAAACTTTTCTGCAGGTACAAATCAATACACATTACTTCTAAACTTACACTTTTATATAAATTATCTGCAAATTACAGCAAGTTAAATGCTTTTTCTAGTCCACCACAGAGAACACCCACCCCACCCCCCGCAAACCCCACAATCATACTGATGAGTTTCAGTGAAGCAAGCTCTTGATGTGAAGTTACAGCAACTTGTAGGAAGCACTCACTGCTCCACAACTCCAACTCAGCGCTCTCTGCGCTCCCTGCCAATAAACAGCAAACTCGGTCCAAGGTCACCATGAAAGCTTTCAAAATACAAGTCACCAGGAGAAGAAAACAGGCAGAGAAAAGGCTAAAGGTTTTAATTAACTGTTCTCTAGAACGGCCTAAGAGAAAACAACTCTAACCAGGATCGTTTAATAATCATCATGGCTTGAAACCAAGACACATGACTCCAGAACTTGTGCTGAAAACTGTACTTTCAGCTTGTTGTGAAAATAATCACTTACTGGACTTAAAGCAAGAATCCAGGGCAAGTTAATGACTATTAAGACAGACAAGATATTAAGACATCTCTTCTAGATTGAAATTTTTGTCTATAACATTCAACAAATTCTCACCTACCAGCCTCAAGTAAGGTAGTAAAAGCCACAGACTGCTGATGGATTATTCCACCTTTCCAGGGCACGAACTGTATTTTCCCACACTAATAGATTAGACTTTTTATAATAAGCACTCCGACATTTTTCTTGTAAGTTTTTAGAGAACTAAAAATTAAAAATCCTTCTGAAATCCTATGCACACTAATGCTTATTCACTTTCACTAACCTTTTCTGAGAAAGGAAGGAAGTTCAGAAATGCATAATGAGAAACTATCTGGAAAGTATCATGATTACAAATAATAATGAAACATGGAAAAAATAGACCAGGTATAGGAAAGAGAAGCCATCCCTAAGTCACAAGAGATAAAGTTAGAAGAGGTGCACCTCTTCTTCTCATGAGCACACAGACCGAGGAGATGTTAAATTGAAATATTGTCTGGACACACAAAGGAACTTTTAACCCAAAGATGTCGCAGTCCAAAAGCTATGCAAGGTTATCAATTACCAGTCTTTTAAAATTACAACAATCTTTTCTTAAAGCATATTCAGATATATTGTAAAAGATAACAGATCATACCCTGGAACTGGGTAGCAATATCCTCCCCTCTACCAGCTAAAACTTTCTTCTGAAGTTTCTACTGTTGGCCACTATAAGAAGCAGATACTGGATTACTGTCCTTCAAGATGCAGGATCTCAAGACCTAATCAAACAAAGCAACTCCTGAGTGATGGCAAATTGCTGAAAACATGCCCCAAATCTTCCCCAAAGCAAGTGAGGAATAAACCAGAACCACGGGCTTCAAGATGACAGGCTAGACAGCTCCACTTAAGGGGAGAGTGGGAGCATCTTATACATAGTCTCAGTGTATGGATGCTATGAAGTCAAAAACATCAAACTTATTGTTCAGACTCTTACCGCGTATGACTCCAGTTTCACACTTTTTGCATACAAACTCCTGAAGGTCCCCAGGCCCTTATGCAAGGAGGACTCCATTTACCTATAAGGACCATCAGTCCATAACATCAGATTCATTTTCTGTGCCCAGGCTGCAGTGTAGTACTAGCTACTAGTCAAAACATCACAAAAATAAATAGATCACCTTCTAAGAAAAATTAGCTACATAGAGCTGCACCATGAGCAGGGTTTAGCAGCCTTTCCAAATAAATATCTCAACGCTCAAAATGCTGCAATAGCTTCAGTTTGTCCTCCTTCTCACACACATGCTCTCAGTAAGCCCATTTCACAATGCAGATGCTGGGCAAAGGCTTTCATCTCCGTAGTGTAATATGCTATTTAAAGGTGACAAAATATTTTATGACACAGAAAGCCCCAACTCCTCTACCATATGCAGAGCCATCTTTGACACTGTTATTTCTACTTTTACTCACAAGAAGCTTCTACAGAAATAACAATTCTGTTATCAAGATACCAAGATCTTCTTGTTCCTCTATTTTACTCCAGTTTTACATTTGTATCCTGTCAGTGAGAACAGTCATCTTCAAAGTGAGCAAACTTAGGTGTTACTGAAACCTTTGAAGAACCAGCAAGTTACCCACTTATGTAAAACACAACCCATGTTGAGGAAGTCACATATTTACTACAGTTATTAACATTCCCCACTACTGCAGCAGGAAAAGAATTCTGTTAGGGTTGCTGTGCACTGACAAGTCACTTCCCACAAAATTGTTTCTTTCTGCCACTGTATCCTGGTGACCAAACCGATGATCTCTCAGGCCTCAATGCTTCTGCAGATCTTACTTAAAATAGGAGAATGTTTATTTTATATGCTAGCTCTGTTCTTGATAAAGGCCAGACTAAACTGCACAGAAGAATAGCTGTTGTTGAAGACAGACATAAGGAGTCAACTAAAAAGAAAGCAACCCTGACTGACATAGCTACACCTAATTCAACACTGCCAGAAACGTCTTCTACTACTACATTAGCACTGTAGCGGCTGGCACAATCGCCACAGAGCAGAACCATAGACAACACAAAGGTGCTGGAAGGGAGAAATGAGATGAGAAAAGCTATTATGGCATAGTGATGCAGACTGCGTACAGCTCAGCACAAAAACATGTCCTCACCCCAGCTCAGTGCATACTACTATCACGACCAGCACTCCCTTTAGACTGCAAGACAGGCACAAAAGGTATGCAGGAGAGGGACACTACCTGAATTCCCAAGTTTCTTCAGCAATACAGCAGAACCAGCAGTGCTCCATTACTTTCTGGCCTGGGCAAGAACAAGTTTTGTCCAGTACACAGTCCCTGCTAACAAGCATTAATTAATT
>NW_008824866.1:1956310-1961147 GCF_000699105.1 Pygoscelis adeliae
AAGGGAGGAAAATGCTACTGGCCTTGCCATAGTTGCCAGTTCATCTATCACCATCTTTACAATTAGCGATTAGACTGTTAACAATTACATTTAACACATTGCATTAATACAAACCAGGCAGTCTAGCTTTCTCAGAGCCATGGTATCAGGATGCAGGCAGCTCATCCATTACTACATATATTCACAGTTAAGGCGACAGCTTTAAAGAAAGAAAAAAAAAAAGTATTTAAGCTGCTGGAAAGGGTACAAGAGCTCAAAACTAACCACACAGAGGCCCATCCAGTCCTAAAGCAGCAGCAGATCCTGGATGTTTCCAAACCAGATTTGGTAACACAAGTCCAATAAAAAAAGTCACTAACCACAGTATCCAATCACACCATTAGAACGGATGAAATGAGATCTACATATTGTTTTCTATTCTCCATTTGCAGTGAAGCAAATGGAGAATAGAAAAGAGAAGACTCAGAAATGGAGAAATACAAAAGGAATAGAATAAAGAAAGAAAAGGTAGAAATAGCAGATCTAAATTGCCACTCAATAAACTTCTAAATAATTATCCAGTTGTCATACAGAGCCCTTGTTCTCACACCTGCATTTGCACATACAGACATCAGCAACTATGTTTCACCACATACATTCAAATCCATTTTTCTTCTTGCCTAAGGGTTATTATGAAACATGTATGTTTCATAATAAAAGTTTCTAGAGGTCCCTTAATAAAAGGCAAAAGTTAAAGGTTTTATCATGTCTGACTCTACAACTTGAAGGCTCTGAATAAAAGAGAGATTTCAAATAGAACCAAATCTTGTTTTATTATACTTAATCACACAAGTTAAACAGACATGAAAGGTACAGAAGATCAATAAAACTTTTAAAAGACAGAAACAAGTAAATTGTAAACCTAAGACAGACAAGGACTAACTGCAGACTAGATATCTAATGTGCATTAAATGACTGGTTTGTAAGATGACTCATCTTCTGGATCTACAGAGGAAAAATATCACACTCTCCTTAAAAAGAGTTCATCAGGCAGATTCAGTCATTCAGTACATAGTTATGGGGGTTTTTTTAGTAATAGGTTTCAAATAATTGTTATACATTATATTATCACATCAGACTCATTCAGCTTTCCTCTTGCACTTTGCCTATGCAAGGAAGACACACTAATTTGACTTACAGCTGAATAAACACAATTAAGTTACCCAGAAGCCTCATACATCCCTGTGATTTAAAGCTGTCTGAAATGGTAATATCACTACTTTTTGTGGACAAACGTTCAGCTATGAAGGCATCTCAGTACTGTAATAGAGTTCTCTAATCTGTTAATATTAGATGTATTGCTCTTAAGAACAACACAGCTTTTTGCACCACTGCCAAGTAAAACACTGTAAATTTCTGAAGTGCAACCTGTTTAAGGAAACTTATCAATGTCTAATGCTTTGCAAATAGTTTTAATGTGGAAAATCACTGAACACAGCACAGCAGATATTTTAAGTTTGTGATACAGGTCAGAAGAGAAATCAGCATAAATTTTAAATCTTACTTTGGCCTCACTAGTTCCACCTCCTACACAGCCTCTTTCAATACATACAGAGAAGGATGATACCATTGCTTGTCCTGAATGTTTCACTGTGTCATCTTTGTTGGCAAAATTAAGCTTTCTATGCACTTAGATCTGATTAGCGGCAATCAGAATCCAAGCATTCACGCACAAGTCAGCACTACCTGTCAAGGACCATAAAGATAATAACAAGAGCTGGATTAAAGATGATATAGAAATACCAGCAAGAGGTATTTAACTAAACTTTATTTCTATCATTCAGTATGTAGAATAAAATATTGAGGAAAACGGAGTTTTAAGTATCCATTAACCCATTTATGAATTCATTAATATTTCATTCTATATTTTAAAGTTACTTAAATACAACTATAACAATTAACCACAGGTTTTTTTAATATTAATTATATATTTCCATTATTCACCATTTGCTTTTTATAAAACAGTAAAAAGACCAATTTGACCATAAAGTTATGTGAAATTGAAAGAAATTTCACCAAAAAAAATATTATGTTGAGAGGAGATACAAGTATGACAAATGCTTTCTAAAGGTCTTTATCACTGCTAAAAGCTGACATGACAGTAACAACTAAATGCCTGTACTGTGCTGGATCTAGCTGTCCTGGATGCTATTTAAAACATAAGACAACAACTGTCACTTAAAGAGAAATACAGCCTTCTAATGAGCAGTTCTCTAATAATTCTCTTCATAAAAGTATTCCTGAAACTGTTGTATTTAACAAACTGTCTTGCTATTGCTACTGTAACCAGCTGGTAAGGATGCAGAGGATAACCTGATGGTATCTGAAAGATATGAATATCAAGAATGACAAAAAGCTACATCACGATACTGCAAAGAAATAAGAAGGACTAAGAGATTAAAGAGACTCGACATCAATATGGTAGAGATGACAGCAGGAAAGGAAGCAATAAAATCCCTCTGAACTTCTTCAACATAGTCTATCCAGAATCACTTGTGACTAATCTAGTTAATGGCTGCAGCATTCAGAAAGGTACCGGTAGCAGAACAGAAACTTTGACTTCATTTTCAGACAAAAAAATATTACCTTTTCCTTAAGGCAATGTACGCTGTTGCCTCTTTGCACATTTTTCACACCCTTATTAATTACTGGCATTTAATAAAGTCAAAAAAGCAGCAAGATAGAACACCGGAAAAGAATGGTGGCAGTATCAAGGCTGCTTTGGATTACTCTAAGGAAGCAAAGGTGCTTGTGCCATTTTCATCTATAAAGAAAACATAGTGTAAGCATCAATCAATACTACACGGGCAGGATAGTGGAATAAATGATACTGCGGACCTCTCCCAAGTCTCATTTCTATGATTCGCAGTGTCATGTTTTCTACATGAATGTGATTTTTTTATTTTTTCTTCCCCACTGTGAAGACACGGCTTCCTGCATTGCACAAGCCTGTGGAGCAATGGCTGGAGCGTGGGGAAACACAGATGAGCTAACTCGCTTCCTTACTGGTACATCCAGTACAAACCAGCAGTCTTAACCTTTCATTTGTCTCAACCTGTTGGCTAATGTTCTGGCATCAGCCACAGACTCACAGAAACCATGCTGGAAATACATTAACAGCAACCACGTCACTTCATGCTGTGCGACCTGTGAATACACTGCCTTGCCAGTATTTTAGAAATATTTAGATTATTTCTCAGTCCAGCATTTAGTCGTGTCCAAATATATCATGAAAGCAAATCCACACATTTGCCTAGTCATATGTCATCATAAACCTACAATTACAATAATAACCCCAACAGATCTGTTTGGGTTTTATTTTTAAACTGCTGTAAATGACTGTCAAAAGTCTAGTCCCACTAAAACTCTTCCTGAAGTTACAATGTAGAGATCCCTATTTTAACTGCCCAATGTCTTACAGTTTAGTAATTCTTTCAATACATTACAGTTAATTTTAGTATACTCTAATTTCCAATTTCCAAGGAAGGATTGCTGTTCTCCTTTAATTGACCAGTTGTGTAAGAATTGCTCATAGAATGTAAGTGATTCTAAATGAAGAACAACAACAACAAACTTTATTATCAAACCTGCATGGCAAGTGCATTACTCTTCAAATTTGCAACAGCCATTATGCAACTGAGCTAGGAATGCCTAGAAAGGCCAATTCCATTTTGGGGATGGAGATCATTTCTAGGTAGAACTTTCAAGATGTATGATCTTATATTCCCCAACCCACTCAGAAGCTAGTTTGGGTACAGGAACCTATTTTTAGCGAGAGACTATCGGTTTTGCCAAGCAGCATATGTATTAGCACAGCAAGAGCACAGCAATGCTGTTTTACTATCCAAGCTACTCCGATGAACAGCTAGCACGCTGCCTGAGCAGCTGTATGCAGGCAAAACCATCCAAGTTCTGCACATTAGCTTCTTACAAGGTTTGGTATTTAACACAATAAACCTCAGCTGGAAAAGGAACACCAATTTAACCTGCCTGCAAACAGAAAGACTAGCTCCCACGACCCGGATGTGTTGTAATGCTAAATAATCATAGAGGAGACCTGAGGAAAACAAAGGCAAGCGGAAGCGAGCTGCCCCACCAGGCGAGTTTGGCTAGTTTGCAGTCCTCCCCACGCAAAGGGCGAGAGGAACCGCCTTGGCCATAATGCCATAATGCGTGCGGTAACGCCAGCACCCCTGCTCCGAGCAAGAAACGTGTGGCACCCATTAGAGAGACGCAGAAATCCAGAATTGTTGAGTCCCAAAGCTGTTCCCACTACCTTCTCCTGCTTGGCAGTAACAGAAAATAGGAAAGGTGGAAACCCAAACAGTGTTGAAGGGTTCATACCACAGGAAAGTACATGACCAGGAAAGCCTCAATCCACTCCTAGACCAACTGGAAGTGGTTGTATTTTCCCCCCACCCCCAACTTCATTGGAAAAAGTCCCTGTATACCTCTTAGGGCAGAAAAGACCTCACTGCAGAAGCCCAGGAGCAACATTCTTGTAAGAGATCCAGCTTTTTAATGAAATCAGCTGCTTTTTACCACTGTCAGGCTTCTATTTATAATAAACCATAGTAGCTGATATTGTTTTTGTCTCCTGGCATGATAGAGACAGAGCTGCTGCTGGAAAGAAATACGCAGTTCTCCATCCCCCACCTGGCAGTCAAGGGTTGGAGCAACAAAGGGAGCAAGTTCCTAAACTCGGTTCATCTCCGTGTCCTTACCCATCTGCCAACAAGCTGAGCACTCCCCAAGCACTGATACAGGCTTACACGTATCTGAACAGCACTTGTGAAAC
>NW_008824866.1:1961185-1968338 GCF_000699105.1 Pygoscelis adeliae
CTGCCATTTAGATGAGAAAATTCTTAAGGCCTTTCAAGATGCAAAGGAGGAGGTAGCCAGCACGTGCATGTGGAAAACAGGTAATGGCTAGAATTAAAGGAATTTTAAAAAAGCCAAAAAAACCCACAGCGCACAGCCACACAACCCTAAAAGCTCGAGTTCTGCCAACAGAGGTGAACAGGCAGGCCTGACCCACCAGGAACAGTGTTTCCAATTCGACAACAAACTCATCTGTCAAAGCACAGAAAGCAAGATCCAGGCAACTATGGGCATATCAAATACTTGCAGCTGTCAGCATACGGAAATGGGTATAAGTAAAACAACTGAGGTTTTGTATGTTTATATATATATATATACACAACACACATATATATAAAAACCTACATACTTGTAAACTATATATAACACATATGCCCTTTTAAATTAACCAACAAATGATTAACTGAAAAAAGTCCAATATTCAGATCAAATCTTTGCCATCATGGGAAAATACCCTAGTATTTCAACTTTCCATTTGCATGTATTTAAGCTAACCACTGCTAGTGCTCCTAGCTTCTGGTGCTAGCAAATGGCATCTTTCATCTTAACCAAATACTGGGAACATACACCAGAATAGGGTTTCAAAACCAGCTTCCGCAGATCTTGAGCCCAAAAAAGTTCAAGTTCCTTCCAAGGTTCTGCACAGCCGTGAATAGCTAAAAGCCATCAGAAGAACAGCAGACAACAGACGAACACCTTAGAAATGTGCCAGAAGAGTCAAGGGCAGAAGACAGGAGCTCTAGCTCGAGAAGTTCCAGCAGACAGGAACCCCGCATGCTGGGCCGGTGCCTAAAGGATCACTCGACCAGGCTGCGATACCAAACACTGGAATACATTTTTCTGTTTACAGTTTAATGTTTCCCTACTCCAATTGTTTAACTGTTTGAAGAGTCTCTCCCAGCAAATGTTATTTTCCACTTTGGCAGCAGTGACTTACCCCTCCCTTCCAGGCTGCTTGGACAGGCGCCGGGTGTGCCCTTCCCATCTGATAGGCTGCCTGTTGAAGGAACGGCTTAATTGACAACAGCCCCCTTCGGCAGCACTGGGGCACCCATCTGGACTAGCAAGTAACTTGACATATACAAATACTACCACACTTAACATTAAATGGACATTGGGTGAGGGACATGAAAAAAATCAACCGAAAGGATCCGACCAGTTTCAGAGCAAGCTAGATCCTGCCTTAAGTTTTGCTAATCCAGCACAATGAAGAGAATCCACAGCATCAACCACATTTTAAATCTTGAAATAGACAGACATATTTAAATTCTTTCACAGAGGGGACACATTATCATTAGAATAGAAAAAACAGATCCAGATACAGCTGTTCTACAAGAAATAGAATCCATCTTGCAAGCAGTTCTCCAAAGCCAGATTGATGTGCGGTTTGTTGTTGTTATAGATTATAGTATTTAGAGCACACATGGAGGCAACTTGCTAACGGCTAGCTAAACCGTCTCTCAGTCGATGTGAAAAAGAGGATTTGGTCTTCAGTGACTGAAATAAATAGTATTTGCCAGCATCCTTTTTGCAGCATCTTTAACCTACAAGTAGATAACATTCACAGAAGGATTTTCAGTGTGTGTCTCTTACACACAAGTATACACTAAAAATAGCACCTCCTAGGTTTCAGAGCACCTGCATGTTTTAGCACTTGAGAGCTACCAGAACATCTGCATGTTCAAATGAGCTTCCTCAAGTTAACAGAATTTTATTTTCCCTTTCTTCATGAATGCACACCTATGATACACCCGACTGTTCGCTGGCTTATGTCTTTTTACTATGCGCAGGTACTTAAAACAGCCAGTGTAAAAAAAAAAAAAAGTTTTCTGTTTTAAGTTTTCTTTAGTTTACTTTTATTACCATTATGACAGAAGCTACTGAATTTTACTAACAGTCCAACAAGGACTAGACTATATATAATTGATTATAGCATGACGAAGCTATAGAGAGAGTTACCAAGTAGTCAAAGCTAGGCAAGAGCCATTAACTTCCTACAAATTACTGCAACACGAAAGGACTTTTGATTTTAGCCAGCCGTGTTTTAAAACAGAGCAAAGTTTTCCCATGCAGTCTCACAATTTACAAGCACAGCAGCATAACCACATCATCACTATTTTACTTTTTATTATATCAATATTCATTATTTTCACATGCACGTGTCCTTTAAATTCAGATATGCTGTTATAGGAAAAGAAGCTGCCCAATAAAGAGGTTTCTTTTACCAGCTCAGCAATTCCAAGCATTTCCACAAAACTAAACAAGACAGAAGCCAAGTAACACCACTCAAACTCCTTCTCTGACCAGGTGCAATCACCTCAACTGTCTTAATTTACTTGGGTCAAGAGCAGCAGAAATCTCCACTTTAGGGGTCAACCATAATACTGTATTATACTGTAAAAATACTTTCAGGAGGCCAGGCAGCTGGCCACTACCTAACAGGGTCACATGAAGTACTGCTGCAGCACATTTTCAATATTATAGTAGGAAAACCAGAATATTCAGACATACTTAGTTCCTTAAAATTCTTAATTCCTTAAAAAAAAAAAAAAAGCCAAACAATTTCTACCAGTAGTTCACCAGCAAGAACAGACTAAGGGTAAGTTTGGCTGGCTACAGGGAATCTTCTTCCTACCATTTAAACCTCCTAAAAGAAGTTGCTCAAATTGGTACCAAAAAATGGCTCAAGCCCCACTAACCATGTGCACAGCAGGGTTGTCATCAGGCTGCAAACCACCAGCCCAGCAGAAACCAGGGGCTCACAAGCAGCCGAAACACAGCTTGGAGCTTGGAATCAAACCACACGTTGCGATTTTTAGGAAGCTTGGCAACACTGAAGTGCTGCAATCATGGACCTGTCACTGTCACCCCCCAGCAATATTTAAAATGTATTTATCCAGCAATACTTAAAATACATAAGCCAAGCATTGTATTGCTCTTTCTCGAGCAAAGGATATAAGCCCTTTTTTATACCGAATGCTGCTACCTCGTAACATTATGGGTGGACGGTGAAGGTCTAGAAAACCGACATCTGACAGCTACCAACAAAAGCCAAAAGGAAAGCTTTAAAAATGATTCTGTAAACAGAATTTGTCAGTCTTCAATGTAACCAGCTTTTCAGCCACAACCTGCGTGTTAAAAGGGCAGTTCACTTGCCTCCATGCTACTAACCTAGATCAGAAACGGGGCAGTGGGAAATCACTGTCACACACAGCTTTCAGAACAGAAGTACGTTGAAAATCAGCCTCAGAAGTTTTACATTCCCAACTATTGACAGCTAAGTCAGGAGAAATTTAAAGCAGAAGGGGGAAAGAAAAAAAGAAAAGGAGTCATTTCCTGAAAGAACCCCATAATCACAGCAGCTTACTGTAGGTGGCCTTCCTGGGAAATGCACTCACTGGACTTTTTCCCCTTTTACTGCCTGTCGAATGTGTTTGATGCATTTTAAAGTTATACGGAAAGCACTTGGAGCACAGACATTAGAGCACTCAGCACAACCCAGTCCTCCGAGTGCAATAAACAGCATCCAGAATACGGCAGGGGCTCGTGGTCCACATGCTTCTCATTCAGCAGGCCATTTTCCTTTGCTCTTAGGCCCTTATTTCTGCAGCAAAGATGGCATGATCTAGAGGAAACTTTGAAAACTGCACAACGGTTTGCACTGAAGTTAACCTGCACAGCTTACTGTTCCAAGAAAGATGCTATCTTCAACCTGAACAACAGCGTGTACTGTACACTCTTCAATATTAATTTGCGTTAACAAATTACGCGTACACTTTAGAAATGCAAGTCAAAGAACGTGCTGTAGCTTTTCCTTTTGCAGAAGGCATACTAAGTACTTAAAAGCAAGACAGTTACCTCTAGATGATATGTTTCAGGTACAAGTGGTATCTAGTGAAAGCTAAAGCTGCTGATAGTGATGTATCTGATCTTTCTATCTAACACACACCCCCCCCATGAATCGGTACAACTTCTCAAGAGATCGCATCTCAACACAGTAGTTAACTGCTTAAATGTCATCTTCTTCCATTCAGGAATGGGGGTGGGTGTAGAGAGAACATTCCTGTATTTGAAATCCTTAACTTTGAACTGTTTTTTCTTCTTTTACACCTATACAAAATGCCAAAATCCTGCCATATTACATACAGAATATGCTTAATACTGTTTTATTGTAAAACATAACAATGCAAAAGAAAAAAAAAAGAAAAAAAGAAAGCCACTCTCTTCAAAATATTTTTTTAAATCCGTAAGTTATTTATCATCACTAGTAGGTTAAAAAAAGAAAAGCATTATTACATCCAAGGCAGCAGCACTCTTACCTATTTATGTAACGCCAGAAAACCAAAGTAAACATATGAGTGTATTTTTGACTATGTAGTACTAAAGTGTCAGGCTGAAAAACATGAAGTACTCTTCTGTTCAATAACACTTATGCACAATAATATTTATTTTTGCAAAAGGAGAATCTTTGTCCTACAACTCTCAGTCAAGCCACTTCTCATGCGAGCAGACTCATTTATTTCAACAGAACTACTCATGTGGCTCAGAATTTGCAGGACTCTACTTGCTAACACAGTTGTCATCACATCTTATAGCTTATGACAATGCTAAAATAATCTTTAGTATGGTAAAAGTGTTCTACCACACCTATCTACAGAGTAGCTTTTCACTCCCCCCTCAACTGTAAAAACAAGTCCTCTGCTAAATCATGAAAACAAGTTATTCTACAACAGCCAACTTCGCATTTGCTGCATAGGGAGAAAGTTTTAAATACGCAGTTCTATTTCAAAAGCCTATGTTTGCACCTTATTTATCCTGTTTCGGAACAATCTCAATTATCACACTTCCATCAAATTACTCAGTTAATCCTTGAAAGTAGTAACATATGCATATATAAGCATCATCTATCATTAAAAAAAAAAATCACAAAAATTAAATGGAGAAGTAAGTTGACTATTAACAGAGTTTGGAATAAGTCACAAACATATCTTTAGAACTTGAAGCAGTACAGAACAAGGTTTAACTTCTTAATACAAAAAATCAAGAAGTTAACTAAGTTTCTTATCTACCACATCTAAGAAACTTAACCATCATTAACACCAGGGTTTCTTTATTTGACAGCACCTGCTAATAAATGGCCTTTAATAACAAAAACTTGTATGCCATTTGTTTGCTTGACCACCGCTTCTAACATTTTAGCTAACAGACATTTTTTCAGAAAATTATATCTGCAAGTATTAAAAACCTCAACGCTCCCTCATCTACATGCTATGCTTTGACCCTAAGCTTTCACTTTAACACCCTAGCCCTCTTTGGTGAAGACAAGTCACCAAAAATGCTGCAATTGTAACAAAGCCAGTGTTTGTACCCTGCCTGCAGGCAGCACCCTGGCTTTATTGCCCACTTTTGGCAAGGTAAATGAGATGTGCAAAGCTCTGTCATATCATGCCTCACCTGAAACTGCAGTTCCGTCTCTCTCTACTGCGCTGACTCAAGAGAGATGAAACCTTCCCGTATTCACTAACCACAACAGTGAAACCTAAAAGTCACAATGCTGTTTGAATATAACAACCATTTTACCGATAATAATTTTTGTAAAATAACGGGCTTCAGGATGTTACAGGTAAATCTTCTGTTCATCCAGGGACATATGTAATACTAGAGTTATGGACTGAGACTTAAAGGGAAACAAAACGCAGCTCTTGCTAAATAATGATTTCATCACTGCACCTAATGAAAACTTGCTGCTAGGTGAAAAGGCACTACTCCATTTCTTTTTAGATGATATGACAGAGGAAACTGATCCAGCTTCCCCAGCTCCAAATTTCTACTCACTGGTTTTCATTGAGCATTTAAGGGACTTCCTCTGTGTGGGTTTCTGTGCAGGACAAAACTCATAGACACTCCAAAAGGCACATGGCCAATTTGCATTCAGAAGCAAGAATTTGGGACTCAGGCTCAGAACGCTTCACTTTCACTGCCGTTTTCAACATAGCTAGCACAGCCCTAATCCAACTGGGAAAATGTTATTTAACAAACTGAGTTGATATACATGACATTTAACTACCTAAGGGTTCTTATTTGTCACTTGATTAGTCAACAGTATTTAAATTATATAGTTTAACAGCAAAAACATTGCCTTCTGAGCTAAAGAACCGATTCTTTTCCGCAAGTTGATGAGTGCATACAAAGCAGATCATCTGTAGCATCTCAGCACTGATTACATTGTCATCTTTAAGGACTTCCCTTATTTCAGAGAGCCATCCCTAAAATAATTCAATATACAAATCTTAGAACTTGAAAGCTGAGTATTTAAGTTCTCTTTATTTCAGGAGAGAAAAAGGAATTAGCAATCTCAGTTCTGAAACCGATTCCAGTGTTGTGGGTTTGATTTTAGACTCACTTTGCCTCCTGTATTAACCTCATCTGAACTTAAGCTGTTAGGCACATCGCAGCCTCGGATGTAGTGTTGTCAAATAAGCATCAACCCCTACAGTAACTACTCAGCACACCTGACAGCCTGAGTTAGGACTTAATGATGCTTCTGGAACCACTCTCATCAATTCAACCAAAATATAGGCAAAGGAATCTTCTTAATCTCTGGTTAAGGATATAACAGGTCATTTTGGTTATCAACAACTATTGCACTGATGCTTCATGTCAAAACTTGGCTACAGCCATTTCTCTTAGCGGCGACGAAGTCGATGCCAAGACGCGCTGCTCAGCAGACTCACTCATCGCTTTCTTGCCATGATGAGCAGTTTTGCCATTTATAAATATCAGTGTCTATGCACACAGTATTTCAAATGAGGCGAGAGGAAAAACATGTGGCTGTCTTTTCCTGAACCGCCTTCAGACAACAGCTTATGTGCAACATGTATCTTAAGCAGACCAGTCACGTTCCTCTCCAAAATACGAGAATTTCACAGAAGAAATAGCACCTTATGCTCGCAGCCGCACCACTCGCGGTTCCGCTGCTTTTTTTTTTACCACAGCATCAAGACTTTTCAGGCGACTCGCTCCGAGAACGACGAGGAGTTTAAAACGGCGAGCAAGGCGCTTCCTCGCGGCGGGCGAAGCCTCCGGGGGAGCGCGGCGGCGGAGGGCTGCCCCG
>NW_008824866.1:1969217-1996112 GCF_000699105.1 Pygoscelis adeliae
CTCAGGTGTTTTTTTTAAAAAACCCACATTTCCATTCTTTGCGCACCATCCCGGGTCCATGTTTTATGTGCAGGGCTCCAGGCACGCTCTCCCAGAAGGAAGGATGGTCACGTTTTTCATTACCTATCTCTACACAAACCTTCTAATAGCACATGGAAGGGAGTTATTAACATGTTTTGGTTTGAAGCATTGCCGGTCAGCTTGGAGAAACTACGGCTGAAAAAATATGACTCCCACCAAAAACAGCACCGGAGTTGTAAACACAAGGAGCCCCTTCCCTCCTCCATATTACTACTTGTAGCATCTGCACATCAAGCCATTCAGAGCAGTATTTTCTAAATCTAGCCTGCTGATCAGCAGCTAACCTGGTCCTTCCAAGATTTCCAGGTGTTGATCGGTGCTACCAGAGTGGGAGGGTGGCTGGGGTGTTTTGGGGAGCTGTGGAGCAGGAGGGAAGGGAACACAGCTCCCCTGTTTTGGCGGTAGTAGCATGCACTGCTACGGTGCCGCTCCAGTGCCCAAGTGTGCTCTGGAAAATAGCCCGAGGGTGGTTTTTTTTAAGAAAGTTCCACTTACATGCAATACAGCAGGGTTTCATTTTCCAAATTTCACATTATTGGGCAATGATGCGGTTGGCTTTTCTGGGTAAAAAAAAAGAGAGTAGTTAGGCAGCGGGGCTTTCCAGTGTTAATAATGAACCCACTGAAGTTTCTGAATGTCATCTGAATTTTTTATCCCAGCTCAGACGGGGACACGGATAGGCAAGAGCTGCATCCCTGAGCTGGGTCTCTCCCGCTGTGGGAGAGGGACACGGGGAAGGGAGCAGGACATGGAGGGCTGAGCACGCGTGTCCTCCCACCCTACAGCACGGCAGCCTGGCTGTCTGCTTCTCCCCTCAAATCCACCTGGCGTTTAGCCCATGCCGAATGCTGCCCTAAGGGTTTATCAAAGGACAGAAATGAAAGAATGGCACTCTTTCACTGTTGTGACAGATGTAGCTTCTGGATGTGGGGCACATTGAAAAGCTTCTGCATGGGGGTGTGACAAGTGACATGGAGAGCTGTGAAAGACCACTAAGATACGTTCAGATATGTTCCCAGCTCTGTGAGTGAATTTCCTACAGAACCAAAGCAAGCAGAGCTGCTGTAACCACAGCCCTTCTGCAAGTAACAGTCTGACCCATTCCAGTGGACCCTGATGAAGAGCCAACAAGCAGTGCTAAGGAGAAAGCACCTGGTGAAGGAGAGCAACTCTCCCACTGAGACAAGAAACCCATGGCAAGCCACTTGGATTCTACACAGAAAGCAAGCAATAGCTAGAAAACCAAGCATGCATCAAAAAACATTTTTTATTAATGCTTTTTCTTTCTCTAAACAATACTGTGGTAGTTTTTTAAGCCCTGATGTAGACCCATATATGTTGCCTGTCAACAATTTTATTTTTTTAGAGCGTTTCTGCACAATATGAGTTTTCTTTTTCACTCTTACCACTTCCTCACTCCTTTTTGGGATCTGTTCATTTTGTTGTAGGCAAAAATAGAATAATAAAAAACCCCTAACAAATAAAAGCTCCATAATGCTCAAAAGAGACCACTCTCTCCTTGAAACTCAACAGCAGCCGTCAGTGGTGTTTGACGTCCGTTTAACTTTGTGCCCTGTCCCCAACTGTGACCACTAGTGGAGGCTTAAGAAAAACAAGTACAAATAGAGCAATTATGTATTTATCTCATTAACTGAGTTTCTAATAAGTCGTCTTTTTTGGGGGGAGGGAGAAAAGTGGGCTTCACGTGATAGAGGTTGCAATTAATATGTTCCTTAATAAGACACCAGCTGATAACAAATCCCTAAATTTATTTAATTCCTTTTTTCACCTTCGTAACATGTCAATTTATTCTTTGAAAATTTGTTATTAAATGATTGAATTCTTTATTTCAAAATAAATTAAAATATATATTATCTATAAATATACGTTACTAAAATTTTGCTACCATCTATTTCTATTCACTCTATAGGATTCAGCACACCTAAAAGTACAGTTTGTATTTGGCAAATTATTACACCTGCTTGCTAACCTTTGAGCAGTTAGTTCTTGGCAAACCCACCACAGCCAACTAACCAGCCGACTAGAGCCAAAGATGAACCACAGAAACTTACTGCTAATCATTTCTGAACACCTTGGTTCTCTAAGCAGGACTCAGGTCAACGAGTGTTTTACCTTCAAGTTGGGTCAACGTGGCATTAGAATTTTACTCTCGGCATAGGAAAAAAAAATTTTTAGTAGCAAACAGACAACAGTTGCAATGGAAATAGTCGAATGAGAAACAAAGATTCTCACACCATTTTTATGGAATTGCATTTAACACTCGTAAAATTGATATATTATGGTTCTTATTTTCCATGTAACATTAATGAGAAGAGGCAGTTAAAAGAACATAATTCGATAATTGGCTTTAAGCATTTCCCTTTTAAAATAAAAACATGTAAATGTATGGGCTTTTTTTTTTTTGCTGTGAAAAAGCACAACACTTGTCTATCTCATTTATTATAAACAACATGTCCAGTAAAACAGGACCATCTGTAATTTTATATCATTTTAAAACATTTTGTCAAGCTTATGTTAGTAACATGAATTTCTGGCTGTTAGATATCTTCCAAAAAAATGTTGCAAAGGTTTTGAGAGTTGCATTAAAATTACATATACTGTTGCATAATGAAGAGCTTGCACTGATGTATTATGATGAGAGCCAGTATCTGTACACGTACAATAGAAACTAAACCTGGGGACTCAAATTCAAGACCGCAGATCAATTCCCAACCTCTCTGGGTTAAAATTGCCTAAGTGTGTTCTGTAGATTTAGCCCCAAGCTGTGAACTTGAATTCAGATGGGCATCTGTAGTTTTTGTCTCAGTTTTTGGTTGAGCTCTGTCCATGTACAACTATTACCAGAGTTTAAATTTTAACCTACCTTAAAAGCTAAACTGCAATTTGATAGATTGTTTTTGAAGTAAGATCAAGACAGACTGCAATGCAGTGCTTTTTCTTTCCGACCCTCTGCTGTATGTACCATACAGATGAGACTCTGCAAGAACCATTTAACGCCGTATCTTAACAAATAACAGAGCCAGAAAGGCTCAAGCCAAGCTCATTTTCTGGTGGATTGCTTCTCTGACACTGACAGAAAGGGATCGCTGGTTCTGACACAGTAAGGATTTCTGCTCACCATCTGTATATTCAAAATCTCTTTGGAACTTGAGGGCAATTTCCGACTGGCCAAGGGAAAACTAACAAAATCCATCATCTGTCATCTGAATTTTCGTATGATGAGAATTCATCATAACCAGGAGGGCTGCACTCATTGTTTGCCTAAGGTATGAAAGAATTTGGCAAAGAAGTAGCCACAACAAGCAAGGCTTGTCCCTAAAAATATTTATAATAGAAATCCATACAAACATAGAGCAACCTTTCTTTCATTTGGTGTTCATCCCATTTTCATTGCAGAAACTCAGTTCTCTTCCAAATAGCATTCTTTTTCCTCAGTTTCCACAGCCAAACTGCTAGCCAACAGCTTAAGAAGAAAGGGCTCAGAAGCTGAACCAGAAATACCTCTTTGTTTCCGAGGGATCAATGTGTCTTGTTCTGTCCCTGCGAATATTTGTGTCATTTTTAACTTTAGCTTTCATTAAATAATCCATAATGCTGAGTTCTAAACTTGCACTGTTGAAAGCAAAAGATGATTCTCTACTCCTTCTTAGAAATTAACCTGATAAGATAGATTTAAGGGGGAAACTTCAATAGCTCATAAGTTTTATACTTTTTGTCTTTCCAAGTGCCATAAAGGCATAGCATTTTTGCAGTTCAAAGTGTATTACCTTACTAAAAGTTTAGAGTATAGGATTTGTTAAGTACACAACACATATTAATCTGGCTTTGTGGAGCATTCTACAAAACACCAAAGGAGTTCAGTCCCATGCGTTTGCCTCTGAATAAACCATTTGCCAAAATCTGGAATTCCATCCTTAAACTGTCCTGGTCAGAGCGATGGTTTAAGAGGATGAACTCCTGTGTTCAGCTGGGGGAGAAACGAGCAACAGCTCAATTAAGAAAATGTGGATGGACAGATCTTTAGGCTGCTTTTACATCTCCTGACGCTAGAAGACGACAAATAGATGTTATGCTGAATTTGAATCTCTGGGGATTTTTAAGCAATGGTAACTGTGTCTGACTGTGGGCTGGCAGGGAAGGAGTTTCGGACCTGCATCCCTCCAGGAACCGTTTGCAATGAAGCTTCCCAACAGACTGAGGCCTAAATCCACATCTTAAAGGCACATAAATGCCTAGTTCCCAGCCTCAGAAGAAGACACCAGAGCTTAGTGCTCTCCTCTCGGAGGTGACAAATACAACCACTAGGCCTGTATGGTCACGGCCCCTCTCACCTCCTTCCAAATGCACTGCGAATCCTGTGCTGCATCGTGGAGTAACTCCAGTGGAAAAAGCTGAGTCACGCAGAGCGGCCTATTTACATCTCCGGTAGCTTCAGGTTAGCTATCTCCTGGTGGATAAGGCACCCTCCTGCACGATGAGGCCTTGAAAGTGCTACAAGCTAGAGGGAAGCTGGTTGGGTCACCGTTCCTGGGATGCCCGTGAAGGACCACAGCCATGGCTGTATTCTGTGAAAGCCCAGCCGTGCTGTTACATTCTCAGCTTGCCGAGGGGCTCAAGAGGCCTTGGTAGAAGAACAGCATATATCCAGAGCCTGTATGACATGGTAATGAGAGAAACATCAAACTACCCGTACTGGGACAGCTCTGAGCCTGCCCAGAGACACAGCTCCAAGCACCTCAAGAACTTGAAAGACAGGGGTCTGTGAAGATTAGTGGCAGCTGTTGGGCAGCGGAATTACTTGCATTGTGATTTTAGATTTATGGGGTGAATTCCTCCTCTGCCTTACATTAGTTATGTCCTTCACTTACACTACACAAAAAGCAGTATTTGCAGGCAGACAGATTACATGCAACTTCTGCAGCTACAGTTCATACCTCTCATTTCCAAATACTGCATCTGTTACGAAGCCCCTTACACGTCACCATTGGCTCAGCCCTCCTATGGAGTTTGGGATTTTTTTGGGAGGGGTGTTGTGTTGTTTGGTTTGGGTTTTTTTTTAGTTAGAGTGAAAATATCTGGGGGAGTCTGACTGAATCTGGGAATCTCTAGATCTGTATGGAGTGAAAACAGCAGCCAACCTTTGCTTGGGCTTTTTTGGTTAGAACAGAGACCAGACTTCTAAACCAGAATGCCATATGCAAAGACTTTGTTGAAGGAACATGGTCTTTCTGACACCAAAGAAGCCCAAGAGTTGTATCTTAACTATTTTTCCTTCCCCTTCATTTAATTTTATGCTTATTTAAGCATGGAAATCTAAATAGGCATGGGTGCCCTAGACCACAATGTTTTGCTCTGCCTGGGGTAACTAAAGAAAGTGTGAAATTACAAAATATAAGCTTTCACGCTTCAGCCGTAACTGATTATATGCAGTAATATATCAAGGAACAGCATCTAGATACACTCTGGCAAAACTAGACACGCGCTCTGAATTTTTAAGCATTTGGGTTTGGGGTTTTTTTAAACTACAAACTGAGAGAAGTCTGAACAATCTCCCGACCCTAGCCCCAACATTTTGGCTTTGATTCTCCAGAGCACTGTGATTCTGATGTACAAAACCATACGAGACGGATTGGTATACAAAATTTCCCCTCCCTATTACAGCCCCTCTCCCGTTGGCACAGATTAAAGACCGAGGAATAGTAGTAGGCAGCAAACACGATGACAGTCACTATATGACTGAGAGTCACCTGTGGATGTATTGCCATCCTTGCTCCACTGACAACCCAATGTGATTTAAAACATCCTTTATGTTGCTTTAAAATAATCCTGAAGAGTAGCTGTAAATCCTGAAAAACTGAAAGCAAGAATTACTTTGAGTCCTTTCTGCCATCTTCCTAAACTGTAATAAATTATAAATTCCAAATCTCTGACAATGAAAAAAGAAGTCCTGTTATTTAATGCATAACATTTCATCCATAAAATGGGTAACTGGATGCTACAGCTATAGTTGATTCTGCTAATAGATGGACTGATACTTTAATTACTTTCCAAGGTCCCTTTTGGCCCTATCTTCATGATGCTGTACTGAATATCTGAGTGAAATCATCAAGACGTTTGCGTAACAGATCTGTGTGCCCAATTGACCTGATTTGTTCCTGCTAAGATACTGCCCATGAGGAAAAGCAAACAGAAGACACGCATTTGTGGCTATTTAGGAAAAGGAGATCTTTCAACCTATTGGAGCAAGTTGTCAGTGAATATGAAGGTGAAGTGGGCACACTGATTTATTAGGTGCTTAAAGAAAAAAATGTTTAGGCTGATGAACCACAACTGAGCTAATTTAATGGAAGAACAAATCAATTAGAGCTGAACTAACAAAAATACCCTGTCTTGTCACAGACTGCCTACCTGCAACTTGAAATAAGCTCCAGATTTTGCGCATTATGTACAACAGAAAAAAAAAATTATTTCTGTTCTTGCGCAAATTCCAACCTTCTAGATAGTGACTGGTAGGTAGAGCTTTAATTTTTTTTTATTATTCCTTTGGAGTCTTCAGATTAATAAAATACAAACTTTGAACAGCCTGAGTAAGAAGGGAATATGGTCAGTGTAAGATGCACAGGGCAAAATAATCCTCAGCTCTAGACAGCAGTGCATGGGTAGCTGCTCCTAGACCTTACAGCAGGTTATACAGGAGTAGCTACCATGTACAAGTTGCCTTCCACAGCTGACTTGCCAAAAAACCCTCCACCATCTACTACTGCACAATTAAAAGGTTTCAGAAATCCCCCCTCTAGTATGAAGAAAACCAGCATCCTCCTTTAAAGATCCCCAGCTTTTTTATCCACGAAACAGACATGCACATCTATCCTGCCTTTCTGACCGTGCACATACAGAGAGGCCCATCCTAGAACAGGGAATGTGAAATATCCATAGATTAACCCATTCCATATATAACTTGCCGCTAGTGGAGCAGGATGCTAAACACCATTTGCTTCAGCTGAGAACATAAATCAGTGAATGATTATCTGTGAATGGTTGCCTGTTTATAAAGGCAAATACCAATCAATGTATAGCCTGAAGCATAAAGGATTGCTTGTAAATTTTGTCCTGTTTTATGTATCTGTGGATGTTATTTATGACAATTTTTTACTGGATCGACGTCAATGGATTCAAAGTATTTGAGGGTCAGCCACATTTAAAAAAAAAAAAATTCTGTAGACTTAGAGCAAGATTCATAAAAGCTGAAAAAAAAAGATGTTTTGAGACAGAAGGACAAGTATAGTTTTGAGAACGCACAACTGCCATCAGCCAACACAATGGAAAACAGGTTCTGAGAACATTCAGCATAACACTGTATCCCCCTTCTAAATCCCTTCATAACTAAACATCTGCAGTTCAGGTCTTAACCTGGCATCAGAGCAGTAAGAAAAAAAAATCCTTTCTATTTTAGCAGCCTGCTTATAATCATCTAAATGGCTCCTTTTGTATCTTCCTTTGAAAAACACCAAGACAAATGTAAAAGGAGTACACGGCACTCCCCTTTTGCAGTACAGCAGTTCCTATGTTTATGGCTGGAAAGCATTTTCTGGTACTGTTGAACGTTGTAACACTAGAGAGGACCAAAATAAGATGCAGCTATTCAGATGCTAAGTTGTGAGGGAAGCAGGGACAATCTGGAGGATGTATTTCTCAAAAGTGATGACTGAGGGTTTTGCATTTTTTCTTGAAAATTAATCTTTTCTTTGGTTTGCTTTTATTAAGACTGTTAGATGGCTAAATGGGAAACCAATTAAAGCAAGATGACTGGGCAAGTGATGTCTGATGTGTTTCAATTTGGTCAGCACTTTTGACCCCATAGCTGTTACCTACCATGGACGAAATACAATCTGTTACAGGAGTAATACAACCCTGATGTTTTGCTATCTTAAACCTGCAAGTCTAAGTGGAAGGAGACCCTGGAACAGACTCCAGCAAACTGCTCTGAAGAGAAAGATGGAGATATAATTCTATGTGTAACCAAAAGAAAGCAAGACCATAAAGATACACAAAACATGTAAGGTCACTGAGGAGGATACCCGCTAGACTACCGCTTTACGTGGACCAGGCTAACTAGACATGATGTAACTAGGCATGGGAATTATTTTCCGAAGTGTAATTAGCAGGTAGCAACAGATTTGCTAGTTTTGCTAGCTGCTTTTCTGATAAAAATGACCAGTAGGTTAGCACGAATATGAGAAAATATTTTGTCAGATTAAAAAAAAAAAAAAGGGCAGAAATAGGACGAATTTTGGTAGGATGTGGAATTATAAATTATCAGAACTGATGAACGGAATTTCTTATATGGCACCGATCACTATCGAGAAATAAAAGGAGATAATACTAGTGAAAGCAGGCAAATTAAGACTACCTTGTTTGACAGGTATTTAATGCCTCCATTCACAACACTGTCCCTAAGGGCAGAATCAGGCATGACCATCCAAGAGAGCTGTTCCCTGAAGGATACAAAGGAGACATAGATTGCTTATTCAAGCAGCCTCCTGCCATTTGCAATTCAAAGTGCTGCTTTGCTTTCCCAGGTCACTCAAAACTCTCTCGTGACTGAAGTCATAACTGGAATTTATTTATTCCATATCCTGTTTACTAATTCACTGATAAGTCCCTCTCACCATGCTAACCATTCACTGCATCACATGGCTTCTTTTCTACACTAGAACAAATCAGCCCTTCCGTTGATACCTTTGTAAGCACGTTGTCAAGATTTGTACCACTTCAACACCGAAGCAAAGCACTGGCCTTGTGGCCTGGAAGCAAGATATCACTGTGGCAACTCGATGTACTGGTGATACTGCATGGTTTTTCTTCTCTTCCTCCTTACTGTACTGCACTCCTGCCAAAACTTAACTTTACAGGAGAGTGATTCCTTTTGAGAAGACAGACAGGGCTGCCTCTATTGTCCTGACTCAGCACACTCAGAACAAAATGAGGACCAACTGCAGAAAGAGACATTTGTAACGCTTTCTCCAGAACATAAAATACACAGAGTGAATGCGCAGCTGGCCTGGTAGCAGCAACAGAGCCTAAGCCTTTGCTCTTCATTTGGCAGGAAGAGCTGCGGTGCCTGCATAGGAAGGAAATATTTTCTTTTCACCAGACCTCTTTGCCACATTCAAGAACACCAATGAGAAGATAACAGCAGCTGACTCAAGAAGCGGACAGAGCCTGTAAAGATTTTTCTTTTAGAAAATAGCCAGTATATTGCCGATCCAGTATACACGAAGTTTTCTAGGTTCCTATCAACCTTGATTATTACACCTCTAGTAATACAGAAACCAACATCCTGAGCTGAACAAATTCAAAGAGAAATGTCTTACTCAGGAGGAGGAAACTGCAGAATTAACCAAGATGTGTACCACAAACCGACTTCAAACATGTAAAATAAAATCACCAAATGAAGGATTTAATGTTGGGTTCCTAAGATTTCTACCATGCTGACAGTTTCTGTGATTAAAAAAAGCCACAAATCTTGTTCTCAGAAATTCATTATGTAGCATTGTACACTAAAATACAGGATGCTGCTATACAACCAAGCATCTGGGGAGATTAACCCCGATTTAAAAAAAAAAAATCTCTGAGAAAAGCAGCTATTTAATAGAACAAGGATGACGGCAGAATAAACTACCGGATTTGTGCAACTGAATCAAGTTGGATGTTAGGAAGTATTATTCTACCAAACAACACATCAAAGAAATATTTACCTTGATCCGAAGAGGTGCTGAGCACAAAGCTTCCAGTACTTTCCCACCAAAAAAACAGAGCAGTATCTTTACAGAAAGGGAGGACTAAAATGACCTGGAACATTCAGGAATATGTTTCTTCACAGTACTGAAGAAAAGGAATTCAGGGAACCCTCCTAAGAGGGTGTCCTGAGACATGGTGAATATGAACAAAGGGGCAGTCGAACCCACGTTGCAATGACAGCTGTGGGCAACAACAGAGAGACGAGAGGCCAGGAGGAAGATACTGCCACGCTAAGAGCAGTCTGAAGAAGCCTTTGGCTGAGTTGGAGAGAAAAACTGTGTAAGGGTTCTCTTCGTATGTTGTAAAGCTATCCTCCCACTACCTGTAGTCACTTCAAGGCTCGATCTCAACATGCAGTTAAGCGATTTCTGTACTACAGCTCTATTTCACCATTCTGAAATTCTACGTAAACACTACACTAAAACTGACAGTTTTCTTGCATTCAAATATATGTGGTCATTCTTCCAGCTACGAAGCATCATTAGTACTCGCAAAAAGTCTGCTCCTTGCACTAAATAGAATTGCTTAGCTGATTTTATAAGGCATTTACTGCAACTGCTTTTGGGCACAAAGCAAGCAGCCTTTTTTCTTCTTTTTTTTTTCTTTTCTTTTTTTTTTAATCAGTAAAGTGTCAGAATTGTCAGGAGTATCCATTAGCAAAGAATTTGTCCAAGAAGAATTCTATCATGTTGCTGTTATTACAGGAAAGACAAGAAAAGCAATCTCAGACAAGGACATATGACTTGGCAGACATGTGCAGCAGAGATATCAGCCTAATATTCCAAGAACAAACTCAACTACTGCCAGCAAGCTGACAGCTACAGTTCATGCGCATCTGCTGCTTCCCATGAACTACAGTTTGCAGAACTGTGAAGTCAGACTCTTAACAATTCTATCAAGTTAAGACGTTAAAGAAAAAACTCAGCACTCGGAACCCATATTAAAAAAAATTAATATGTTTTTTTCCAAGATCTAATATATAAATGCAATGGTAATAACGTACTCTTCTTTTGTAAGCTTGGATGAAATATATTGAAGTCCACTTTTCGCATATTGCATAAATAATCATCTAAAGCAACCTAGAAAAGAAGAAAAAAGCTTAAGTCCATATGGTGCAAAGAAATAATTGGGCATTAAGTTTAAAAAGCAATACATGAAACCGAATGAGGAACTGCAAAAAGGCTTGACAGTTTGCCTGTTTTATTTAGTGGTAGCATAACCATCACATTCAAAGGATAAAAAAAAGGCAGGTTTTGTGAAGAGAAGCATTATCTTTTAATAGACCAAACAGCAAATTATAAAAATAGGCAAGATTCTGGGTCCTTGCATCAGAACAATGGTCTATGAATATATGGGTGAAATGATGTAATTAAAGAAGAAGGATTAGAAGTGTTGATCAAAACTATGAGGTTCCACAGTCAGACACACATTATGATATTCAGAAGTTTTAGGTATTACATCCTCCCAAAATAGACACGTGAACCATTAGTTAATGATGCTTCATTTGATACTCTACTCTTCACAAACATATTAGCACAGAAATTAGTCTATCACTTAAAGAGTGCATAATATCACACCCACCGTACAGAAAAAAGCAGGATATGCCTTCACGGGAACTTTCTTACTGAAAGATCTAGCCTGAAAGTAAATGGGGTAAGGTGGAAGGGGAAGGGGGGAAAAAAAAAATAAATGTACTTATCAGGAGGATTTAACGTTTCAGATTAAACATCAAGTACTATACACAATGGTTAGAGCCAACAGACTGTATTACAAGCTTCGTCCTTTTTATTTTGACATCCTGAAACTGTAATTTTCCATTCTGTGCAAGCCAGCACCATCCCTCACTGTACACAAAAGTAGTTACCCTGAAAGTATGTAATACTGGGAGAGGCCTGCAAAAATTCTTACATGTTTTGACAACCTTACAGTTGACATATAATAAACCAATGTAAACTAGCATCCCTTGTTCCAACAAAGTTCCAAGCTGCATCTGATTTAATAAATACGGTTTAATGCTTTTTTCCCCCCACCAAGTAACTCTTTGCATCCCAAGAGACAGAAATGATGGAAGACCAGATATGCATTTCTCTGAGTGCATCTTTTTGGTCCAGTGTTGCCATCAGTCCCAGAAGTCCAGTTATGCTCCATTTACATTTATGGGACTTCAAAAGGATCTCAATGCCTCAGGTCCTCAGTATCTACGGATGAACAGTCTAAACCATGGCTGAACCAAATCCACAATTTAAACCCATGTACAACTCAGGTACATCTAACAGAGCTGAAGCAAATCTTCCTGTAATGCTTACTTATAAACACAGAATCCTTCCTTGTTTTGCCTTTTCTTACAGGTTAAAACAAACAAACAAACCAACCAACCAACCCTCTATGAATACTGATGAGAATGTATGAGTTTCTGCTAGTTTTCCACGGATCTTTCCAAACAACAGAGAAAATCAGACTGAAAGTTTAGGAGGGAAAAATACTGAATCTTTTCAGAAGGCAAATTATTTTAAAACTTTGAAATGTAATAACGTGTGTGTGTGTATAAAAAAAAAGGAAAATGCTCTTCCCTGATCTAATGCTCTGCTTTACTATTATTAATTGTGAGATGAAAAAAGAAAGTAATCTTGCTTGTCCTTCTTAACCCAGAATGGGTCGCATGTCATTCAGAAAGCACGTTATCTTCCTCAGTAAATCGAGCCCATAATGAGCTAGCATAACTGAGATAAATGCAAAAAGCCAAAAGGAGACCCTCTTTTAAAAAGAGGAATGGGGGAGAGGGTGCTTAAGAGAAAGAAGGGGAACATGTAAATGTATTCGCAGGCTTTCAAAGGGATCACTGTGGGACTGACAGAGCACTTTTATTATATGCTTTTATTCTAATAAAACACAATTCCTAAAGAAAAATGCAACCTTCATTATCTTATTTTGCCCTCTGCTGGTCATCAGTCGCAGTATCAAGAAGAGCTGACCACACTTCAGAAACTTTTCTCCGAAGATTAAGTGCCACATTACTACAATATGTTTCATATAATATCGCTGAGACTTAATTTAGCATTTGAGGATTATGTTTCTTCTGACTGTGAAAGGGGGCTAGTAACTGTTACCCTCATCCTCCAAAATATGTGGTTTGTGTAACAAATGCTGAGATTGTGGAAACCTCTCTGAAGGTTTAAACTTTACCCTGCCCTGTAATTCCAACTAAGACAGAGGGTAACTGGCTGAAAAGACCCTCAGGCAAAACAAGATGTTGATTTTTTACAGGAGAACAGACGCATTTAAAGGCACCAGCCCATTACATTCACGTAAAGTCTTGAAATACCCAGCAAATGTTGCCAGCAAAAGCCCATTTCATCCATTAGGGGAGAAAGTATCTTTATCCTTGCATTAACAAAGACCATCTGATTATCAAGGAGGCTAATACCCTGTTATTACTGCCAGTTATTGCCAGTTCAAGTGATTTGAACACTCTAGAGATCCTGCACTGTCAATTATTCTTCACTGATGATGACGGAGGCTGGAAGCAAGCATTCAGAGAGGAATTTTTTTATTTTAATTAAGATGATATAACCCATCCATTTTAAAAAAAAAGGGGGGGGAGGGCAGCAAGATCAACATTCAATCAAATAAAATGCTAATGCTGCCCTAATCTGGTTTCCTTGTGTTTATTCTGTAGTCTCCAATTACATGATCACATTGCATATTTTCCATAGGACCCTCCCAGTGCATAACATGGGCAGGGCTCTAGGAATGGAGTAGGAAGAAAGGGGGGGTAACGTTCTGCCTGTTCTCTTCAGAAGCTGGTTGGCATGTTGGGAGCCAGGGGATCAACACACTAAGAATTATCAAATTATCTGAAAGGCTCTGAAGAACTGAATTATCTCCCTGCTTCTGTCCCAAAGTTTCCCTGCAATACCAGCAACCAAATTTTAAACAGCTGGACAATAAATGCACACTGCTTGTTTTCCATGCCTCCCATACTCCCTGATATGAGGCATTTCAGGTCAGGTACTCGGCACTTTTTGTAAGCCACAGCTGCAACCAAAGTCAGTGGGTTTTATGCACTGTGCATTATGGGTTGAAGGGTGGGGAATAAAAAAAGAAAAATCAAAATATTTCAGTTTGAACAAAGATAGAGGACAGTTTTGACCTTGCATTTTCTTTGTCTCTGTTCCCTGCTTCTAAATGGAATAAACAGTTTCCTTGGGCATGTGACAACAAAAACTGAGACATCAGGTGAAACAACATGAACAGGAATGCATTAAATGCAAATTATAAATAATCTGTATTAAAAATAAAGCCCAAGGCTACATATTATTAACAAAAAATAAAAACATTAATCAACTAACTAACCACTGACTGAACAAACCAGGGATGCCTCATTTTACCTTTAGAAAAATGAAGAAGGGCTCTCCTATCTCTACTGCATAAAATACTGTGATTACAGGTAACGCTGTAATTGGGGATTATGTTAATGGTGCAAATGCAGAGATAAATCTGGCATTTCTTTACTTTGAAGTGGTAGCTTTTCAGACTACCTTGACTGGAAGTATTGGGTGCAATACTCAAAGTATACGCGTACATGTACTTGTAGACGTAAGAAACTCTTTACAGTGCTTCTTGCAAGTTTTGTTTTCCAGATACAGCATTGCTGATGAAACATTCTTTTGCTTTTGTGTTACGTACCAACAAGCAATTCAGAGTGTAGCTAAAATAAAAGCATAAAAGAAAAATAGAGTAGGACTCTGCAGTTCTTCAGGATTCATTATCCACCGTTCCAAGCAAAGAGTCTTTCCTAATTCACTTGGCTGTGAGCCAGAAAAGAAATAAACAGAAAGCACCTTTCCCAACATGGCTTTGAGCATGGCTGGTCATGTCAGGGAATGAATACCCCCTCCCACACACACTAGCCAGCAGTTAAAGGCAACATGCTCTGCTTTCCTGGCAGCCATTTCACTGTGCTGTGAAATACCATATGCAGAAGTGCTTTCTATGGTGCTGATCCCATGCTGGCATATAGTTGCATTTATAAAAGTCTGCTTGAAGTTTCTCTCCCAGTAATTAAGGCTTTTAGGCAGTATTTATATATATATGCAATTGGACCTGGCTGAGAGTAAACTGCCTCCTGTACATACAGATAAATATAATATTCATACAGAAGTAGTTGTAATATTTAAAGGTTTTGTGTGGTGGTTTTTTTTTTTTTTAATTTAAACTCTCAAAGTAATTAAAGGTAAAATATTTGAAATTAAGTATGCAGCTGTAAGTCTTCTAACAACACATATGCACAATGCTTTGTGAAGATTAGCTTCAGTTATGTTTGTTTAAATAAATAAAAGAGAAGGAATCTCACATGTTCTAAATGAATATGGGCCTGGCTGGCAATGTCATAAATTACATCTCTCACATTTTTCTCTTGCTTGCCTCTTATGAAATCCTCTTGTGAAACTCCATGCTAGACATAGGAAGGAAAATAAAAAAGAGAAAAACTCTCAGTAAATACCAAGTTTCCATTTTAGCTTCTCAAAGACCTGTCCCAGCAACTGAACTAATGACACAAGACTAAAACAGCCTAAATCTTTTACCACTGCCCCCTCCTTTTTTACTTCCCTTTTTTTTTTTGGTCAGTCACTTGGGAAAAAAAGAGTCAAGAGAACAAAGAGAACAGTTAGTACAGACTCCCTCTGCATGAATTTTTTCCCTAAAGACTTTGTGGTCAGTCAGCTAACCAAGTCAGATTTTAAAGTTTTGGGAATGTAGATGAGTTGAGACGCCCAATTTTTAAAACCATAATCCATGAATCAATATTAAGGAGAAGAAAGCCAGTAACAGCTAACACAGAAGCCATGCTGGCTTATGAAGTAAGTCATTATCTTGGGACTGGTGTGCACCACCAGGCGTGCAAAAAACCCAAACCACCACCACCACCACCCCAAAAAAACCACACCACCAAAAAAACCCCATCCCAACCCCCCAAAAAAAACAAACCCCAAACTTATTCTTTGACTATAGTGACCAATGTAAGACATAATATGGTATATTCAGAATTGCACCAGTTGCCTGTTCTTCTCAACAACACTCGGACGTGAAAGCTGTATAAAGGTAGGCAGGTAGGCTTCACCTACCAGACTCCAGTAGAACTCTGCAATACTTGCCAGCAGCTGAAATGCTTACAAGATGCTCAGTCTGCACAGAAGGGATGCAAGCTGTTTTTACAGTTTCACTGTAAAACACCTTCCATGGCAAGGAATGACTGTGAATTTTCAGGCTATGTTTGAAAAGCTAAAAACTTGGAAGGCCTCCCATACCTTCCAGTCCCAGAAGGGCTGAAAGCAGGGTGCAGCTCCTTTCTGCCGTCTTATAACCCTGACCTATATTAGTATCTATGTTTTTTGCAACTATCTAAATTACTAAACTTCAAATCAAAACTTTCAATTCTATTGAAATGATATTCAGAAAATACTAACACAACTGCCTTAAGCATCACCATAATTACATAAATTTTGGTTGAGTATAAAAAGAACAGCATTAACATTTAAAAATGAAGACTGGAGATGAAGGAATAGCAGCTGCGATGCCTACAGATCTAGCCAGAGAACATTAATGAAAAAATTTGAACTTTAATCCCATTTTACCCAAATTGCAAGATCTGCTAAATTCCAATGGAAATTAGGTGTACAGTTTAAATTGGAGGACTATACCATCTCCCACAGCAATGTATGGAACATATGCTTATAGCTATCAAATATGTAACACCAAAAAAACCCCACCAACCCCAAAAAAACAAAAAAACAAAACCGCCACACATTTATGAAAAGGTAGTAAAGAGAAACCCAAGAAGGTTGTTCAGAAGTAAAATTTCTCACAGTGCTTCCTTTATGGGGATAGGAAAGGAAAAAAGGAAAAAAGCAAAACAAAACAAAAAACCAGGCCCCAATCCATATGTGTATTTCTACACATAAATGGAAAAATTCCTGAAAGCTAAAATACTACTACGTTTAATAAAATTAAAAAACAAAAAAACAGACACCCTGGAGTTTCATGAAGGTCACTCCTCTCACCTCCCAAAAGATATAAAACCATGACTATGGCATATTACTAAGCCACAGCAGAAAGAGTTAAAATAAAAAGAAAAGGTGTTCTGTTTCTAGCCTAATAAATTATGATCTCATATCTAGCGTTGAGAGACACAGTTAGAAACACTATACTGTTCAATTCCAGACAACTTGCTTCTCTTACCAACATACAAATGTCCATGGGAAGAAAGACCTTTTGTCTTGTACTGTGATACGGAGTTGCTCTTAAACAGGTAACTATGCCTTGCGCTTTCCCAATGTGACTGGCTGCATGGTCAGCATGGATGTCCCTCACACCTAAAATTGCAGAAATAATATGTTTAGAACATACTGTCAGACCTTTCGAGGGGTATAGTCTTCCCTGATGCATATCACAGTCATATTTAAGGAAAGCTAAGTGCATTGGTCCATCATAGAACTGTCTATGTTCATAAATTGCCTTCAGATCTCATCTCAGAGGTGCAAAGCAGCAGGCAAATTCATTGATTTCCACATTCAGGAGCAAGGTGCCTCTTAGCTTGTTGCAGTTTCTGCAAAGGGTACACTTAGCGGAGCGGCACCTATTCAGATATAGTACCTCAGTACACAAACTCATTTTCATTGACACGCCCTCTCCCAGGGTAACAGTATTCCAGGGACTGTTTTTCCTGCCAGAAAAATCATTTGAGTTTGATATTGCTGACAAGCGTTAATGCTTACAGCATGGTTTCATGATCAGCTGCAGCTGATTCAGCAGTGTACGGAAGCCAAAGAGAATGGTCCTATGCTCCCTCCTGAACCCGTATTTCTGCCACCTCCCTTGTGCTGTCGTGGGCAATGAGGCAGTAGCGTGGCAAACTGAACCAGATCACCAAAGCAATGGAAAACTAACTTTAGTTACTGCATGGTCACACAACTGTGAGAACTGAAAGAAGAGGGAGATGAGTGGGGCAGAGCAGCACCATCACTCTTCATGGCAAGACCATACAAGATTGACTTAGACTGATCATAAAGCCATAATGTTTTCACAGGACTGACCCGGGATAAAATGAAAATTTAAAGGAAAATTGAAATTAAAATTCACAAAAGCTCTAACAGAAGCAGCATTCTACAAAGAAAGAAATGAGGATACAGGAATTACAGACTAGTGAGCCTAACTGACACCTGAAAACGATCCTGGGCGTACCAGATTTACTGCCCAAGCCTGCCTGAGCCTTGCCGGGGTCTCAGAAGCCTGTGCGAAACAGTGACTATAGGTAGACCACATTGACTTATTTTGGCAATGGCAGCAGAAAGCAGAGTATGGCTTGGAGGAATCAATGGATATAACTTACTGATACTGACTGGGCAGCTTAGGCTTTACATATAACTAGGAATTTAAAAAAAAAAAAAAAGCTCAAAGAGTAAGAGTTAGCAGTGACTCATGCTCCAGCTGGGAATATATCCCAAAAGTGAGGTTCTGAAAAGGTTTAACAAAATTGTTGAATAGTACCAAACCCCTAACTACTTAGGCAATGAATCAGAGAGCACAATATTAATATTTTTAAATGACAGGAGCTGGGAAGAAGTACCAGGACTTTGGATGACAAAATTACCAGTCAAAATGAGCTTGACAAAAGAAGTAACCTGAAATCAGTAAGAATAAAGCAGCACTGCTACTGGGAGAGATACACACAAACTAGAGACAGGTCAGGAATAAAGAAGGTAAAAAGCACAAGAAATTTAGCAAACATGACCTGTAATGAAACCAGGTCTCCCTAGTCTAGAGAAGACTGCTGATGGGAAACACCAAGAAAAGGGCTGTGTTCAATTAATTTACTTCTCTGTTTGTGGGAAAAAACCACAGAAGTTAACTGTTTAATATGCAATGAAGGAGACTTTTGCTTAGATAATTTTGTTACACTGGTATATTTAAGAGAAGTTAAACATGACAATAGGACACCTAGCAAAGCCAGAGCCCCCACAACAGATTTTCAAGAGAATCATCTGACTTGTACCAGGAGTGACCCAAGCATGACTGACTTCTTCAGGATCGAAGACATTTCCCAGAATGGAAGATGCTTATATATCTCATTCTCCTACATTTCTTCAATCAGAAGTTCAGAAGGACACTTGCAACATTTCACCGATTTCTTACTGAGGGAGCGAACATCAGATGTTAAGAGATGGGTTCCTCATTTCTTCCTAAGAAGAATGTGCTCATCATATCTCTCTTTTTAGTTTTTAAACTCTTTTAACCTCAGCATTGGCCTTCCATCAGACTGCTCTGATAAGCAAAAGGAAAATACTGCTACTACAATACCAAATACTACTAAATAATAGTAATTTTCACCCTTCTTTTACATCTGAGCTCATACAGGGAATACTTCCATAATGCAACAGACACCTAAAAGAATGTTACCCTTTTCTTCACTGTAAATGAACAGTTCTTTCCCAACCTGTGACTATTATATTAGACATGACAGAGATACTAGCTCTTAACCACCAGGATCACATCATCTTTGTTGGGTTTCTTCTAGCTATTCAATTACTGATAGTTAACCTACTTTTAGAAAGAGGAGAGGATTCAGACCCAAATTTACAACATCGCCAAGGGAAGTTTACAGGTTCGGAAGTCAGCTGTTTCAAAGTAACCAGTGTACATCACCGCAATATAGAACAACAGCTGCAGAATAACTACAGCACTTTGTGTTCTGACAAGTGGGACAATCAGAAAATATGGTGAAGAGCTGAATTTACCACCCCCCGTAATAGGAGCAAGAAAAGAGAAAACAGTGTTAAGCAACAAAGAACAGAGCGGTAGGAAACCGCACTTCAATGAGCTTTCCACTGAGCAGCTTCTAAAGAAAGTACGTAATTCTAGGACAGGTGCAGTAAGATTCCAGATTATGGTTGAGCATTCAAAAGATATCTGAAGTATTACCTAAGACAACTTCTACTGAAATTAAACTCCAGTGGAAAAAGAGTGGGCTTTTTGAAACATCAATAAATATTGTACCTGCACTAATGAGTTCATCAACAAAATCTAAAAAGGGGAAAATGCCTACCCAGCATTTCCAAGGTGAGGTACAAGAGAGCACTCTGAGTGTTCTCAGCATATGTTTCAAGCTCCTGGATGTTACGGTACGCTCTATCATCCAAATTCTTCTCCTGTAATATGAACACAGAACTTCAGTAAAATCTAAACGTAACTGCTATTTGTGCAAGTTTTTTACTACAGTCAGGTCAGCCTAATCCACTATTAGAAAAAAAAGGACAAAATCAAGAGACAGAGAGTATAAGCTCAGATAGAAGTAGTCATTAAAGCTTATAGCAAGTCTAACATAACCAAATAACTACATGCAACTGCAGCCAAGTCTGGTTAACTGGAGCAAATATAACCTTTTCCAATAATAAGAAATCAGAATTCTTCATAAAAAAGACACAGCCAAAACAAAACATCATATGGTATTCTTACACTATGGGGTTGCCAATTTTAATACTTAATTTGCATCTGAAGCACAGAGAAATTTAGATAAATAAGAACGTATTTTTTAAAACATGCACAAAAATCAATCCATCAAATACACACGAGTTTCAAAGTCATATGCAAATACCCCCCCAAAATATAACATCCTCCAGCATTCTTCCTGTCCTAGTGGCTTTTGTGGTTAAAACATACCAATCTTAGGATTAAAAAACTCTGAAGTCTTTCATAGCAATGACACTCCGCAAGTAACTGACCATCAACTTTCTCAAGGTATAACTTCATGAGACACTAACTTTAGCAGCAAAGCTAGCTTAAGAAATTCCTGCCCTCAGTTATTCATTCTTGCCCTTGTGTCAGAGTTGGTAGCAGCATCACTGTACCAGTGAAATTCCTCCTCTTGTTTTTCCCAGAAGAGTGGTTATCTTAAAATTCACGCGATTTGAATGCTCCAATTTACAACACTGCTTAGAAAAAACTCCACAGCCACAACAAGGAGAAGCAGCTAAGTGTGGCAGAAAGGCTCAGATGGGTCATGTAATTTTTGAGATTTTATATCCATTACTCATCCCAAGAGAAGGCTATTTAGGAGCAAAATTGACATGGTAAGAAAAGAGGTGAGGAGGAATAAGGTGATGCCAATGATAGAGATTTGCGCAACTTTTTGCAACATGCAAGATGTCCTTTCTCTTGGGGCAGGACTGGAATGGCAAAGAAGAGACCGTGTACAGATTTCCCTTCTTGCCCATCTTCAACTCCATTTCTATTAAAATGTAGTTTTCCAGAATTCTTAACATTGCATATGGAGACCTCACTACTTAATCCCCTAGGGTGGAATTTCCCTCACTTACACACAGAAAGGTATCTAAGTGTACCTCCCAATGGATTACCTCTAGGGGTAACCACTTCAAATCAGGAATAGAGACCAGCAACAGAAAACATGAGCATAGATACGCTGGTTATCAGAGCAGGGAACAAGAAAGATGTCGACCCACAAACTACATCTATTTTAAAGTATAACTAAACAAAGGATTCTATTAGCCGTTTTGGCTAGAAATAACAGAAATTATGAGTAGGGGGCATCAAAGGAGAATTAAATGGAAATATAGAAGTACCATTCCTAAAGAGAAATACTACTGTCTGGAAAAGATTAATTACTTAAGCTTTTGTTTTACACACAAATACATAAAATTAAGGGGGAAAAAAACATATACAACTAAAACCAGAATCAGACCTTGAATGGTAAATACTTACTCTTTCATCAATGATCTTCATGAACCACATTTTAGTCAAGTTATGCCTCTTGACAGCCTGAAAATTATCAAATATAACATCCATGTTAATGTATACAAAGTGATGGTAGTACTGCATCCTGAAGGCTGAAATATATTTTAGATAATCCTTTTCTTACAAGGATTGTATTCACTGGGTTAAATCAAAGTGTGTATGTGGAAAATCAAAGTATGTCAGTGGAAAATCATAGAATCATATGATTGGCTTCTTCAAATACAAAGATTTTCATCTGGCGTTTGTTACAAGTTGTTGCACACAAAAAATGAAATCTTGGACATGAAGCATTAATGTTAACTAAAAGCATTTCTTTAAAAGTATTTTTGAAAGTAATTTATTCTTTCATGGAGTCATATGTTCCCACAAAATATTTGCAGGTAACTATGTTCACTCTCCAAAGAGAGCAGAGTTTCCTCCAGAGTCAATCAGTAAGATTTCCCCTGTAAATTTTCAAGCAAACATCAGTACCACATACCAACACGTACTATAAAGACAGCATCCTAACAAAGTAATATAATGAATATTATGGTTTTGTTTAAAAAAGTATCCCACAGCATCTCATATTCACACATTCTTCTTTTGGCTCTTATCTGTACTTGACTTCCTGTACCACTTCATTCTATCAACTTACCTTCAATCCTCTTACACACACTGAATTTTGCAGACCACACTGTCAGAAAAGGTTACAACCACACATATAAACGTTTATAAACAAAACCTATGAAGCACTGTCATGGTTTAACCTCAGTCGGCAACTGAGCACCACACAGCCACGCACTCGCTCCCCCCACCTCCAGTGGGATGGGGGAGAGAATTGGACGAGTAAAAGTGAGAAGACCTGTGGGTTGACATAAAAAGTTTAATAATTGAAATAGAATAAAATAATAATAATATAGATAGTTATTATAATAATATAAATATAATATAAAAAATAATAGAATATACAAAGCAAGTGATGCACAATGCAGTTGCTCACCACCTGCCAACCGACACCCAGCCAGTCTCTGAGCAGAGGAAATTAACTCTGTCCCAGCCGAAACCACGACAAGCACATTTCTCACAATCTTAGCCTTTATAGCTCACTTTCAACTTCTTTTCATCCATTATATTTGTAAATATTTTTTGAAGGTTTGACAAGACTAGATCTCCTTGTTGATTCAACAAAATCTGCTTGAGGAAGTACTCGGTATGTGAAAAGGGAAATTTTAAGTTACAACTACAAATGTCAGTTTTGCTTCTCACTTGTTCATCTTGAGTGTCATTTTGTAAATGAAATCCTTGAAATAGTCACAGGTCAAGACTTAAAGCACCAAACTGAGTACTGCTAAACTACCCAATTTGTACATTACATCCATTTTGAGCTACCTTCACTCAAACACACAGGTCCTCACTTTTCAAAAGTTTTGAAAATTGGTTTCTTCCACAGAATTGAATGGAGAATTAGGCCTCACTTCTCATATGTTCAAAACAGATAAGTAAGAACAAATATCATACAGTTGCCGTCTAAGTTTATATTAAAGTCACTGAGAGTTGAGCTATTAATAATTCTAGAAATACTATTAAAGGCTATTTACATACTGTACTAGTCCATAAAGCTCTTGGAGTCCAAATGCGAGTACTCTGGGATATACAAAACCTCGGGAACACATTTAACATGATTAGTATTTCTTCTGGAAAATCAAAATTGTCCTCATACAAACTCAACAGCAAGAAAAGAGTATACACAAAATATGCTGTGCAAAAGACATGCTAATTCTATTAACAGCTCTGCAACACTTGAGAGTTCAGGTGTCTTTCCAAAACCTTCTTTCTAAGAATTGCAATGACATTCTTGAACATTTGTGAATAGGTCATTCTTGGGGTATTTGCTGAAATGTAGAAATAAAGTCACAGCTTGAATGCAAAGGTCACCAGGTCAGGTTGGATTGTAAGTTCGCTCCGGCGCTCTGCAGTGTTCAGAGCTATCAGAGCTCCTAAAAATACTTTCTGAATTCTTTTTCAACATCTTATTTCACAACCAGTTCTGTTTGGATTGTCTTATATTTGTCTTCCTTCAGAGAAATCATATGTAAGGTGAAATCTTACCACAAAGATAGGCCAATTCTTTCTTCCCCTTTAAAATCAATTTTCTGTTTTGTGAGAAAGGAGTATGACTAGCAGTCTTAGCTGTTGGAAAGGGTTGCAATTGATAGCTCAACATCTGAATGATTTACATCTGCATGTTGTGCTGGTTTTGGCTGGGATAGAGTTAAATTTCTTCATAGCAGCTTGTATGGGCCTATGTTTTGGATTTGTGCTGAAAATAGTGTTGATAACACTGTTGATAACGAACTGATGTTTTAGTTACTGCTGAGCAGTGCTGACACAGTGTCAAGGCCTTTTCTGCTCCTCACACTGCTCTGCCAGCGAGTCGGCTGGGGGTGCACAAGAAGTTGGGAAGGGACGCAGCTGGGACAGTTGACCCCAACTGACCAAAGGGATATTCCATACCATATGACATCATGGTCAGCAATGAAACTAGGGGGGAAGTTGGGAGGGGGTCCACTGCTCAGGGACTGGTTGGGCATCGGTTAGTGGTGAGCAATTGTTTTCATTTGCATCATTTGTCTTTCTTGGGTTTTATTTTTCTCTCATTTTTTTCTCTTTTCCTTACAATTTTTATTATTACTATTGTTGTTGTTATTATTATTTCTTTTTAATTATTAAACTGTTTTTATCTCAACCCACCAGTTTTTTACCCTTCCCATTCTCTCTCCCATCCCACCAAGGGGGCGTGAGCGAGCGGCTGTGTGGTGCTTAGTTGCTGGCTAGGGTTAAAACACAACAATGTTTTGGATTTTTTTTTATAAGTTACTCTTCTGCTAATAAACATTTCCACCCCACATTGATGCACACACAAGCAGCCTCAAATTAAAAGCTGTCAAAAGAATATATACAATCATACCCAAAGCTAACTTGTACCTAACCCACTCCGTCAGACAACTAAATGAGAGGGTATCTTCAGAAACAAAAATAAGTTAATGTACACTAAAGCAAGTTCCTCCTTGGAAAAGAGACAAAAGCATTTTGGGAGAAAACGGTCTTGTTCCTGGGAAGTTTGCCATATGCTGGAAGAGAGACAGAGAGAAGGAAATAAAAAGCAAAGGCACAGACAGACTGACATGCAAAACGACCAATTCTGCATTTTAATGTCTGCATTAAAATATCACCCTGGGTGCATCTTCAACTCCCATAATCCCATAAAAAGGCTCACAACATTTGCCAGTCTTCATTCTAACTGTACAAATGCTTTGTTGTGGCTAAGGCACACACTTTATCTGAGATGGAGACACCTATGAATAGCTCTGGTCTTCCTAAGTGACTGTAACAGGTGTTTTATTTTACTTCTTGGCTTTACCTATGTTTTCTCTTAGTTAAACAAACTGTATCTTGTTTAAATACGAATTTTAATCTAAACACGAGTGTTGATAGACAGGAACAAATGCTCACTTATGCTTTATTTCACATTTCAAGGAGGAAGAGTCAGGGAGAGGCCACAGTTTCAGGACTGCCAAAAATCACTGAAAGAAGATTTGGAAAGGACTCATTTTTGTGGTCTCAGAGGTGCAGCAGGGTGGATGTGAAGCCAAGACGGCAACAAGTGAAATGCTCTAATCCCGCAGGAACTGCATTGTTCTAACCCAGTGTTACAGTCAGCGTCCTGCTTTTCTCAGGATTTTAACAGACACAATGTAGATTAATATTTGGATGAAGACTCCATGTTTCACTGCCTGTTTTTCAGCAGGTCCACAAACCTAACTACCCATGGGATCTACATTAACTGTATTCAGCTATTGAGATCAAGACAAACTGCAGCTTTCCCTGTCCAGAAGCTGAGAGATGTTTAGTTCAAATGCAAGTTCTGATCTTATAGAGTAGAGGCCTTACGGTAGCTGCTCTTTTGAAAGGTTCTGAGACTTGCTGTAGCCCGTGGCCCTAAGATGACAAGTTAGCAATATATGGAATTCCCATCCCCGAAGAAATTCAAAATTCAACTCAATGTGACCCTGACAACCTGATCTAACTTTGATGTTAGACCTTCTCTGAGTGGCAAGTTGGACTAGATGACAATCAGAGATCCCTACCAACTAAATTATTCTGTAGTTCTATATCAGCATCAAGGGGAAATCCATTTACGCTGCTTTCAGACCTTCAATCATCCATCGACCATAAATGCCAGTCCTAACTAGAAACAAAAAATTTTGCAAGAAAGCCTCCGTTTCCTTGGCCATGACCAGGAGAGGAACAGATCTGTAGATGTACTTTATGTGTGATGTTCTGGTGCCTGCAGAGCTCAGGCATCTTGGTAAAAATAAACTGTTAAGTTCACAAGTACATTCCCTGTTACTCAATGCACTGTTAAATTCACAAGTATGTTCCCTGTTACTCAGTGCACACAAAAGGATCTGTGCAAAACATAATATATAAATAGAAGTCATCAAGCAACTCTTGATGCAAGAAGACTGTATTATGATTCTTCTTATTATCCAGTAACTAGGTATGAAGGTCTTGGGCTTTTCCTCATACCCTATTTGCTAGTTCAACCTCTGTGCTTAGTCTCCTGTCTTTTTGTACAGCTTAATCTCTTCAGGCAGGACTACCACTGGCTCAGGAAAACATACTTAGGCACTTCACTTGCTATCAGCTTACAGCTTACCACAATTTACTCTGTCCTTCACCTAAACAGAAGAGAAAAAAGCAGATGGTTCACAGAAGTCTGACCCTCCAAGTAGGTCCTATCTAAATATCCTCCTTCTCCAATTCTGCTCTTTGGTTGTAGGTTAACTTAAAACGTCACGCACATACACAAACACAATTTACATTATCTGTTTTATATAAAATAATGCTGTTAACTATGCAACACAGCACACACAAAACAGTGACATTATTTCCCACAGTAGTATTTTAGTCAAGTGAATTTTAGGACAATAAAGGTGTATTTTACCCTCCACAGTTCTGCAGCAACTGGCTGATGTGGTGGGTTATCGCAGTATATATCTTCCACAGCCTCCCTCCAGAACTGCATTCGCATCAAACCTGTAGTCTTCTGAGTTATGGAGTCTTTAATCTGGAAAGGATACATGTGGAGTAAAATTCAGAGTGTCTTTAAGGCACTTGGTCTATCCACACTGAAAAGACAGA
>NW_008824866.1:1996865-2000968 GCF_000699105.1 Pygoscelis adeliae
AGTTCTGAATATGTTTACTCCTCATAAAGTATATGAACACTACAGAGAGTAAAAAAATCTTCACCACAACCCGACTTTGAAACCCATGGAGATTAAGTCCTGGGCAACCCTCACCTTAGCTTTCTTCCCAGAAGGAAAAGAAGCAATGGTAACAGCAGCAAGGGAAGGCAGCACCACAGGTTGCCAGAAGCACAGCCCACAGAAGCTGATCCATGATTTTGCTTGGTCAGCACATTTCCTGGATCGCTCCTTTCTGGCAAGCACTACCAACTTTCCTGGTTGCACTGGCAGTTTCTGGCCACCTAGCAAAGGGGAGAGACTGCAGCCACTCCCCTCCCACAACTCTCTAATTACAAACTTCCCTCCCAGCAGCCTTTCCATCACCTAGCTTCTGCCAACAAAGACCTGGAACTGATTATATCATCCAAGTTTTTGACAGACCTTCTACAGATAGGATTTAGCTGCACTTTACCAATGCAGTCACTGCATTTGAAGCCAGGACATAGATGCAATCACATAACAGTATCAAGGACCACAACCTGTTTGTTATAATTTAATTTTAAAATGCACAACAAAGAGGAAAGTCAGAAAAGCTATGTACATAAACAAAACAAATTGGAGGAGGCTGGCTACTTTCCAAGGGCCATTCAAAATTAGAGGTTTGTATTGCACTATTGATTCATTGCCCCTTACAGTACAAAAAGTTAATCTCAGCAAAACACCACCTGCTAGTGTAATTTAGAATATTGAAACTGTTATTCTACATTTCCAGAGTTCACAAATATATTTTAATACCTGCCTGAGCCAGTTCCACATTGAAGGCTCTCAAGGCAAAAGCAGAGGTTCGAGATTCTACAGGCAACAGCAGAGAACACAGAAACCCTTCATAGTCACGCTTTCTATAAAAGGATGAAAAACCACATTTGTTATTTACAGCTTTATGTAAATTGAGTGTGCTATTGCTTAGCACTGAACTCCTAAAACAGTACCAGTAAGTTATAGTTCAAAACTCTGACTTCTGCAAAAGTAGCAGCTTCTAAGCTTATTTTAAAATAAGACAAACTCCAAAAGAGAAGGGATGCTGTCTGAACTCTCAGTGCACCTCTCAAATCCAGATCTCAAGGCATTTGGCTAAAGGCATGGAACAAGGCCATGGCAGAACTGCAAACAGAATCCAGGTTGTCCGACTTCCAGACTTCTGTTCCAAAGATGAAAACACATTTTTTTAAAAGATTGTGCTCTGGAGCTTGGCAGAAGAGTGCTTGCTTAACCAGTAAGTTTTTGTTTATTGGCAACTATATTCAAAGCATAAAAACCCTGGGTCTTGGCAGTTTCGCTGCAGGTAACTTGTTGCCAATCTAGAGTGATATGCCTTTGTTTGGCCACTTGGGTGTGCCATTAAATTAAAAACAATCACAGTGCACCGAATCAAATTGCAAAATCATACATAGCTGTAGCTAACAAAAACACTTGGTCACCTCTGAAAAGCTAAATTGCTGGTTTTGAACAACATTTTTGTGTACTTTCTGATAAGGCTGTAACCTGATCCTTCATTAGAAGACAATCAGCAACTCCAAGTTTTGCCTCGAAAGTAGAGAAGCAGGTGTCAAGGAAAACACATTTACTCATTTTCATGAAGTCTGCTGTTCTTACATGTACTCATATTTCTTTTGAATGTGAGCTTAAAATAGCAAAGCCAAACTAAAACCAAGGCTTATTAGGTTTGCTACTTCTAGCATCAAACAAAAAGGAAGTGAGATTTAACAGAGGTTCTTACCCCTACAATACACAGCAGCTGATAACTAGCACACGCTTAGAGTTTTCACAACAGTTGTAAAACTTGTTTTAGAGCTTGATGCAAATCCAGAAGCAACAACAAAATAAAATGACATTTGGGAATTTTAGCAGGCTTTAAAGGTCACTTTCATATTAAAGAACAGATGCATCAAACCTCCCTCAATTAAGATACTTTCTGAAAAGTATTATCAGCTCAAAACCTAGTATTTTTTTCAAGGCTGATTGTAGTAATACCCAGTATTGCCCACCCTGGGCAGAGCTGCAAGGTTGACAGCCACATTTTCCCAGTTCCAGTAATGCAGTTTGCCTGGGTTGTTCACAAAACACAGAACCACCTCTACTTCCAGAAAGGAAACAGAGAAACACATTACACAAAGTAAACAGCAGCACAATTGAGAAATTTGTTTTCCCTCTAGTAATAGTGTTGGCATGTTGTTTTGGTGTCCCCCCGTCCCCCTCCCCTAGTTATTCTAAGCTTAAAAATTAAGTGTAGCAAAAAATAGCTAAGGAAAAAATCAGAAAGAAATGTGAATTTTATGCTGACAGTGCGCCCTTGGACGTAACAGTAGAAAAGCAAATACACTAAGCCTGAGCCTGTAAAATAAATTTTATATTGCTACAGATCATGTTCCACCCCAACTCTCTTTGTGTATTACAGTAAGGAATGAAGAAAGGAGGGAATGACCTTAAGTCTGGTTTTGAGTGTTTTTCATAGTTTCCCTCTCAAATAAGTATATGCTTACATATGAACCCACAGACGGAAGAAAAGTTGGTTATGACCATTACTAGACTTTCAGTATAATAAAAAGTTTAAAGTCTTAAAAAGAATTTCTTCCATGTTACAAAACTCCATAATACAATCAAGTCACAAGCTTGTCTTCCAGAGCAGCATTGTAAACAGCAAGACAGAAAACATACGTACTAGGGAAACATATTTTTAATCAAATAGCTTAAAGCTACTTCTAAAAGAGTTAACATAAAAAGGAAAACCCAAGAGAAAGGACATCTTGCATATTGCAAAAAGTTGCACAAATCTACATCATTAAAGCAGAACTCTTGTTGTTGTTCCTAATGTGTGGGAGACTCAAATTCAGGGCTGGGGAGTTGCTGATGCTTGCATAGCCTGAAGTGTTTTATTTCTGTTTGAATAGTAACTCTTTCCACTTCCTCTCATTTTTTTATAACTTATGATTTCCATGCAATGTATGAGCTACTGGGAACAGCAGCTTCAATTAAATGATGCCAAAACCATAACCACCTTTCATTTTATTACTTTGAATGCTTGTGTATTTTTACAAGTAGTCTTTTTTATGGTTTAACAAAAATAATTAAAAAAAAGTTTAAATTCAACCATCTCAGCTTCTGTGCCTTGGAACCTAACTATTCTGTTCACAGGTGTTTGTTACTGAAAACATTTTACCTGTATATGTTAACTTTACCAGTATATTAACTGTACATGCAGTCTCTGATCTCCCGAGTAACTGGTAAACAAATCCTGGGTAGAGTAACCAGGAAAACAAAGCTGTAATCTGAAGCTTTATCAAGGAAAATGCAACCTGGCTACGCATTCTGATGCATCTGTAAAGGTCTGTTGCTTGGTGTTGCATAGAAAATTTAAGGTTGTCATGTTTCTTTCTGTTAGTTTTCCTACTTCAAACATTACTGCTGACCCCACACATCTTTGTATCTTTTACAACTATCAGTTGGAGAAGGTGATCCTGTTCCACTCTTTCTATGCACGCTTGGAAGCCTTTTCCCTGCTTTTGTCAACCATCTAGGACAACTGTATCCAAAGAAAAACTATTTAAGTCTTTACAAAGAGACTTGTTTAATTTTTTACTTTGTACTTCTGAACTCTTGTGGACTAGAAAGCAGCTAAGAGGCCTTGCACATTGTTTACGGCCCAGAAGCCAAGCAGGAAGCGTTGCCTGGCCTGGAAGTATCTGAGCTGCACTCCCGCTCCTCTTGGAGCATTTTGGATTTGACCAAAAATGGATACTTTTGAAAACTAGACTATCTTCTACTCCTTGAGCTGTCTGTCCAGCTGTCGGATTTCCTCTGCTTTTGCTTATTTTCCAAGGAGTACTTAGGAAGCTTGGCTGTTTCCCAGTAGCCAAGATCTGAAACCACCCATTATTTTTAAACATCCACTTCGGTGATCTTTCTCTCCAAAAAGCCGAGACAATGAAACGGACACGTTCAGTATTTCAGAAGAAAAGCAGCTGTGAAAGAAGCAAGGGAGGGAAATTGCCGTTTACAGGTTAAATCATCCATGTAGCTTAAATATTTATCTAGTTTCCCTTGCC
>NW_008824866.1:2001468-2016678 GCF_000699105.1 Pygoscelis adeliae
CCCGCCCCTCCCGTCAGTCACCCCAGGCCCGCGGGGCCTGTCCGATGTAAACGTTTAACGGAGAAAGGGCCGGTAGGTGGCCCCCGAGAACGCGCTGTTTCGGCCCGGGGGTTTGTGGGAACCATACGGCCTTTTGTTGTCCGGCAAATGGCGTCCGTTGTGCCGTCTTTGCCTCAGTTTCCCCCGGCTCCCAAGGCGGGCAGTGCTGGCGGCGGTTTGAGATGAATTCCTCCTCTCCCTGGGAAACCAGGCACTTGGGTTTTTAAACCAAAAATGAGGAAGCTGAATTGTAAAAACCTCCTAGCTGTGGGCAGTGTGGCATGGGAGGCTTACAGGAGCGGCTGTAGGACTGGGAAAAAGCCTCTGGACAGGTTTGCTGTGTGAAGGGAGCGGAGCAAGGCAGTTCTGCGTGGGCAGCAAAGCTGACCCCAGGGCTCAGTTTTGCAACAGAGGCCCCATTTCCTCCTCTGGGCTGAGAGAGGGACTCCGTACCAAACAGGCTGGCTGGAGTTTATTTAGAGACAGAGTGGTCCTGTTAGTCCTGCAGTCATGGACAGAGTAGCCATGCTCCCTCAAAGTTTGGCCTATATGGGGATAAGCCAGCAAATTCATACAGAAGTGCCACTGTGCTAAAGAGCAGCAGCAGTCTGGCTTTTCTTTCCATCCCCATCCTTGGCATCCTCTTCCCTGGTGCCAGCTTTGACCTTCATTTTATAGTACAGTGAGTTGATTCAGGGAGTTAAACCAGCAGAAACCCATCCACTGCTCGCTTTTGGTTTTCCTGAGTTCATTTTCTGCCAGTTTGGTGCCTTGAATCAGTTCACTGCGTGGTCAGCTGAGCATCAGCGCCAGCACGGGGCGTTAGCACAAGCAAGGGGCTGTGGGCTGGAGAGACGGTAGGATCTCCTGGTTTGTGGACCGTAATACATATGTTCATTAGCTTAGCTGTAAAGTGAAGACACGCAATAAATACGGGGAGAGTTTTGAGTGGGCAGCGACATTCAAGTGACAAGGCATCTGTTTGGAAATGACAGCAAGCCTTTATTTTGTGTCACAGAGACGAGGAGGAGAAGGAGGCTAGGGACCTCACTTAAGCATTATTTATTTTATTGATTAGTGGCTATTGCGGGTTTACCCTGAGCCTTTCTTCTTCCCTTTCCCTCGTCTCTAAAGTTCTCTTTGTCTTGAAACTCTGGACCTTGTTTTAAACCCTTGCTGTGCCTTGAGCAGGATTTATTGTTTGTCAGGGCACCCAAAGGAGGTCATTTAGCTTTGGGTGGAGGCTGAAACTGCTGTTGTTTAAGTTTTCAGAGAGAACCCCTAGATAAATGAATCCAGCTCTTTCAGCTGCTGCCAATTCCTGGCAGAAGGGTTACATAAACATACTCTAAACCTCAAGGGTATTATAAATAAATCTTATAAAATATTAACTTTTGTTAATCTCTGAATGAACCAAAATGGTGCTAAACTGATTTAAACTCTTAGTAAGAAAAGAATAAACCAGATGTCGTATAAAAAACAATAATCCTGACCTCTTTCTTGGTGTGCTGACATTTGTTTCTTATTGTTCTGTACATTTACTGTTCTCATTAAATTACAATTTTTTTTCATTAAACAAATATTTCACATGTCATGTATAGTTATTGAAAAGCTTCTTCAAGTCTGTATTGGTTCTAGTAAGTTAGCCTTTTGTGTTGCCAGCACAGTGGGAGTAATGATTTCACTTAATGTTTTAGTGAGTTTTTAACACTGTATATGAAAATTTAAGCTTAGTAAGGGGCGTCTACAAACTTTTTTTAATGATCTCATTGTGTTAAAGAGCACATTTCATCACCTTTTTCAATATTGCTCTCAGAAGCTGAAAGATGATTGCTTGTCTCTGATGCATACTTCATAGTGAAGTATTTTGTCCCGCTGACTCCATAGATAAAACTCTGAAATCCTTGGGCAGCAATGCTAGTGACAACAGTGGCTGGTTTAGGTAGAGATAATTCAGTTATTGCTCTAACCTGGAATTTCTGGAAAAAAAACAAGTTTTGTATCAGGAAATACCGATCAGTTATAGCCAATCCTTGTTAAAGGAACATCCAGATATTATTTGTCAACCTATAAATGAGAAAAAGAGACCCTCAGCTGTCCCGTGATAGCCAAACAGGGGCTGAAGTGTAGAAGGTCTACATATATTCAAGTGCTTGTACCAAAAAAGTCTTCATACAGAGGAGAATGGGGGAAGAGAGAGAGACCTGCCTCAGAATATCCAATGGCCGGAGGCTGAGGTGTTTACTGCGATATGGGAGACTGGCAGCGGGATCCCTCGTCTGCAGCGACGAGAGCAGTGATCTGACAGGTCTGTTCTCTATGTTCACATGGGCAAGGATATATTCTCCCTCTCTCTCATTTTCCTCTTCTGAATAATTCTGGATTCATTCCAGTATCAGAGTTAAGGAAAAATCTCTGTGTAGTAACAATAGTGTTTCCTGTCCAGTTCCATGCCACAGCAAACAGGCGTATGCAGTTATTTTTACCTGGACTACTAAAAATATTCAATCAAAAATCTTTGTTTAAAGGAGTACACTAAGAAAACATGTCTAACTGCAGTCGTTCCACTCCTGGCCACAGAATAATACATTAATGCATGTGGCAACAAGCACTGGGCCACTTTAAAACACGGTTTACCCTTTTTCTGTGGTTTAAACATCTAAGTCTTTAATTACAAAGTAGATGGAAAGTTCCAAAAGGATGTTGGAGTGAAGGGGTTTCATCTTTGTTGCTGCTGCATTTGTTTGGGGTTTTTTTTGTAGTTTTGTCTATGTGCTGGTAAACTTTAATTTATTTCTTGTTACCATTGTGCTCTTTCACTCCCCAGTTTCAAGCACAAATAAAGGTTGTAAAAGGTGCTATGCTAACAGCAGTGGGAAACAAAGGTCTCAGTGATTTATGGAGGATGAGGACCACTGCATGCTTCCTTGGCTGTGTGCTGCAGGACTGAGCTGGAGTGACTGTCCTTCAGAGTGAAAGGAAACAGCTTTTTCCTTATCCACCAACACCTTTGCCAACCATGGGCATACTCCACTGCACTCAGTAGGAATTGCTGCACATCTGATATTCTCAAGCCTCCTGTGATTTTACCTGAGATTCAGTTTCACTCCGTGAAACGGATGGATCTGTCAACGCGCTTTACATACACTGTCAAGTAAAGGCCAGATATTACCAACTTTCAGTTACTCCTGATTCAGACTGCAGACTCGTGAGTGAAACAGTGAGTATTCAGGTCATGCAACTTTTGTCGCATGATACCTTTTGATACCTATCATCTTTTGTTAGGACAACCTCTTATCTCTTTTTAGCCAATGGAGTAAAATAGGACTTCTACAGAGAGTAGTTCAGAATAAGGACATAGCTTCAGCATTCAGATCATGCTAACTAACCAGTCTCTCTACTGGTTGTAGGTTACTGACCCTCTCTGACCAGGAAACTCCCCACAGCTGTGCCACATTCTCTGAACACACAAACAGGCAGAAGCAGAACTTGGGGCCAAATTTTCAAGGGCTTAGCACATCCTAACTGCCCAGCTTCCACTTTGACATCAAAATAAGACCTACAGAATTAAAAAGCCTTCACTATTAACCTAACGAGTTCCTTTGAAAATCCTGCTTTCTGTGGGGACAGTGCACTCTCTTCAGAATTTTGTCTCTAGTTTTTCAAGAGCGATCCTAAAACCTCCATACCGTCATGAGAAGAGATGACTTATCTGGCTGCCCTTGCACAGAAGCACAGGCCCGTGCAAACACAGTTTGGTTCCATGTTGTTGCCTGGGGTGACATGCATACAGTATCAGATGCAAATACAGTGAGTATTTGAAAGGAATTCACAAAGTGTATGCTTTTAAGATAAAGTAGAGCCAAGTCCTTCTGCTGCTGCTTTGGATGCAAATGTATTTGTAATGAACTCTTGGTTTTGTACGTATCCCTTATCTTGCACCTGTTATCATCTTTGTTGTAAAAAGCTTAGGGGTAAGCTTGCCAAATGATATGCCCCATCTGTGCTCCCTGGATAAACAGTGTTAGCAAGAAACATGCAAACTGAAAAGCCACAAGTTCTTGACAGACAGGTCAAGGTCTCTCATCAAGGGAGATGGGAGAGAGAGGAAGCTGGGGGTGTCCAAACTAATTTTTGGCATGCAGGTGAAGTCAACTGCAAATATAACAAGGATTTCAATGGAATCCCCCAAGTGAATGTTTTTTTACCAGAGCCAAAATAGAACTAAATGTTGTGTCTGCTGTGTTGGAGGCAGGTGTATTTGTTGTGAACACTGCTCTTGTTTACATTTTTTTGCTTGGACCCCCGCAAACCAGACTCGCACTCAGAAGGAGGGAAGGTGAATAATGGGAAACTGCATCACTAGGACTTGTCCCTGACAAGTCTGGAAAGAGATGACAGCAGATACAGCAAGGTGAGAGAGCCCTCAGGCATTTCAGCAAAGAGGCAACAGTAGGGGAGAGCAACTTGTTCCAGAACCTTGTCATGTTCTACTGAGATCTCTACATTTTCCTGTGGTGGTTTTTTTTTTAGGAACTTGCAAGAGGGAGCACTGTTGAGTAACTAAAGCTGGCAGCTTCCCTTCTGAAGTCCTGTCACTGAGTTCCTGTGGCAACACATGTACAGTCTGCGATGGTCACACCTGAGAGTGGCTGACACTTCATAGTCCCTGGGCCAAGTCATTCTAACTGACTTGCATCTTTAGTGCTCACATCTCAAGGCCTTTTGGGTGCACAGGACACATCATTACTGCATGTTAGCAGGGACACAGGGTGGTATGAGACCTGTCCCACCGTGGAAACATCCACAGGCCTGTTTCCACCTTTGCTACCTGAGACGGAGGGGATGAGACCAGCAGCACTCGGTGTGGCCGGGTATAGACCGCTCCCTGTTCTGCCAGTCATCCTCTGCCTTGCGCTCCCTGTGCGGGCATGCTGGTGCTTGCTGCTTTTGTGCGTTAGAGTGAGGTAAAGGGTAGAATTTGGCATCATAAGTGCCCTGTCCTAGACCTTGAGCTGTAAGGGAGTTTGCCCAATGCCATTTCACCAAAACAAGAGACAGAACTAGGACCGACATTCCTTTTGCTGCCTGCCACATGGGGCCTATATCTGCAAGAACTAGGAAGGGTACCGCACCCTGATCTGCCCGAGCCTTGTCAGTCAATGAGGATAATTCATAAACTGGTTACCCTGGCAGAGTCCATGACGACAGCATCTTTTGGCAGTTGGATACATTCCACCAGACACAAGCCAGGAACTTCTGCTGTCTTCTGCTGTTTAAAAAACTGGTGGCCTGAGGGGATCCCTCTTCATTATGGTCAATTCAGCCTGACCCCTGACCTGTCCAGGAACTTTAACCAGGCTCCAAACTCTTGCAGGGTTGAGTGTGCTGCCAGGCAGCTGAGCAAAACATTACAGATTTGCTGGCAGTGCTACAGCATCCCAGGCACCCTTGCTGCCTCGAAGGCCCTTGTAACAGCTTGTAAAAGGGCTCAGAGAAAACTTACCATGCAGAATGGGCACTCCTGGGGTGTTGCAGGCCAGGCAGTGTGCCAGTCTCTGGGGATGAGACAATGCTTTGGGAAGCTCACCTGTAACCAACGGCTGGCAGCAACATGTCCAAAAGTTATAGAGCTGCAAGGATACAGACGTGGATTCATTCCACCTTGACTTTTGCTCTCTGCCTCCCAGTGCCAGCCTCCTTCCCTGCTCATGGTATGAAACTAGCCTCCTCTCTCTCCTTCCTCCATCCCAGCCCCTCATGGCAGGTGCCAGGCAGTCCCACTGAGAGCAGGCTGTGCAGTCAGCTGCTTAGCAGGAGAGTGCCCCAAACCCTGCAAGCTTCTTTTTGAAAAAAGTTTCTTTTTGAAACCCATTGTGCAAGGGTGCAAGGTTGCCAACCCCACTGAAATATCCTTAAATGATTTGATGATTTTATACAGTGCAGACCATAGGGAACAATTGTAGGGACAGAACTGCAGAATACAGTGTAGAGTCACCCCCGTAGGCTCCTGAGACAGTGCAGCATTTGTTCTATTTATGCTCATTTTAAAATGATTGTTGAGAGGATAGAAGGTTTTCTGGGGTTGGTCCCTGAGGCGAGTAAGGGATGCTGATGTGCAAGAGATGCTATGACAGCTGGCTTTACCAAGATAATGGCATCTACAGCCACGTGCAGAAACAGGATCTTGGATGCCTAAGAATTTTTCCTGACAAAATCTTGGGCACTTACAGCTCCTCAGATCAGCAAGCAGGGCCTGAGTGTCCAGTCAAACTGCTTTCTGCCTAGTCTTTACTTTAGGCAACCATGTCCCCTTCTGAAACTCAGCCTGCTTCCTCAGAGGTCACACAGAGCGCTTCCACCCTGTCACATTGGTCTGCTCCATCTCACATTGGAGATGTGATGGCTCTTTCAACCGTCCACATGAGCATTCGTGTTTGCATGTTTTCCCCTTATATGACAAAAGGAAGCCCAAGCATGGGGTAGAGAATGGCTCTAGTTGGCTCTGCGTTGAGCAGGGCAGGGCGGACTAGATGATGTCCAGAGGCACCTTCCAGCCTCTGAACAGAATCCACTGATTCTGTCATTCTGTGACTGTGAAAAATGTAAGTGATAGTACCAGTCCTCACTGGATTGACAGAAAGCATTTGAGTGTCCTTGGGCAGAGTATGTACAATGTAGTAGAAACTGAAAGTACTGAAGAAGCCTGCAGAGGAAACAAGGAAGCTGACACTTTGGTTGTGGATGCCAAAGTAACTGAAGTAACTTATGAAGTGCTTCAGGGAAGTGGACAGATAGTAAAATATCCATGTAGCCAGGGAATAATGCCAAATTTATTTTCAAGGGTTTGGGGTTTTTTTCTTTCCATCCCCTGGCCCTGAGCGTGTGAGGAAGCTGCAAAGCAGAGCCATCACAGGTAGGGAAACTTCACATTGTTCAGCAGTTAGCATCCTTGCTGGTTTACAGATGGCATCGCTACTCCTCAAAGAGAATCTCTCCCAACTCTGCTTGGCCAAAGCGATTTGCCAGATCCAGGGGTCCTAGGAGGGGGGACACACTTGGGCAGGAACTCGGATGATCTTCTGCAGAGGACTTCAGGGCACAAATGTACATGGGATTTGTAATACTGAAATCGGCCGTGGTAGATAGAAACATTCTCCCCCAAAACTGCCCCTTATCAGCCAACCATAATAACTAGCTAAGTACAGCAGTTGCTGGGAAAATGAGATGCCTAGCTACTGCCCTGCTTTTCACTTCCCCACGTTTTTCTGGTGATGTGGGATCTCAAAGCATTTCTAAAACACCTTTTAAAGCCCAACTGTTCTCAAATCCACAAAGAGTCCAGAGTTCAGTTCTGAGCATTATAAATGGTCATGCTAATTAAATGCAGCTAAAATAGTGAAAAGAGTTGCAGGGCAGACGAGATCAATGACAAAACGCCCTTAGAGAGCACGGAAGGGGAAAAAGTGCTGATGTAGAAAGGTGATTTATGGCGATTCTCTGGTTGCTGAAACAGAAGAATTATTGAGAACCTTAAGGAAAAAGGAGCTTTAGGTTGGAAGATTGACGACTGAAAACCATGGGGAAGTAATCCTTTCTGCATCAGTATGGCAAAGCTTCAGTTCTGGGAGGCAGGTCAATGTAGGTCAACGCTTGCACTGGAACTGCTCAGCTGGGGAACATCTCTGGTTGCCTCCTTCCCCCACGTTGCCTCCTCCCCACCCCTTCTTTGACAAAGGGAAGCCAGTGCATTTCGGTGTTGCAATTTCACATACTGAGCATTCAGCTCCACGGTCTAATTCCTAACCAAAGACTCCAGCACTCGGCAGCCTGATGCAAACATAAAATAAGTTACTCCGAGTATGGTGATTCTTATTTTAGCCTAGAGTTAGCAAGTTGTTAAATGTGGCTGGTGTTGGGATTTGGCATCTGTGAAAATAGGGGGTCCTTTTATCCTATATAGGCCATTATCATCTTTTAACATAAAAACATTTCAAGATCCATCATTTCATATGCATACACAACTATGAGTGACTCGTATATGACTGTGAGTTACTTTATGGCCCACCAGCAGCTGCATTAAAAATAAAGCAAGGAGAAGCTTTTATTCAAAGTACCGTTTTCACACTTTCCTATAATCTGAAAGCATTGTGTGAAAAAGACCATCACTGCATATTCTATGCAATAAGTAATATTCCAGCCTGATCTGTAATTCCATTGCAACACCGGATGAGAATCTGGGAAGAGTTAGCATGTTGATTTTTGAAACTTCTAAATTTCTTTTGGATGAATGGAGTTACATATTTGAACAATCACACTGTTATGTTTGGACAGTTAGTTATATTATTATATGACCATCATAGGCTGTAATTAGACATAGTTGTCTCACTTTAAAGATACCATTTTCTTTGTTTCAGGAGGTTTCAGACAGCAATTATTGCAATTGGATGGCATTTCAATAGCTGGTCTCTAGCAAACTCCTATGATGAGTCACAGCATCAGCAAAACATGGCAAGCGTGGTGGTGTAATGTCATGTAACAGCAAGTGAGTGTCTTCTGCTAATATTTTAATGACAACCATCTCAAGTAGACCAAGTTTTCAGAAAGTGTTTGTTATTCACACATAATGATCTGGGTTGCAAAAACACCCCTTGAGGATACAGCTAATAAAATAAGCAGCTAGTTAGTACAAACTTCTTCATTTAATTTTATTGTGTGGAAAGAAGCATAGTTTTCTTGCATGAGAAAGGCACTGCTGTTGTCTGGAAAGTTTCCATTTGGCCCTGCAGCTTTCAGATTGCTCCAGTCAAAGGTATCAATCAGACATTTGCTGCACTTTCACTGTTGCTGACTTGTACGTCTACATGTATTTCACAGATTGGCTTTATTTGAAAAGCAATGTATAGCTGTAGAGTATTAGTCATTAATCTGGCACCATTTAGGTGTAAAGTATTAATCGTTCATCTGGCATCATTACGTGCTGGGTTTGCATTCTAATTTCCTTTGCTTGATCATAAAATAATGTATTGCAAACAAAACGCAAGCTCACTTTTTGTTTCCTCTGTTCCAGAGATGCATTTCAGAAGCTGCCTGTTGTGCTCCTTTCCATCAGAGAAGCAAGCAAACCTGGCCAGCTCAGCAAGCCACTGCACTGCTTCCTGCTCACCATGACTAACGCAATTACACCAGAAGGAAGTTTAAAATAATTTCATTAGCGTTTGGAGCATGAGGTTCATCTTCAGCCAGACCTCAAGCCATGCTTTCCACAGCATTTGGATCACTGAAATACTCTTATATAAGCCTAGTTGACACAATTAGAAGAATGACTCCTTACAGATGTGTGTTGCTGTAGCAACCTGGGTGGAGGGCAGCTAAAGTGCCCTCCATATTTAGCAAAATAATATTAATTATAATAGGTAGAAGCACTTTATCCTTTTTATAAGGCACTTGCTCAGGAGCCAAATGCCTTAGCATGTTGCAACAAGGATCACTATAATGGAGTTGAAATAATTTGAGGGTAAGCTAAAATTCTCTCAGTAATAACCAAAATTACATGGAGAGAGAAACATTGTCAAACGTTGCCCAAATCTCCCAGGATACAGGCAGGAGGATTAGCTGTTCAAGGCTTTGATTCTGCCGCCGTAGGAACACTGGGGGAAGAAAAACACCAAAGGCATCCATGGAAGCAGGAGGAGGCCTAAATTGCTGAGCTTGTCTCAGATTTATCCTACCGAAGGACCCAGTCGCCCAGTGAGAGCACTGTGGGCAGACTTTAAATCCACCTGCCACCTCCTTTGTGTTAGAGGGACTCCCAAGTCGCTCCGTGTTGTTGGCAGTGGATATGGATGCAAGTGTCAATGGGCACTGGCGGCGTGGTGAAATGGTAACAGGTCTCCTGCTTCACCTGCGGCACACCAGAGCAGGAACAGCTGCTTTGCAGGGTGGATCCAAATGGGTTTACTCCTGACTCCATCTGGCCTGTCCCAGTAAACTTGCACATTTCATCCAAACAGCACGCTCTCTTTGAAGTGTCAAAGAGACCACGCAAATTACCTGAGATGCACGACTTAGGACTTGTTTTCATGAAATCTTTTGATTTGAAGCCAATGATAAGTATTTTGACTAGTATGATTGTCGCTTCAAAGTTATTATTTTAACTAACACCATTTTAAACTTTGTCTTGATGTCTTTGCAAGTTGAACAGTCATATTGTGTTGCTACAGAGTACAAGAAAAACCTGAAGTCAGTGCTGACTGGGACTGAATAATGGGATTTCCATTTCCAAGATGAAGAAGCAAGTGAATAGCATGAATAAACAAGTCTGGAAAAAAACCCAAACACTCATCTTTTGGATTATCATGGAAAATACAGATGAAAAGGGATCTCAAGAAGTCATCTATACCATCCCACTCTCTAAAGATGGATTAATTTTATCTCTCTCATTCCTGACTAAGTTTTATCTGATCTCTTTTTAAAAAGATTTACAATCCCCAGGCAATCTAGCTTAATGCATCACCAGCCTTATTTTTAGAAAGTTTTTCCTAATGTCTAACCAAAGTCTATTTCTGCCACAATGGAATGTCTTATTAATCTGCAATATCTTATTTTTGAAGACTGCTCTCATATTTCTGTCAGGTTTCTCTTCACTAGAGCCAGCACCCCCTATTTCTCCAATCTTCCCATGTAAGTTGTGTTTTTCTAGAGCTCTGATCATACACACTGCTCTCCTCTGTAGCCTGATGAGTGTTTTATCTCTCCCAAGCATGGTGCCCCAAGCCAGGCTTGCTGAGCTCCAGCTGAGCTTTGCCAATACTGAGAAAAGTGGAAGAATTACCTCACGTATTTTACAGCCTCTATTTATATTTGTACCTCTCAGTATGTAGTTTGCTTTTTTTGAAAGAGTATGCAACCTCCAGAATGTTTCAGCAGGGCTGCTCCCTGCTCATTTGCTCCTCAGTCTTTGTTTTTGCAGTGGATTATTCTTGACCAGACATAAAATCTTAGATTTCCTATTCTTAAATAGCATCTTCTTTTTTTTCACTAACAATCCAAGCTATTAGTTAATTAATGAGACATTACTCTGTTGAATAGTAAACTTATATTTCTTCCAACTTACTTTCAAATTTTTTTAAGCTTTATCATGCTGTTTTGTGCCTGGGATCTATAAACCTTCAGCTTTGCTCTAATTATAGTTCCAGAGCCCAGGTACAGTATGTTCATGTTCAGCTCGCACGTGGCCCCTTCACTTATCCTATGCCAGGTAGGGCGGTATGATTATAGCTGTTTGACCTGTTGCACCATTGGAAGCTCAGCTTGTCCTGATAATAGCGCAGTTATGTTTACTGTCCTTGCAGCTCTGGCAATTACATCTCATCACACCACCTTAATTATTCAAGCACTGACATTTGAGTGATAATATGTCTAAAATTCAGGCACAGAGAAAAAGTGTTCTTTCAACTTCAGCGTCTTTTATTTAGCTCTTCTCTTGAACTGCCTGTTTTCTCACAACACATTCCTCAGTCTGTCACAACCAGTCATGATGTTTTTCCAAAAACCCTGGAAGACGCTCTAAGGCCCTGCTTCTGCCAGGAATTTTGTTATAAAAAACATTTCTAATACTTGAGCACTTTCACCACAGCAGGATGAAAGATGTATCTTTAAAATACATCAGGTAGCATGTTTTGAAGCGCTGGCACAGGTGAGGCAAATGGCTCTTAGCACATGAGCTGTTGGGGTTGAGCCCTCGGGGATACCAGGTGCTTGGAGACTGAGGGCATGATTGTCAAGTTGTCACATTCTGTCACACTGTCACTCATAGCCAAGAAGTGCTGTTTTGGTGTATGTGTTTAAGAACTGAAGCATACTAACTTACTTTCTCTAGGTTTTGGACCTCTCACCAGCCGAACCATCAGCTGGAAGAATATCCCAGGAGCAGCTCTCCTTCATCGTATCCAAGAACCTTTCCAACAACTTACAGCTATTTGAAAAGTTCTTAGACAGCCTATAGTAAAAAGGGTTAAGTGCAAACAACTCTCTTGCATCATCCCGGTGGAGTGCCTGACTACCTGACCACATCCTACTTAGGACGAACTTATGCAGAGTTACGTAGTCTGCCCAAAGCCACGCAACAGGTTAACAACTAAATCTGGAACTACAGGTCTCTTGCTGTGATGGCTGGACAAGACGATCTTGCTGGCAAGTTTTACTAAAGCTATACATTGCTGTGAACACTAAATTTTCCAGACTGGAAGGGCATGTGGCAGGATCTGTCTCTTGCCTGGAGGCTTCATTAGCACAAATCTTGCAGAGGCTGAGACCTCATTAATTTGTTATTGCACAGAGCCAGTTTTAAAATGCTATCTGAAAAGAGCTCTTCAGATGACTGCAATACCAGATTCTGAGTTGCAGCGTTTCAGTATGCAACGATGAGCCTTGCACCTGGCTTCTAAGAAATGCTTAGCCCAACAGACAAGACCTCCCACGCTATTTATTCATTCAGCAGAGCTCAGCTGCACAGAGTGCTGGCGTTCATTGTGTCTGACCTAAGCAAGAAAGGGAACCTGTCAATAAGTGCTCGGGATCCCAAGTCAATTCCTCCATGTATAAACTACATATACATACATATATACTGTAATACACTGTATAAATAATTTATGAAATACACAGAGACGCACATTTATATTTATATATAAGCCATGCTAAAATTAGGTTTGAACATGCGAGCTAACAATGTTGTGAAGTATTGATTGTCTTTGTTACCGATGCAGTGCCTGAAATCTGGGAGCAGGAAAGGTCACATCTTTTTTGCCCACCGTGATCACCTCAGGCTCCATTGCAATAGACATTATTTGGTCTTCTCTCAGAGGTACTTGGCCTTTGTTTTTTATCTATTGGGTCTGGTCTGAGCTATGTTGAGAAATGTTGGGCTCAGTATTTGCAAGAAACATCCATGGCTGGAAAGAATAACAATACAGAATTATGGTGTGTGGCTTTGTACCCTGCAAACACTAAGAGATCTTTCAAAAATAATGGTAGTTTGCAATTGGATGGAGTCTTACAGTTGAAATCCAAGCACGTCCAAGTATATGATGTGATTCATATTGCTTGGTGCTAAACTGATGTTGCCAATTCTTTTGTAACTCGTCACAACAGAACAAAGATAGTGCTCACTATTTTAGGAAGCGTATGAATCAGTGGGAGAGCTGAAAGGAAACAAATGGATCGCTGGTGAGACTAAAAATGCCTCAGAGATGTGAACAGTGTGTGTCTGCTGACTCTGCGGTTGTACAGAAAAATTCAAGGAAGGGTTTTAAGCATGGCTAGCCACACAACAAAACACGCTTTGAGCTAACAATATAAGGAGGAAGCTCTCTTGCACACTGCCATTCCCACATGATTTAAAGCACAGATATGCTACAGACAGAGAAACCTACTTATCCTCTCACTGAACATTAAGTTACAATCATTGCGAAGATAAATCCAGCACAGGAAAATAAATTATGGCACCAAGGTAAATTCCTCCTAAACTCAACCTGTAGTAGGTGCTTAAGAACAACTTTTTACCGACATGAAACTGCAGCAGCCTTCCTCGGTGTTGATCAAGCACACTTGCCTATATGCTGGCTGTGGGATGCCCATCATCCTAAGATCACCACTGAAATAAAGAACAAAAAAAATGAAGTGTTAATAGCCGTGGTAATAACCCATCAAACATCTGAAGCGTGTAGGAATTTCATAAATGCAACACGTGCATGTTCAATGCCAAAGTCAAAAATTCACAGGTCATTTCTCCTTTGTATGATAAGAGTGCTTTACTTGACTGTCTTAGGCGGGAGACGTGCTTCTGGAAAGGCTCCCTAATCACAGTAAGGCAGCATGATTCCTGGCTGTACCCAGAGGTACAATAGGGTCTTTTATTACCAAGTGCTTGAAGGAGAGGACAGGTTCAGGCAAGAGCGGTGAAGCCATGCTGGACTTTTTCTAGTACAAGAGACAAATATGAAAGGGGACAGACAATCCCAATGGAAAATATTTGATGAATGCCTCTGGGCTCAGGAGAAAAATCGTTCACATAATGACACAAGAAGAGGCATCTGCCTCTGGCTCTCTGCTGGCTGGCACTGCCGTGCGGCACTGCCTGCTGAGACGCCCGACACACTCCAGCCCAAGCTAACGATTCAGATGCTGTCACTGAAGGTGCTCTAGAAAAAAGCAGAGTTATTCAGACCATGGAAATCTATACTGACTTCTGAGAGGATTTGTATTTTGACAGAGCGGAGGAAAAGAGCTCAAAGTATGGCTAAAGCTTACCGTTATTTTTTTAATCTGGCTATGATGTACAATGGCTTCCTGCCAATGGCACTTTGAAGACAGTTATACCTGGTTTTGCTCTCGAACAATATGAAAAGCAGGAATTGCATTTTGACAGTTTCTAAGCAAAAAGAGTTTTTTTTCTAACAAGGACTCTGCTGAAAAGGACAACAGGTTTAATGTTTTAAGATAATAGTTCTTCCACAGAAAACTGAATCCCTTAACTTTTTCAGTCTGGTTTGGAGGATCATATAGAGTAATTTCTGCCTCCTTGGATCTCGCTCAGCCAAATCATGAGGCTCCTAGTCATGTCAGAATTGGATTCTTGAATTTGCTGAGTTCATGCTCTAGAAATACAAAAACAGGTCTCTAACACCTGTTTTGCATAAAAGTCTGGAAAGGCCTGCTCTTACTCAAAATTTTAACTTGCTGTTTGGGAAAATAGCATTAGAAACTTGTGACTTACAGGAGGAACAATCAATCTGGTATCTTTAAGCCAATGTTGAAGAAACCTTTGCACTAACTAAAGTCAGAGAAAGAAGAGCAGAAAAGGAAGTGCCCATTTTCACTGAGATTGATGTTTAAATCTAGAAGTCCACTTCAAAAAAGGGATTGACATTTGTGCAAGGACACCAATGTCAGACTGTGCTTTTTTAAGCTTGGACCTGTTCAGACTGCTTGTACTTTAAACAACAGGTTTGAAGTGTTTGTACCTAAATTTGGACAGAAAAGCTTGGACTCTTTTGAACAGCATTTTTCCATAGGGGAAAAAAAAAAAGTATTTCATTGTGGTTAATCATAAACTTGAGATATTTTTTAAATTATAAATCCCCACTATTTCTGCATATTGCATTCAGCAGG
>NW_008824866.1:2016705-2020485 GCF_000699105.1 Pygoscelis adeliae
ACAGCGGTGATCTTGCAGAATCACGCAGAACCTCTTCACAATACAGCACAGGACTTTCTGCCACAGCCAGACGGAAGCTATCTTCCATGGGGCAACAGGCATTAGACTTGGTCTTATTCACGATTAGGTTCAGGGCATCGGTTTCTAACTGAACGTTAAACTGAAACTTCGGTTTTGATAGCTGTGCTGCACTGACCTTAAGTCAATGACACACATTTCAACAAAGGTGAGTGGTGTGGAGGTTCCTGTACAGATATGCCAGGTTCGTGCTGCATGGGGACGATGGATTTGTTCATGCAAATCAGTCAGAGTGATATCAAGTGGTTTGTTACACATTTTTTTGAAAGAATTTTTGTTTATCTTTGTCTTGAGGATATATCTTCTCCAAAGTTTAGAGGGAGCTTATTTTTTTAGTCTGTGCAAGCTCTATTTGGCATCACTCTCCCTCCTGCTACTCAGTGTTTGTGATACGGAGGTAGATCTGCGTTCTCACCTACCATTTAAACAGGCACGTCTGTGGAGTAGGACCTCTCAAAGAGGCATGACACATGGCAGTGCTTTGTTGTAACCTCAATGCGCTCATTGTAACTCGCAGGTCTTGTGGTAGGAAGGTCAGTGTTTCTGTACTCCATGGACAGACATATATTGTGCCTGCTAAATACTGCTGTAGTATGCCATTGTAGTGGGAACCCGGACAATAGGTCATGCCTCACATTAATGCGTAGGATCTTGAAAAATCAATACAGTTCAAATAACAGGGGACCACTGCCCAATCGGTTACTATTCCTATGACATACAGCGCACTCTGGACGCACAGGGAAAGTTTTGCAGGCACAGCAATGGCTGTGCCATTAAGTTGCCACTGAGCACACAGAAAGTACAGCGGACTCTCTGCTAACTCCTACCAATAGCTCAGAGTCATGCAAGGACACATATTATTGGAAACACGAACGGTTCCCTTGCTCCAGAGATCTCTCCAGATTTTTTTTTTCTGTAATACAAATACAAAAGTCAAATTCCTCAAAGGAAGACCAGTCCCTGAGTCAGCTTTTGCTTTGGTCCAGCAAGCCCCCAGAGCAAAGTGACTGTATTTCTCTTGCTGTCTGAGGGCCTGATCTAACAACCCTTGGAATCAATAGAAAGGCTAATTGATTTGAAAGACTTTGGATAAAGCATCTAAGGCCACAACCTACACCATTGCAATCACCAGAAAATTCGTCGTTGACCTCAGTGAGCGCGGGATGAAATGCCCGGTTTCTTGGTCAGCAGGTATTTCAGTACACGCACATAATTTATTTCATTTGTAACCATTCGTATGCCTAAGTACTTGTCAGATCTGGAACAAAAGCGTGCTGGTTGCCAGCTTGGGAAGAGGGGTAGCTTTCAGATCTGCCCCTCTCCTACCAACAGAGATGCGATTTGGAGGAAAGAATACGCAAGTCCATTGTTTCCACCATTTTGTGACAATAGGGAATTAATAAATAAGATAAGTGAAATGAAGAGGAAAGAAATTGAGAGCAACGCTGCAGAAAGAGAAGAGCTTCTATCCCTTTATTTACTTCTCAGGGGACTTTAAAAAATATAAACACTGGCCTTTTAACTTCATTATGAGTCTGTATCTCAAATACAACCCAAGCCCTCCTAGGGCTTGCCTACACTAGAAAAATACATTATGTTAATTGATTAACACGTAATGCTTAATGTAACAGTCAATATAAACAAAGACTACTATGTTTAACTTCTGTTGTTGTTGTTGACCCAAGGTAACCCAGCTGCCAAACATGACAGTTCTTGTCTACACTAAGTGTTTTGTATCGCCTTAATTAACGTGTTCTAACACAATGTAATTTTGCAATACAGATAAATTCTTTGGGGCATTTATTCTGTAAATTTAATCTTCTGTCTCACCTATCTTGAATTTACAGACACGTGCTGCTTCTGCCATCTCCCCTCCCCCCCTCAACCCTGGAGCCCCTATCACTGAAAATCAAGAGAATTTGTAGGCTTTTTCCCGAGCTGCTTCAACTTACAAACCGAAAGTTCAATCAAACGTACAATCAGTTTACGCCCCTTGATAGTGCCGATGTTATAAAAGTCAAGTTGATCTCATAATTCAGGAAGGGTTAGTTCAGCCTAGAAAAATATCATTAAATACCAGACATTTGAAATTTTTGCAAAAAATATTGCAAATCATACAGCTAGACAGTTTGTCAGTCAAATTACACAGGCTATGCCCAGCTGCAGGAAGACACTTTTTGGTGTTTTTCCAAAATTTACTTTCCCCATTTTGTTTTACATAGAAAAGCTTTGTCCTTACAAGAAAAAAAAAAAAAAAAAGTGTACAAAAAAGATATTATTAAACACTGAGGTTAAAAGGTGAAGAAGTTTATCTGGACTCCAGCAACTGTAACACATTCATACTGCACACCTGTATTTTAGTAGAAAATGTTATTATCGCTTGTTACAAATCCAGTTACTCATCACTACTGAAACCATGAAAAATCCTAAATTGTTAAGATGTGTTGCATGTAAAACAGTTTGGCTACACATCGCCCATTTATTTCAGCATCTTCCGAAGGACACAGATATTTGCCCATCTGGCATTCGCTGCAGTCTGAAGCGACTATTAACACTCCGATGTATTCAGAGTTATATTAGGCAGCTTAAGGTGTGCAGCACGGCTACACCGGCTGCCCTGGACTGTAAGTTCACCACCTGGAAATTCCTTTCCTTTAAGCTGTTCATCTCTCAGAAGAGCACTGCATTTATGTTCATCGCCTCTTCTTTTTTTTTTCCTGAAAGAAAAACAGTGAGTGGATGGGGTAAGCGACCTAATGCACAAGTTTTCTAGGGCTTCAGATGTGTGACTTGGGAACTTTACAGCCCAGCTAAGGCACTTCAGCCTAATAAATGTCGAGGGAGGGGATTCTCCTCCTATACTCCGCTCTGGTGAGACCCCACCTGGAGTACTGCGTCCAGCTCTGGAGCCCTCAGCACAAGAAAGACACGGACCTGTTGGAGCGGGTCCAGAGGAGGGCCACGAAAATGATCAGGGGATGGAACACCTCTCCTATGAAGAAAGGCTGAGAGAGTTGGGGTTGTTCAGCCTAGGGAAGAGAAGGCTTTGGGGAGACCTTGTTGCAGCCTATCAGTACCTAAAGGGGGCTTATAGGAAAGTGGGGACAGACTTTTTACCAGGTGACAGTAGTGACAGGACAAGGGGCGATGGTTTTAAACTGAAAGAGGGCAGATTTAGGTTGGACATAAGGGTGGTGAGACACTGGAACAGATTTTAAACTGAAAGAGAGTAAATTGGACACAAGGGAGAAATATTTTACGATGAGGGTGGTGAGCCCCTGGACCAGGTGGCCCAGAGGAGTTGTGGATGCCCCATCATTGGCAGTGTTCAAGGCCAAGTTGGACGGGGCTTTGAGCAACCCTACCTGCTGCAAGATGTCCCTGCCCATGGCAGGGAAGTTGGACTTGGATGCTCTTTGAAGACCCCTTCCAACCCAAACCACCCTATAAATTAAGATTCTGAGTACCTGATTCCTAATTAAACAGGCACGTTTAATTAATAATCAAATTGCATATTTAATTACGTTATTAATTAAGATCCTGTATACTTAATTACCTCTGTTCCTAACCACCCGCTTTCCAAGGTAGCCGTATAACTGCCACCTTAACGGAATTTCCACACTCCCCCCCGCCCTCCTCGGTGTGTTCAGCACTTTATTTCCCCAAACTTAGAGAATTTATCCCCAGCCACCGGCTCCGATA
>NW_008824866.1:2020923-2021226 GCF_000699105.1 Pygoscelis adeliae
TCTCCCCTCTCCTCGGAAAACACCGAGGCCCGGGAGGGTCTTGCCGTTTTCCCGGCTGTCGGGCAGCCGGTAGTTCTGCCCTACCCTCCGCCCAGCGGCGGGGCTGGGCTCCGGAGCGCAGCCGGGAAGGTGCGCAGCTGCCGCGGGCTCTGCCGGGTCACCCGCCGGCTGCGCGGAAAGCGGCTTTTTGGAGCCTCCTGGTGGTAATTAAAAGGCTGCGAGCTTGAGGGCACGGTAGCCAAGCTCTCACGGAGAGCTGCAGAAGTGATCTGGAGCGGGGGGGGGGGGGGTTTGTTTGGTTTT
>NW_008824866.1:2021240-2034674 GCF_000699105.1 Pygoscelis adeliae
GTTTCCACGGGGTTTTTTGCTTGGCATGCGCCCCATCTCCCCTGCTAGGATAGAAAGAAAAAAAAGAAAAAAAGGGTTTTTTTTTTATGCAGCAATACAATCTTGTTGGCATGCATTGGATGTGTTATCGGCAACAGTCTTTTTATCACTACTGTAGCTGAGCTAGCTGTTCTTAGTCTCGTCTTTTCTCGCAGCTGACAGTGTCTTAAGAACTAGAGTACCTCTCTTTCAGCCTCTGTCTTGTTCGCCTCCCCTAACGATGGTCCTTGATAACAGTGTCGCTTCTTGGTCCCCATCTGACTTGCACAATAGCACGCAAGTGTGGCGGTTTTAGAGGCACCCGTCCAAAAGGATGTCAAAACATCAACCGGTTTCTAAATGATTCAGATGGTTTTTTGGATCCTCCTTGGGGAAGGGGAAAATGGGACAACCTGCTTTTGATCTACAGAAAGACATTTATGGGTCAAAGGCTGTAGTTTCTTCTTATGTTCTCAGGAACAGTGATCTCCCTTTTCCTTGTTAGAGGTTAATTATTTGATGTTGCTGTGATGCCTATGAAGCCATAATATAGGAGTGTGAGCTCTCATCTTGCTCCGCTCTACGTGCAAAACAAAAAGACAGCCCTTGCCTGACGGTGCTTCCAGCCTCGATCTAGGAAAGGGGCAACACGTGTGTGGCAGTGGGAGTATGGAGAAAGACAGCGCTGATCAGCGATTATGCTGTGGCTTGCTAGTTAGCCTAAAGAAAAAATGAACTCTTTTGTTCCTAGGCCTTGTGCCAAAAGAGGGTTAGGGATGGATGTGGAAGATAACTGGAAAGCTACAAACTTCAAGCTTTCACTTAGAGTCCATTTCCTTATCTGTAGCAAGCTCTGTCTATAATTGAAGCGCTCAAACCTTCTCAAGAAGATGCTTAGGAACACTGTGGGCGTTCGGCGTTTCCTTAGGTAACCCAACCAGAGGGCTTAGCGACCTTAATGGTTAAAAGCGTTTCCTGCTAGTAGCCACTGAAAATTGAACTTTACTGCAGTTAAAAGCCACTTCTGCTTGCTGTGAATGTAGAAGAAGGGAATAAATGTTTGCCTCTTTTTGTCACATAATTGACTACTGTTGTCATTTTTTCCTTCCCTCTGTTAAGCCTTTCCATTTTTAAAATTTTACCACTTTTCTTCAGACTTCTGATCATTCTTGTAGCTCTCTTAGAGCCCAGATGTTTCATTTTCAAGTATGGTCCTAAAAAACAGCCTTTTGTCACTACTGCAGCTGAGCTGTTTGTTCCTTGTCTTGTATTTTCTTGCAGCTGATAGTTCCTGTCAAAGAACTAGAGCGCATAACTTCTTGAGTTACACTGTACCTTTTCTTATTGCTACTGAAGACTACTTTAAATTCTAATCCTATCCTTTTGTGCTGCTTGAATAAGGAGGTAGCTGCCTAAATGTCTATAGGAGCAGTATTCTGTGGAGCAGGTGGTTGTCCTTGCATTGAACAAGTAGGTGATGGGGTCCGGTGTCCTGGGGAGGACACCCATGACATAGGAGGCCAAAATGACCCTTTAGTGTGGCCTGAGAGTTATAGGATGAAGCTGGGTATACTGACCTTAAATAATATTCTTTATGGGTTGTATCTTCTTTTAATGGCCGGGTTTGTCTAGTGTAGTGTGTCTTACTCCCTTTCTCTTTCTAAATGCAGGCACTCATACCCTCTTACATGTGTATCTTCTTCCCTATTTAATTATTAAACAGGTATTTAATCTGTAATAATTCTGACATTCTGTGATAATTTCACCATAGTAATATTTGAATTAACTTGTAGTTAAATCCATGTATATTTTTCATATATAGTCTTTACTTATTCAGCTACTTTAATGGCTTCTATTGGCTTTATTGGCTCATGCATAAATATTCAAAGGCTGCAAGCATGCTGATCTGAGGTGGTTGAACATTCAGCTTCTCGGTAGTAATGGGATTTTTTCATCTTAACTGCCAAATGTAGAGTTCAGGCGTATAGTGACTAATTACGTGTAGATTTAGGGAAGCATATTGAGAAATAACAAACACTGGTTTTAATTAAGTATACGAGTTACTTTTCCTTCTTACTTAGACTTACCATACATGACTAGTTGGGCACTTGCTGTGAAAATGAACCCACCGGTAACTATGTAGTGTACTTTGAACCTGAAGAGGGGATGTGCCTTCCCACTGTGTTAACTTGTAAGCAGTGGCCCTGAACGGTGTGTGACGGGAGAGAGAAGATACGCTGCCTTGGGCACCCCTGGGAGCCCTTGCAGGAGTCTCTGGGAGAGGTGTGTGGCTGTGTCAACAGAGGCGATGCGATGTCTGGAGCAGAAAAATCTGTGCTTGCCCTTTGCATCTCTCTCTCTGACCAGGAGGAAGACAGGTGGGGAGCTGGGAGAGCACCTCGGTGAGCGTAGGCACAAGGCTTCTGTGCAAAAGTTGTCTCCTCCTGTAGGAGAAGGTGGGGGCCGACAGCTGAACAGACCTTTGCACGGGGAGGAGGATCTAGAAGAAGATGCTCAGCTCTGAGTAGAGACCTAGGTTTCTTCTGTGTTTATCTAGCTGGGAGGGAATGGTGAATGCCAGTGAAGCTGCCTCTCCTCTTAGGGAGAAATGTTCACTGGTGCCTCAGACTGCACTAACGAGAGGGTTTTTAATTTGTTACCTATTGCTTTGTCATTAAGACCTCTGTCATCATTTTTTTGCAGGTTTCACGTAAACTGTTTACCAGTCATGCCTCTGCATGTCCCATACCTAAGCTGATAAAGCATCTATGCACTTTAATCTCAAGTCTATGCCACTCTTCTAGTACAGTGTGAGCTGTGCCTTGAACCTTGGATATAAAGACCTACCAGCCAAAGTCTTGTTCCTGCCTTAGTAATGTTCCAGAGGTTAAATAACATGCTCATGGGAGAGATTAATAGCTTGTCCAGCCAAGAGCCAGAGTTCAGTGAGAAAGAAGATGACGAGTGGATTCTGGTTGACTTTATAGGTAAGACGTCTGTCAAACGTAAGCTCTACTTAGAAACCAGTAGCTTGGGAGAAACTTTACCTAAGCAAAACCAGTGTGGATTAGAGCGTAGGGTGTCTTCCAAACAAATGTACCAAAACATGTTATGTAAACTGATGAGGAAAAATGATGTCAGATTTATAAGCCTGACACAGGCTTCAGCAGAACCACTTGTACAGATAAAATGTTTGATTTATTACGCAATTGTATTGCTTTACTGATAACAGTTGTTTTACATGTCTAGCGTGGCTCATCAGGGAACTCCCTTTTCCCCTCCCCTTGCTTTTAAAAAAAGTAATAAAAATTTGTATATGTGCTGATAGGGGTTTATTTCTGTTTCTTTGTTGGTTTTTTGATATCCTGTTTCTGGCTACATGCAACCTTGTTGCGTCCATGGGTTCCTCTCCACTGACTAATGGCCACCTACAGCGGACACTTGCACTAATTGCTCCGTGGAGGAAGCAGACATCACTGAAGCATCAGCTGTGGATGGCTCTCCTGTCTTCTCTTGTTTACCGTCTCCCTTGGAACACTTGCCAGAGGCCAGCGAGTCTTGCTTCATCCAGTTTGAGTCATGTCCCATGGAGGAGAGCTGGTTTATCACCCCTCCCCCATGTTTTACTGCAGGTGGATTAGCCACTATCAAAGTGGAAACCAGTCCGATGGAGAACCTTCTAATAGAGCATCCCAGCATGTCTGTGTATGCTGTCCACAATACCTGTCACAGCCTTAATGAGACTGGATGTGGAGATGAGGAGTTTCACAGCCCAGGTAGTCCCAGGTATGTCTGACCTCTTGTCAAGGACCTCTGTTGCTGAAAATATCTGGTTTCTACTTGATCAGCTTAGACACTTAATACTGAATTTTCCAGCATATTTCGGCAAGTGAATAAAGCATGAATACTACACAAGGTGGGTAGGGTGGTCAGGGCTGCCTGCCTGCTTAGAAAAATGTTATACGAGATGACCGTGTCAGGAAACAGTTGGGGTATGCTATTTTGACGCTGCAATGAATATTTATGGAGCCTAATTGTTCCCTTGCAGAATACGCTCCAGTCCTGTTGAAACTGGTGGCAGTTAACCATATAGCTGATAACGTAGATTTGAAAGCACTTTGCCCCCTCCAGACCTATGTGTATTTTTCATAACTGTTAGTCAGTACCCTTTTAGTCACCTTGTGAGATGAAAAAAATCTTACTTTAACTATCCTGACAGGGAAGTCTGTTTTGGTATTTTTTTGTTCCTCAAGGTAGTGATAGATTAGGACAGGATTAAATTTTTCCACGGGTGGCTTGTGGGGGGAAAAAAAGCAAACTGAAATATTCCACAAAACTTACTCCCTTCAAGGTAAAAAATTGTGCTGCAAACTTCTACTTTTAGCAAGGTAAGAAGTTACCTTGTTTGATTTTTGCAGTCCTAAAGATCCAGCCATGTGGAGTTACTGCAGATGCATGTTTGCCATGCACTGCTGCTTTGATGGTAACTGTCCAGTATATACAGCTATACGAGTATAGTATACATAGATGTATACAAATAGAGTATTTCTGCCATCGTGACTCCACACTTGCCCATGTGTTCATTGATCTGGAAATAATTGGGTGTTTCGTGAATCCTGGTTAATAGCAAAGACTGACTTTTCCTCCAATCTGGTGCCTACACTTAAACAATTGAAAATGGAAAAAAAAAAATCACAGTATAGTAAGCTTTGTTACACAGGAAAAAATGAGTGTAGTGGTAGAGTTGCTGTAGGCAGATGCCCATTGACTTTTCTGATCACTTCCTTGCCATATTTAAAGTTCTTATTTCAAAGAAATGGGTGACTTGAGATGTCATGCTGCTGTATAATATTGAAGTATAGTACCGATACCATTAATCTTGGAGAACAGGAGATTTGCATAAATATTTGGGGAGGGCAGTTTGTGATGTTAAGCATCAAGGGTCTAGCTTAACGTAAATCGGGGGGGGGGGGGGGGGGGGGGGGGGTGCGAGCACCTCTTAAAAGGAGGGTCTGAAGGAATTAGTAACACACAAAGTCAGTGTCTGACTTCTCTGACTTGTGAACAAGGGATATTGGTATAAATTCTTCTCTAGAACATGGTATGTTACACTATGTGGTACAGTTAAGCTGCCTTAATGTGTTGGGAAGCCAAAGGTGTGATGATCCTCAAGTGGTGTGCAATTAAGTTTTTTCCACACTGAACTCTGTGCTGTTGCTTCGTCAGAGGATCTAGACTTTTGTATAAGAGTTATCTTGGGTGGCAGAACTGGGAGTAGATTTAAGTCTAAAGCTGAGGTAGACTACAGAAACTGGGAAAATCAATTGCACTGATAACGCAGTAAGTTTCAAAAGCTGTTTTGAAGTGTCTAGTGGTTTAATGGTTGGCCATTTAACATTGTAGGGCCAAGAAAAGCTGCTTAAGGCACACTGGCACAGTAAGTACTACTGTTTTGGGACAGTGCTTTTTGTTTGATCAGGCTGCTAGCAACACTGCTTCCTCTAGAGCCTTGTCTGCCAAAACAATACTGGTTTCAGGACTAACCTTTGTGCCAAATGATGTTACTTGATCAAGCCTAACTACATCTGCTTTAACAGGCAAAATGCTAAGTGCAGAAAAATTACTTAAATATTAATTGGGGCGGGATCTGAATACCTTAATGTTTCTTGTGAGGTCTGGCTCTATAGCACAACTAGCAGGACACTTATGCTTTCTAGCAAAATAGATGCTGGGGACACAGCAGTGAATATATGTAGCAGCGGTCTGGCTTTAGACACAGCCCCTCTAAAATGACATTTTGACAACATTGATGGAGGCTCATAGGCCCTGTTCTTTTGGTGCCTGGAGCTCACTAGTGCCAGGCTATCAAAGAGAACCACTAAGATATCGAAATGCCGTATTAGAAGAGTATGGGGCCTTCTAGCTAATTCAAACCACCTCTGCTATCCTAGTTTCACTTCAAGGTGACAAATAGAAAAGTATTGGTTTGCAAACCGCTGCTGGAAGTGTATTTGATAAGAGGGGGAAAAGCTTCAGTCAGCAATTTAAACCGTTTTTTTTATCCTTTTGTGGAGGAAATCTATTTGCTCCTTTTAAATTCCTTTCAAAGCAAAAGGATGTCGTATAAACTTCCCCTGTTCGTCAGGTTAGTCATTTTTCCATAACAAACCACAATGCTCTGTATTAGCAGTTGATGCCCTTCTCTAGCTAATGACGTGCAGCGAGGGCATGCTTAGGAAATACAGGTTCTAGTAACACAACATGGTGTGGCTTCCTAGCTCCTTACAGTTTTCCCCTGTAAGACTTCATTTGGAGTTCCACCTCCAGCACTGTTGCATGTGTTAAGGGATTGCCCTGCATAGAAAACAGTAGCCCAATATTTGCAGGCACCCTCATGTGAATTAAACTGGTGTAATCTGCAGAGAAAAATGTTTACAAGGCACTGTGAATTGATTTGTGCTATCTTATTCACTTGTTTCTTGCTTTGTATTTCAAGTGCTAGGTTTAGGACAATATCCAGTTAATGAACAGGGGAAAACCAGCATGTCACACGTGGCTATTCTGGAGTCTGTAGGCTTCAGTCAGTCATCTCAAGCTAGTGAAGGAGCCAAAAGCAAGTGGATTTGGATATTTAAAAGAAAGTAGAAGGGAGGAGTATTCCCTTGCTGACAGGGAGTATTTTGCTCCAGTGTGAAGTGGGTGGAGGCAGAAGAGCTCACTTCTGTGCCAGGCACCTGCAGCCCCCCCAAGAGCAAAGCTACAAGGGTGTACCATGGGCACGGCAGACCAGACTTATGTCTACAGAGACATCATACAATAAATGCAAGTTAAGCTCTTCCAGAAGAGACTTTATTATAGTCATGCTAGTGCTGAAAAACAGACTTCCCAAGAGACCTCTTGCTCATGCCTGAGCAAGCTCCTGGTCTTGCAGACATCTTTTCTGGGCAGCACTGAGTTGACAATTCGTTGGGTCCTGGGTGGGCGGAGAGAAGGCAAGCAACTCTGGTGCCACTGGGTCTCACACCAGCTGTGGCATTCAGACTTGGAATTTGCTTTGCTTTTAAAACTGCCAGGCTATTCTTAGCTTTACTTTGGAAGTTTCAGGAAACACCAGTGATTGTTCTGTCAAGTAGGGAAGTCCTTTTTCAATATGTCAGTCCCTGCTTGCATAGGCTGCTGGTTTGTTTTTTACTAGTGCATGATGGAGTAAGGGTTTGCCAAAACTGCTGACTCTCTGCTCGTGAAATCTAGAGGGCTGGCTGAGGAACAATCCTTCTAAGTTATTTCCTCTGTGTGTCACAACTGGTCTATCTTTCCCATTCCTCTGCATGAACATTGTTTGGATATATTTGTGTGGCTGGCAATCCAAACACACTGTCACTAGTGTGCTCCTGTTTTCAGGATGAACCGCCTATGCTCAAGATGATGCTTTAAACCAAACTTTGCCTAGTGGATAACTCCAAGTCTTCTAAAGCTGGAGCAGTGTGACACACATTGCCTTATATTTCTGATTTATATTGCATCTTGGGCTTAGGGAGGCGGGGTCGGGAAGGAAGGGTGCAATAGCATAATACACCAAAAGTCCAAAGGCTATTGTGGTGCCTTCACACTAAAAGTGAGTTAGCAGCACTACGTGTTACTTACCAATGTGGTTTTCCTAAACTGGCTTGACCTCACCTCAGCCCAAATGTCTGTCCAGTAGATTAAGGGTGCACTTCTGAAATGCTGGGTGTTGATGTCTGTGTTCTCCTGCCGTCTATAGTTTGCATGTATTTCCAATGCACCTCAGTAATGACTGATATCTGCTTGTTATGTTTCTAGACTGGAGGCCCGAAATGAAACGGGACAGCGTGTTCACTGCTACGTCACAGCTCTTGCTACTCATTCAACTTTTCTGGAAAAAAACAAGAGCTTTCATCCTACCCACTGGATAAAAGAACATAATGAAAGACACTATCTCAACAAAAACGGTATCCGTCGCCAAAACCTCACCAGGGATTGCCACTCTCGGCAAATCAAGCACAACAGACTGTTTGTTCACCAGCCTTGCCAGCGTCAGTTCAATTACTGATGGCTCTCATGGTTTTAATCTATGGTCCAATTGTTTTTAGGTCGCTCTTGTTTTCATGCATAGTTAAGTGTGGTCAATCTGAAGCTGGTCATCAATCCCTCAAACACAACTATAACTAGTGTTGCATTCTCTTGAAATGACACATAAATCTCTGAACATCTTGCAGCAAGTCCTAAACATTGATGTTAAATATCAACATCTTGGAAGCCTATCAGTACGATAGTTTGTGTGCTGTTTTATAAACTATGATGTATAGATGGGTTCTTAGTTGGTATTTTAAAGAAACTTAACTGAGATGGAAATCGGTTACATTTTGCGTTAATCAAAGTGGAGATAGAAAATTTGAGGTTAGCCGTATGCTTTAAAGACCAGTACTTGACAGCTTGTGTGTCTGTCTGTATTCAGCATATATGATTACTTTCTAACACAGAAATTTTATAGCTGCCGGTGGATATTACATAGCTATGCCGAACTGTTAAAGAAGGACATCTAATCTAAATTGCCTAGAACCTACTTGTGTTAGTGGAATCTGTGTAGGTGTGTTGGGTACTTAAGATGGGTATCAGAAAAGGGTTAAACGTCCCCCCAGTATTGTTGCAGTATGATATGGCACTGTGTTACAGATGTAGTACCTCACAGTGGAGTGGAAGGAAAAGTGGACCTATGGGTTAAGTGCAGACGCACAACCCAGAGAGCTGAACTGGGTGTTACTTGGCACAGTTCGAGTTCTTACTCCCTTTCTCTAGCTCTTTCTCTTTCTGTCTTTGAAAGATGTATTTCCCCTACCCTATTTCATTTAATCTCTAGTCTAGTTAAAGGAAGAAGATGGTGGATTGACCATTCTTTTAATCCCATCAGTAGCTGACTCTTCTTTAAAGAAGTCAGGCTGATGGATAGCTATTTCTGAGCTGCTAATTGCTGTTAGATTGTCTCATATTTACAGATTGAGAATAGCTCAAAAGTAGCTAGAAGGAAGGTTTTATCAGAAGCTGTCCTAATTTTCTCTTGTTCTCTCTATGAAAATGAAGTCTGAGTTAATTGTGACTGGAAATGAAGGGCAGCGTGTGGCAGGGAGAAGAGCGTGCTGAAAAACAGTCTTACACAACTAAACACAGTGATAACAGGGTGTATAAAAATTGAGATAAATTGGCAGTGGCTGTTCTCCTAGCCCATTGGGGGCAGCAGGACTGGATAGCAATTCTGTGGGCCAATAGGAAAGAAAAGCCATTCAAAACTAACAAGTAGTTTTCTTCAGAACACTGTGTGAGATGTTTTGGAAGTTGGCAGGCACTTAAAAAAAAAGTAAAGTTCACCTGTTAACAAAGTGTGTATTACAGAGCAGCCATGTGGCATGCCGAACCCTGATAGATTAATCTAGGAAGTAGATTAAATGGCTGTAGAGGTGAGGAAACAGAAATCTGCACTGAAAGAAAGGGGAAAATATAAGTAAGTTTATCCCCCTTTCTGTCAGTGCTTAATGTGACTTACTGTTTTTTCCTTGTGTTTAGTGCCTAGGGCATTAAAGTGTTAACATTCAACCATGTCTTCCAGCAGTCCTTATACAGAAGTTAGTATGAGGAGTCTTTGAAACTAGGCAGGATCAATAATGTGAATTATTCCAGACCTATGAAGTATTTTAAATCAGCCAAATGCTTCAATTTCACTGAAGCAAAAACCCAACAATTTGGATTGACCTTGATGTAGTGGTACTGTTGCACATTCTGCAGCTAGAATTGTTGTGGCATATACTTAGTGTACAGGAAACAACGTTTATAGTCTCTGTTTCACTGCAGATGTGCTGCTTCACTGGGATTAGTTGGGATTGTTGCAAAGGGATGATGACAAATAGTTAAATGTATAAAAGCTAAGAGGTGCTTTCCTGGATACACTAGTCTTTTTTTTTTTTAAGACACATTGAATTCACATGGACAGTGAAAGAAAACAAAATTGGTCACATCATGTGTTTCCAGAACAGAGATTTTGTAACTGCTCTCTTCAGCAGTATGTGCCCATGTCCATACAACAATTCTTTTGTGGTCCAAATACTCTGGTTTATCTGCAAATAGCTGTAGCTTCACCAGTCTCTCACTGATACTCTTACTAGCCTCAGATTATCTACCTTTATCACTCCAACTTTTTGCCCGGCTTAAACTTCCTTCTCCTCACTGCCAACTCTCTAGCTCAGGAAAATTCTTTGCTTTCCTTTATTTTTCTTTTTATATAAAAGTAACTGCTTTCCTTCAGCTTTAATTTTCTTAAAGTGAAATGAAGGAAGATGGAGTCTCCACCTCCCCATGTTGGAAGGAGTAATCCTTCAACTTTTAACGGGGAGATGGAGTTGAGAGTATAAGACTCCCAGGCATTACAATGAGAGCCTTGGTCTGTTCTTCTCAGTAGGCAAGTAAATGCAACTTTAGACTGCTCCTAGAATTGGGAGATACTGATCTTTTTATACTACATTACTAGATGACTTTCTGGTGATGAAAACCTATATCTTTCAGGATATAAACTGTTTTGTTGCACAAAGCTGTGCTTCTCAATTTTTAATATTGGAAACCATATTATTGTGTGAGAGAGTACTGCATCAATGGCTTTTTGTTAATTTGTTTTACATATTTATGTTGGTCTAGCCCTGTTTTGTGCCTGGAACTATTGGGCAATTAGATTTGTTTTGGTTTTCTGTTTTAATAGCGAGCTATGTGGCTTTTTATATGGTTTTCGAATTGTATTAAAGTGTGTGTGTTTTTTCTTGTAAAAGTGGAGGCCTTGCACTGTCTCATACTGATTGATATTCATGAATCTTGCTGAAACTGTATTTTCATATGTATTGGTCAATAGGCAGATTTGCATTTTAAACTGTGCCTTCTACACAGCAAACTTGAAGATTCAAAAGGGACATTTCAGTTAGGATTAATACTGTATGTCAGTCTATGCATATATGGCAGCTTCTCTCCAGAGCCACTTCTTTATTTGTAGCAGTCCTTTTGATATGGAAGAATGTCTGGCTCTTATTTTTAATAGTTTAACACAAGCTGAAAACCGACAAAATACAGCACTTTGCCAAAAAGTAGCGTTGCTTAACCAGTGTGTATTTACTAAAGCGATCCTCTGTATTTTGTTTTCATAGTGCGTTCTGCGCACCATGGGGAGACATGATCTTAACTCTCAATAAAAAATGGCCTATTAAAAATTGTCAGTCTGTTCTCTTATGTTACAGGTCAGTCAAAATCCAAATGCCTGAGTACCCCATGAGGTGTGGCAGGTGCAAGTACTGAGTATCTCAGCATGCTTGCTCTAGTACAGAAGTTCTCCTGGGAATCAGTTTCCACTGCTGATCAAGTGACAATGCGTGGTCTAAGAAGTGCTTATACATCTCTGCCAACTGCTGCGTTTCCTGGTCAGCATGCAGAAGTGCTGCAGGTGAACAGGACAGAGATAAAAACATACTGCCACTTAAAGCGTGCACAGGGTGGGGGGAAGGTTTTGCCGTATCTAGGCTGAACCTGTCTTGTTTCAACTCGTACCCATTGCCTTTCATCCTCCTGCCATGTGCCATCGTGAAGAATCTGTATGGAAGACTGCTGTTAGCATTCAAGAGGTGGAAGCAGGGACAGGTAACCTGTGAGGGACATAGAGACCCTGTGCAAATGTCCAGGGATGGGGTTAGGGAAACCAAGATATCTGTAGCTGAACTTGGCAAGGGTTGTGAAGGACGACAGGCCTTCCACAGGTATATCGGCTGCAAAAGGAAGACTAGAGAAAATGTGGGCCTGCTGCTAAACCGGGCGGGAATCTTCTCCATGCCCTTTATCAGGAAGGCTGATGTAATCCTTGTCTTTGCCTTGGTCTCTACTGGTAAGACCAACCTTTGGGAACTGCAAGCCCCTGAGGCCAGTGGAAAAGGCTAGAGCAAGGAAGATCAACCCTTGGTTGAGAAGGGTCAAGTTAAGAAATGCTTAAAAGAGATGGGACATACACAGATCTATTGGACGCATCCATGACTGGCGAAGGAGCTGGCTGATGTCATTGTGAAGCTGTTCTCAATTATTTTAAAGGTTATAGCAATGGACAGGGTTCATGAGGGCTGGAAGAAAGCAAACGTCCTTCCTATCTTCAAGAAGGACAAGAAGAATAGGGCGAACTACAAGACAGTCAGTCTCACCTTGATCTCTGGGAAGGTGATGGAGCAAATAACCCTGGAAACCATTTCCAAACAGGAACAAGGTGATTAGGATTAGCCAGAATGGATTTACGCAGGGGAAAGAATGCCTGGCAACCTGATAGCCTTCTACAATTAGATGACTGGCTCAGTGGATGACGGGCGAGCGATGGATGTTGTTTATCTTGGCTTTAGCAAGGCTTTTAACACTGTCCCCCATAACATGCTCCCAAACTGATGAATTATGGACCATGTAAGTAGATGGTGAGCAGGTGTATCAAGAACTGGCTGAACTGCTGTGCTCAAAGGGTTGTGATCAGTGGCGTGAAGCCTAGCTGGAGGCCAGTTGCTACTGGTGTACTCTATCAATATTGTATCTTCTGCTGTTAAAAACCTTCATTAATTATCTGGGTCATGGGGCAGAGTGGACAATCAGCAAGCTTGCAGAAGATAGGAGGAGTTGTTTATACACCAGAGGGCTGTGCTGCTATTCAGAAGGACCTTGACAGGCTGGAGAAATGGGCTGACAGGAACCTCGTGGAGTTCAACAAGGGGAAATGTGGAGTCTTGTACCTGGGGGAAAAATAATCCCAGGTACTAGTACAGGCTGGAGGCCAACTGGCTGGAAAGCATCTTGGCAGAAAAGGCCCTGGGGATACTGGTGGACACCAAACTGACTATGAGCCAGCAGTGCACCCTTGTGGCCTCAAAAACTAAAAGCTTCCTGGGCTGCATTAGGAAGAGTGTTGCCAGCAGGTGGAGGGAGGTGATCCTTCCCTTCCGCTGTGTGCTGGTGAGACACATAGAATCATAGAATAGTTTGGGTTGGAAGGGGCCTCTGAAGGTCATCTAGTCCAACCCGCCTGCTGTGCACAGGGACATCTTCAACTAGATCAGCTTGCTCAGAGCCCCGTCCAACCTGACCTTGAATTGTTCCAGGGATGGGGCATCCACCACCTCTCTGGGCAACCTGGGCCACTGCTTCACCACCCTCAGCATAAAAAATTTCTTCCTTCTATCTAGTCTATGTCTACCCCCCTCTAGTTTAAAGCCATTCCCCCTTGTCCTGTCGCAACAGGCCCTGCTAAAAAGTTTGCCGCCATCTTTTTTATAAGCCCCCTTTAGGTACTGAAAGGCTGCAATAAGGTCTCCCCGGAGCCTTCTCTTCTCTAGGCTGAACAACCCC